>NW_019727865.1:0-258 GCF_002891405.2 Cryptotermes secundus | reverse complement strand
ATGTTGGTTGGTCATGGCCTTGTGGCTTCCTGGATCTGGCGTCATATCCCGGTGGGGGGTTTTTAAGAGAACAGATAAGAGGTTTCCAAGACTTGCTGAGACGAAACCCATCCTCTCTGTTCATATTCCCTGGATGCAGTTCAATCTCAATGGCTTCCCTAATGATGCGATCCATATAGCGCATCTTGGGGGCGAGGATGGAGGTATTCTGAAGCTGATTTCTTATACTTTTTCTTCTACCCTGAAGATGGGGGCGAT
>NW_019727864.1:0-997 GCF_002891405.2 Cryptotermes secundus | reverse complement strand
GCGAAATCTCTCCTTAAAAGAGAGGCGGAGCAAGTGTACCAACTGCTATTCATGGTTCTTCTGGCCTTAAAGTTCATCCTTCTGAAAAAGCCAAGGAAATTGCCGACTGTTTGGAAATTCAGTTCACGCCACATGACCTGTGCGACGAAAATCATGAACAGTGGGTGGAGGCTAGAGTTCAAGCTCTGCTGGAAGCCGTGGATGAGAAGCCCCCCCCTAAGGATCAGACCATGTGACGTTCAAAAATTAATAAAATCCATGAAATTAATAAAGGCATGTGGAATTGACGGCATCACAAATGAATGCCCCTCAGGCACCTTCCAAGGCGACCATTGGTTCACCTAATTCATCTATTCAATCATTGTGTTCGGCTCTCTCATTTTCCAAATACTTGGAAGGAAGTAAAGATAATAAGTTTACCTAAACTCAGTAAAGACCTGAAATTTCCTCAAAATTTACGTCTGACCAGCCTCCTGTCCACGACAGGAAAACTATTCGAAAAGATAATTTTGAAATTCCTCCGTAAATATATTGATGAAAGAAGCCTGCTCAACGCAAGTCAGTTTGGTTTTCGTGCACGTCACAGGACGACACTTCAATGTATGAGGCTGGCGGACCACGTGACCCTTAATTTCAACAATAAAATGTCTATGGCTGCAGTGTTCTTCGACATCGAAAAAGCCTTTGATAACACGTGGCACTCAGGCTTGCTGTATAAGTGATCAAAATTTGAATTCTCTAACTCTTTCACCAAGTTTATTGGGTCCTTTCTTTCTAAACGTAAATTCAGGGTCTCAGTCGAAGACGAAATGTCATCGCCAAGGGAAATGGAAGCAAGGGTGCCACAAGGTGTTGTCCCGCCTGGAAGTTTGCTGCAGACACCCATCTAGTGAAATTGCAGCACCTGCAAAACAAGGTTATCCGCACCATTGGCAAATTTCCAGGGCGCACTCCGGTCCGCGATTTACACATGGCATTCAAAATCCCGTACGTATAT
>NW_019727863.1:0-442 GCF_002891405.2 Cryptotermes secundus | reverse complement strand
GAAGCTTGCGTTGTCACACTTGCTTAAATGTGGGCAGTTCCCACACAACGTTTAATTGCTCATCCTGTAAAGCAGTATCGTCAAGGTCCTCCTCTGTGTCCTCTCTGTCCGTTTCCATGTGTTGGACTCTATGTTTCTATGCTGGCGCATCCTTCTCTTACACAGTGTAATNTAATTGCTCTTCGTATAGGGCAGTGTCATAGGTTTGAATTCCGAGACTTTTTGCTGCAACTTTGAGGAAATTTTTATCCTCGCTCGTGGCCACTCTATTCCCTGCTGTCCCTCGTACTTTTAATTTGTAAATGTCTCTCTCTTTTTTTTCAAGTTTTCGCAAAGCAGTCTCCCTGCTTTTAATTGGTTTTCCAGAAGATCTTCATCCTTAATCTGGACTCTGAGGTTTTCTGTTTCATATTTTAAATTGTCCCACTCAATCATTATTGAC
>NW_019727862.1:0-1622 GCF_002891405.2 Cryptotermes secundus | reverse complement strand
AGGCTTGTTGATGTGGGGCACTCTGACGAGAGGAGGGGTCTATCACTTGCCAGTCAGCAGTAATTAGTCAGTTGTCAGTATATACAATTTTCATTTTACATGTTATTAAATGTATATACAATATATACAAGGTCTCCGTCAGTCCAGGCTCAGTACAGCAGATCATGTCCTATCCTTAGTAGCTCCTATTACAATGGCAGTTTAGTCACTTGAAGGGTCATATCCTTCACTGCCGCCAAGTTTAAGCCTCTTATATCCTGTGTCAGGGTTTGCCTTGTCCGATGTTGTAAACATTTACATTGTCATGATTTTGTATGCCCTCTACTTGTTGCCTGCATAATTTTGTTACATATGTACATAAGTTTGAAAGCCGCGTGCAAATCGCAAATTTAAATTTGGTTTTGAACATGAGTGTGACGGTTGAACTAGTTCCATCTGGCTCAGCTTGCTAAAGAAATTCACATGTCTATCAGAAATGCTTCATGAGTTATCACTATCAGACAAAGTAGAAGTTCTAGAACACAAAAGTACTGCAATAAAAAATTAGTATTTTTCAAAGGCACATTATGACACCAAATTTCAGAGCCTCACAACAAGTGCTATTCTCACAGCAGCCATGCTGATATTACTGATGTCTGACTCTACAGACCAGACACCCTGCAGAGCCCAAAACAGGCTCAACTAGTTTGAAGAACACCAATTATAAAGTTCCAGTGACAGGAAAGTACAATGTCAGATGGCCCTAGCGCTATGCTCATTTACTTACTTACTCATGGAGCTGAGCCCTTCTGGAGGAGCCGCCAATTCTGCAGCTACTCAAGAATTTCCCAGCATTTTATGGAACCAGAAGGTTCATTACCGTGTTCACAAGAGCCTTCCACTGGCCCCTATCCTGAGGCAGATCTATCCAATCCATACCATCCCATCCTATTTCTCTAAGATCCATTTTAACATTGTTCACCCACCTACACCTTGGTCTTCCCAGTGGTCTCTTTCTCACCAATATCTAGTCTCCCCCATTCGTGCTACATGACCTGCCCACCTCATCCTCCTTGACTTGATCATTCTAATTATACTTGGAGAAGAGTACAAGTTATGAAGCTCCATATTGTGCAGTTTTTTCCAACCTCCTGTCACTTCATCTCTCTACGGTCCAAATATTCTCCTCAACACCCTGTTCTCAAACGCCCTCAGTCTATGTTCTCCCTTAATGCCAGAGACCAAGTTTCACACTGATACAGAACCACAGGCAAAATTATAGTTTTGTATATTCTAATTTTTATGTTTTTGGACAACAGACGAGAAGATAAAAGGTTCTGAACTGAATCGTAGCAAGTATTACCGAGTTCAATTTCCTCTTAAATTCCTCCTGAATCAGGTTGCAATCTGTTATCGTTGTTCCCAAATATCTGAACTGTGCCACATTTTCAAAACATCTGTTTCCTATCTTCATTTCATGATTTTGCCCTGCATTTTGGTGATGAGACAGTAACACATACTTAGTTTTCTCTGTTTACTTCTAGACCAACCTCTTTACTTGCGTCAATTAAAGTTTGTGTGTTTTTCTTTCTGGTATATACATTATCACCCAGTAGATTCACATCATCAGCATAAGCCAACAG
>NW_019727861.1:0-243 GCF_002891405.2 Cryptotermes secundus | reverse complement strand
GTGTGTTATCAACCGTTCTCCAGTCAGCCGACTACTGTTGGAGTACAGCAGCCGCCGCGGATAGAAGAACCGGACGTATGTGTGATTGTGTAATTGGGAGTGTGTGATACAGTGATACATAGCTCCCCTACTGTAAACGTGTAGACTACTGAAGACAGACTGAGCTGATTTGCGCATAGGGTTATAATCTTGAAACCCCGCAACAGTGTGAACAGATTAAGGCGATTAGGGTTATAAAGTGTG
>NW_019727860.1:0-460 GCF_002891405.2 Cryptotermes secundus | reverse complement strand
ACGTTGCGCCGCTCCTGTCTTGGACGTAATACGTGCTAAATATCCCGAAGGAGATGGTGCAACCGGGTGTAGTGATTATCAGGCTTGTTTCGTATCCGTGAAGTCACGAGCTCCAGCCTCGGCTATGCTGATTGAGTGGTGTCCCTTGGTCCCTTGACTCGAACGCCTTAAGTAGGCCACGACCTTGCGACATACTCTCATATCACTCGCAATCATCCTCCCAAAAGAAAGTGCAAAACATATGAAGACGGCAAGTAACTAGACCACAGCGTCAGGTGTAGTGGAGTAAAGNTATGCTGTGATGAAGAATGAATGGAGTTTTGCCTTTACGTGCTCTATACGCCTTCATGCCCTGATTTGTAGTTCACGAATATTCAAGGGTGCTTTAGTAATACAGTATCTGTTTGTAACATATTGTAACGTGTTTCGTTACTGAAGACGCCGTAGCGATGGTTAATTG
>NW_019727859.1:0-225 GCF_002891405.2 Cryptotermes secundus | reverse complement strand
TGTGCATCGTGTATTCTACTGCGACAAAATGGAGATGCAGCAAATAATTGCCATGCTAGCGAAATTAGACGCCAATCAAGAAAAGGCGGCGGCCGATATGAAAACCCATCAAGAAGAAATGAGAGCAAATCAAGTAAGAGCAGATGCCGACCGATTGCGGATGGAAGACGGAATGGAGGGCAATAGGAAGAAAGACAAAGAAGATTTCCTGGCAAAATTAGACGT
>NW_019727858.1:9328-11996 GCF_002891405.2 Cryptotermes secundus | reverse complement strand
GGTTTGCTTTGCGTTTCGTGCTTGTTGGCTTTACGTTGCTAGCTTTCTTGCTTGGCTTAAGTAGCTTGCTAGTTTTGCGTTGCTAGCTTGCTATCTTTGCGTAGGTAGCTTGCTAGATTTGCGTTGCTATCTTGCTACATTTGCGTTGCAAGCTTCCTAGATTTGCGTGGCTAACATGCTAGATTTCCTTTGCCCTCTTGCTAGCTTTGCGTTGCTATCTTGCTAGATTTGCGTTGCTAGCTTGTTACCTTTGCGTTGCTAGCTTGTTACCTTTGCGTTGCTAGCTTGTTACCTTTGCGTTGCTAGCTTGTTACCTTTGCGTTGCTAGCTTGTTACCTTTGCGTTGCTAGCTTGTTACCTTTGCGTTGCTAGCTTGTTACCTTTGCGTTGCTAGCTTGTTACCTTTGCGTTGCTAGCTTGTTACCTTTGCGTTGCTAGCTTGTTAGCTTCGCGTTGCTAGCTTGCTAACATTGCGTTGCTTGCATTTTTGCTTTGAGTTTCTAGCTTGCCATGTTTGCGTTGCACACTTGCTAGCATTGCATTGCTAGCTTGCTAACTCTGCGTTGCTAACTTGCTAGCTTTACGTTGCTAGCCTGCTACTTTTACTTAGCTAGCTTAATAGCTTGCTAAATTTGTGTTGCTACCTTGTTAGATTTGCATTGTTACATTTCCAGATTTGCGTTGCTAGCTTGTCAGCATGCGTAGAACTCTTGTTAGCCTTTCGTTGCTACCTTGCTAGCTTGCGTTGCTGGCTTGCTAACTTTGACTTTCTAGCATGCTAGCTTTGCGTTGCTAGCTTGCTAGGTTTCCGTTGCTAGCTTGCTACCTTTCAGTTCCTAACTTGTTAGCTTTGAGTTGTTATCTTGCTAGCTTAACTTTGTTAGCTTGCAAGATTTGCGTTGCTAGCTTGCTACTTTTTCGATGCTAGCTTGGTAGTTTACTAGATTTGCGTTACTAGCTTGCTAGCTTTGCGTTACTAGCTTGCTAAATTTGCTTTGATAGCTTGCTAGCTTGGCGTTGCTAGCTTACTAGCTTTGCGTTGCAAGCTTGCTATCTTTGCGTCGCAAGCTTGCTATTTTTGTGTAGAAAGCTTGCTAGCTTAACGTTGCTAGCTTGCTAGCTTAGCGTTGCTAGCTTGCTAGCTTTGCGTTTCTAGCTTTCTAGTTTGCGTTGCTAGCTTGCTAATTTTACGTTGCTAGTTTGCTAGATCGCGTTGCTGGATTGATAGATTGCGTTGATAGCTTTGCGTTGCTAACTTGCTAACTTTGGTTTGTTTGCTTGTTTCTAGCTTGATTGCGTTTCATGCTTGCAAATTTTGCGTTGCTAAATTCCTAGCTTTGCGTTTCTAGTTTGTCAGCTTTGCGTTGCTATCTTCCTAGCTTGCTAGCTATGCGTTGCAAGCTTGTAACTTTACGTTGCTAGCTTGCTTGAACTGCGTTGCCAGCTTGCCAGCTTTGCGTTGTTATCCTGCTACTTTTCCATTTCTAGCTTGCTAACTTTGCTTTGCTTGCTAACTTGCTATATGTGCGTTGCTAGCTTGCATGGTTTGCGTTGATAGCTTGCTAGATTTGCGTTGCTAGCCTTTTAGTTTTGCGTTGCTATCTTGCTAGGTTTGCGTTGCTAGCATGCTAGCTTCCGGTTTCTAGCTTGTAGCTTTGCGTTGCTAGCTAGCAGCTTTGCGTTTACCGTTTGCTAGATAGCGTGCTAGGTGGTTAGCATTGCGTTGCAAGCTCGCCAGCATAGCGTTGCTTGCTTGCTAGCTTTGCGTTGCTAGCTTGCTAGATTTGCGTTGCTATCTTGCTAGCTTTTCTTTGCTAACTTGCTAGCTTTGCGTTGCTAACTTGCTAGCTTTGCTATGCTAGCTTGCTAGTTTTGCGTTGCTAGCTTGCTGGCTTTGCTTTGCTAGCTTGCTAGCCTTGCCTTGCTAGCTTGCAACTTTTGCATTGCTACCTAGCTAGCTTTCTAGATTTGCGTTGCTAGTTTGCTAGATTTGCATTGCTATCTTGCTAGCTTTGCGTTGCCAGCTTGTTAGCTTTGCGTAGCAACCTTGTTAACCTTGCGATGCTAGCTTGATAGCTTTGCGTTTCAAGCTTGCTAGCTTTGCGTTGCAAGCTTGCTAGCTTTCCGTTGCTAGCTTGCTAGCTTTGCGTTGCTAGCTTGCTACATTTGCTTTGCTAGCTTGCTAGCTTTGCGTTGCTTGCTTCTTTGCTTTGCGTTGCTTGCTTGCTGGTTTGCTTTGCGTTTCGTGCTGGTTGGCTTTACGTTGTTGCTTTCTTGCTGGGCTTACGTAGCTTGCTAGCTTTGCGTTGCTAGCTTGCTAGCTTTGGTTTGCTATCTTGGTAGATTTGCGTTGCTAGCTTGCTATCTTTTATTTTTGCAATCTTGCTTTTTTGCGTTATCTTCTTTCAAGCTTTGCGTTGTTTGCTTGCTTGCTTTGCGTTCATGCTTGCTAGCTTTGCGTTGCTAGCTACCTAGCTTTTTCGTTGCAAGCTTGCTAGCTTTCCAGTGCTAGCTTGCTAAGTTTGCGTTGCTAATTTCATAGAATTTGGTTGTTAGCGTGCTGGCTTTGCGTAGCTTGCTTGCTTGTTTGCTTTGCGGTTCTTGCTTGCTAGCCTTGCTTTGTTCGCTTGCTAGCTTTGCGTTTCTAGCTTGCTAACTTTGCAATCTT
>NW_019727858.1:0-8506 GCF_002891405.2 Cryptotermes secundus | reverse complement strand
TGCTAGCTTGCTACCTATTCATTGAAATCTTTCTAGCTTTCCGTAGCTAGCTTGCTAGCTTTTCATTGCTAGCTTGCTAGATTTGCGGTGCTAGCTTGCTAGCTTTGCGTTGCTAGCTACCTAGGTTTGCTTTTCTAACTTGCTATATTGCGTTGCTAGCGTGTTAGCTTTGCGTTTCTAGCTTGCTAGCATTGCGTTGCTTGCTTTTTAGCATTGCGTTGCTAGCTTGCTAGCTTGCCAGGTTTGCGTTGGAAACTTTCTAGCATTGCGTTGCTAATTTGCTAGCTTTGCGTTGCTAGCATGTACCTTTACATTGCTAGCTTGCTTTATTTGCGTTGCAATCTTGCTATTATTGCGTCGCTATCTTGCTACCTTTGCGTTGCTAGCATGCTAGCTTTGCGTTGTTAGCTTCCTAACTTTTATGTTGATATCTTGCTATCTTGCTAGATTTGTGTTGATATCTTTCATGGTTTGCGTTGCTAGCTTGCCTGCTTTGCGTTTAATCCATGCTAGCTTTTCGTTGCTAGCTTGCTAGGTTTTCGTTTCTAGCTTGTTATCTTTGCTTGCTAGCTTGCTATCTTTGCGTTGCTAGCTTGCTAGTTTTACGTTGCAAGCTTGCTAGGTCTGCGTTGCAAACTTGCTTACTTTGCTTTACATTGTTGCTACCTTTCGTTGCTAGCTTGATAGCTTTCCGTTTTTGCCTGTTAGATTTTCGTTTCTAGCTTGCTGTCTTGCTATATTTGCGTGTCTTGCTTGTTAGCATTGCGTTTTTACCTTGCTAGTTATGCGTTGCTAGCTTGCTAAATTTGCGCTTGCTATCTTGCTAGTTTTCCGTTGCAAGATTGATAAATTTCCGTTGTTGCCTGCTAGATTTGCGTTTCTAGCTAGTTAGCTTGTTCGATTTGCGTTGCTATCTTGCAAGATTTGCCTTGCTAGCTTCTTAGCTTTGCGTTGCTAGCTTTGCTAACATTTCGTTGCTTGCATTTTTGCATTGCGTTGCTAGCTTGCTAGCTTGCCAGGTTTGCGTTGCAATCTTGCTAGCATTGTGTCGACAGCTTGCTATCTCTGCGTTGCTATCTTGCTAGCTTTACGTTGCTAGCTTGCTACTTTTGCTTTGCTAGCTTAATAGCTTGCTAGATTTGTGTTTCTTGCTTGCTAGATTTGCATTATTACATTTCCAGGTTTTCGTTGCTATCTTGTTAGCATGCGTAGAAAGCTTGCTAGCCTTGAGTTGCTAGCTTGCTAGCTTTGCGTTGCTGACTTGCTAGCTTTGCCTTTCTAGCATGCTAGCTTTCCCTTGCTAGCTTGTTAAGTTTCCGTTGCTAGCTTGCTAGCTTTCAGTTTCTAAATTGGTAGCTTTTCATTGTTATCTTGCTAGCTTTTTGCGTTTCTACCTTGCTAGCTTTGCGTTGCTAGCTTGCTACTTTTGCGATGCTAGCTTGCTAGTTTACTAGATTTGCGTTACCAACAGGCTAGCTTTGCGTTACTAGCTTGCAAAATTTGCTTTGATAGCTTGCTAGCTTGGCGTTGCTAGCTTACTATCTTTGCGTTGCAAACTTGCTATCTTTGCGTAGCAAGCTTGCTATTTTTGTGTAGCAAGCTTGCTAGCTTTGCGTTGCTAGCTTGCTAGCTTTACGTTGCTTCATTGCTAACTTTGCATTTCTAGCTTGCTAGCTGTGCGTTGCTAGCTTGCTAGTTTTGCGTTGCTAGCTTTGCGTTGCTTGCTTGCTTGTTTCATTCTTGTTTGCTCTTCTTGCTTGCTAGCTTTGCGTTGCTATCTTGCGAGCTTTTCGTTGCTAGCTTGCTAGCTTTGCGTTGCTAACATGTACCTTTACGTTGCTAGCTTGCTTGATTTGCGTTGCCATCTTGCTATCTTTGCGTAGCTATCTTGCTACCTTTGCGATGCTAGCTTGCTAGCCATGCGTTGTTAGCTTCCTAACTTTTACGTTGATTGCTTGCTATCTTGCTAGATTTGCGTTGCTATCTTGCATGGTTTGCTTTTCTAGCATTCTAGCTTTACGTTGCTAGCTTGCTATCTTTGCATTCTGAACTTGCTAGCTTTGCGTTGCTTGCTTGCTTGCTTTGCATTTCTTGCTTGCTAGCATTCGTTGCCAGCTTGCTAGATTTCGTTGCTAGCTTGCTAGATTTGCGTTGCTACTTTGCTAGTTTGGGTTGCAAGCTTGCTAGCTTTGCGTTAAAATGTTGTAACCTTTCGTTGCTAGCTCGCTAGGTTTCCGTTTTTGCCAGATAGATTTGTGTTGCTATCTTGCTAGCTTTGCGTTTTTACCTAGCTAGTTATGCGTTGCTAACTTGCTAACTTTGCGCTTGCTAGCCTGCTAGTTTTGCGATGCTGGCTTGCTAGGTTTCCGTTGTTGCCTGCTAGATTCACTTTTCTAGCTAGTTAGCTTGCTATATTTGCGTTGCTTGCGTTCTATCTTTGCATTCCTTGCTTGTTGCTTTGCGATTCTTGCTTGCTAGCTTTGCGTTGCTAGCTTGCTAGCTTTGCGTTTATATCTTCCTAGCTTTCCGTAGATAGCTTGCTAGATTTGCGATGCTAGCTTGCTAGATTTGCGTTGCTACATTGCAAACTTTGCCTTTCTAACTTGCTAACTTTGCGTTACAATAAAGCAAGCTTTGCTTTGCAAGCCTGCAAAATTGCGTTGCCATCTTGTTAGCTTTGCGTTGCTAGCTTGCTAGCATTGCTTTGGTTGCATTTTAGCTTTGCGTTTCAATCTTGCTGGCTTGGAAGTTTTGCGTCGCAAACTTGATAGCTATGCATTGTTACCTTGCTAGATTTTCGTTGCCAGCTGCTAGCTTTGCGATATTAGCTTGTTATCTTGCGTTGCAAGCTTGCTATCATTGCGTTGCTAACTTGCTATTTTTGCGTTGCTAGCTTGGTAGCTTGCTAGATTTGAGTTGCTAGCTTGCAAAATTTGCATTGTTACATAGCCAGATTTGCGTTGCTAGCTTGTTAGCATTGCTTAGAATCTTGCTTGGCTTTCGCTGCTAAGTTTCTAGCTTTGCGTTTCTAGGTTGCTTGTTTTGCCATCCTAACCTGATAGCTTTGCGTTGCCAACTTCCTAGGTTTCCGTTGCTAGCTTGTAGTTTTCCGTTGCTAGCTTGCTACAGTTGCGTTGCTAGCTTACTAGCTTTGCGTTGCTTGCTTCCTTGCTTTGCGTTTCATGCTTGCTAGCTTTGCGTTGCTAGCTTGCAAGTTTTGCGTTGCCAGCTTGATATCTTGCTCGATTTGTGTTTATAGCTTGCTAGCATTGTGTCCCTAGGTTGCTAGCTTAGCGTTGCTAACTTACTATCTTTGCTTTGCTACCTTGCTCGCTTTGCGTTTCTAGCTTAGATGCTTTTCCTTGCTAGCTGGTTAGATTTGCGTTATTAGGTTGCTATCTTTGCGTTGCTAGGTTGCTAGATTTGCGTTTCTTGCTTGCTAGGTTTGCGTTTCTAGCTTGCTAGCATTACTTTGCTACCTTGCTGGCTTTGCGTTGCTAGCTTGCTTTGTGTTGCTAGCCTGCTTTGCGTTGCCTGCTTGCCTGCTTGCTTGCTTTGCGTTCCTTGCTTTATTTACTTCCTTTGTGTTGCTTGCTTGTTTGCTTTGAGTTCCTTGCTTGCTTTCAGTTGCTTCCTTGCTTTCTTTACGTTGCTTGCTTGTTTGCTTGCTTTGCTTCATTTGCTTACTTGCTTGCTTTTCGTTGCTTGATTGCTTTGCTTTGCTTGCTAGCTTGCTTTGTCGGTTTTTGCTTGCTTGCTTGCTTTGTGTTGCTTGCTTGCATTCCGTTGCTTGCTTTCTTGCTTGTTTCTTTGCTTTGCGTTGCTTGATTGCTTGCTTTTTTGCTTCCTAATTTGCTTGCTTTCGTTGCTTGCATGCTTTTCGTTGCTTGTTTGCTGGCTAGCTTTGCTTAGCTAGCTTGCTAATTTTGAGTTGCTGGCTACCTTTCTTGATTTGCTTTGCTTGCTTGCTTTCTTTACCTTTCTTGCTTGCTAACTTTGCGTTGCTAGCTTGCTATCTTTGTGTTGCCAGCTTGCTAGATTTGCGTTGCTAGCATGCAAGTTTTGCGTTTCTAGCTTTCTTCCTTGTTTGTTTGAGGTTCTTGCTTGCTAGCTTTACGTTGCTAGCTTGATAGATTTGCATTCCTAGCTTGCTAGCTCTGCGTTGCTAGCATGCTAGCTTATCGTTGCTAGATTCGTAGCTTGATATATTTGAGTTGCTAGCTTGCTAGCTTTCCGTTGCTAGCTTGCTATCTTTGCGTTGCTAGCTTGCTAGTTTTGCGTTGCAAGCTTGCTAGGTTTGCGTTGCAAGCTTGCTAGCTTTGCTTTACTTTGTTGCTAGCTTTCGTTTCTAGCTTGCTAGCTTTCCGTTTTTGCCTGTTAGATTTTCGTTTCTAGCTTTCTGGTTTCTATATTTGCGTGTCTATCTTGCTAGATTTGTTTTGCCCTCTTGCTATCTTTGCGTAGCTATATTGCTACCTTTGCGTTGCTAGCTTGCTAGCCATGCGTTGTTAGCATCCTACATTTTAACGTTGAGAGTTTGCTATCTTGCTAGATTTGCGTTGCTATCTTACATGGTTTGCGTTGCTAGCATTCTAGCTTTACGTTGCTAGCTTGCTATCTTTGCATTCTGAACTTGCTAGCCTTGCGTTGCTTGCTTGCTTGCTTGCTTTGCATTTCTTGCTTGCTAGCATTCGTTGCCAGCTTGCTAGCTTTTCGTTGCTAGCTTGCTAGCTTTGCGTTGCTAGCTTGCTAGTTTGGTTTGCAAGCTTGCTAGCTTTGCGTTACAATGTTGTACGCTTTCGTTGCTAGCTTGCTAGTTTTCCGTTTTTGCAAGCTAGATTTGTGTTGCTAGCTTGCTAGCTTTGCGTTGTTACCTAGCTAGGTATGCGTTGCTAGCTCGCCAACTTTGCTATTGCTAGCCTGCTAGTTTGCGTTGCTGGCTTGCTAGGTTTCCGTTGTTGCCTGCTAGATTTACTTTTCTAGATAGTTAGCTTGCTAGATTTGCGTTGCTTGCGTTCTAGCTTTGCATTCCTTGCTTGCTTGCTTTGCGATTCTTGCTTGCTAGCTTTGCGTTGCTAGCTTGCTAGCATTGCGTTGATATCTTCCTAGCTTTCCGTAGCTAGCTTGCAAGCCTACTAGATTGCGTTGCCAGCTTGTTAGCTTTGCGTTGCTAGCTTGCTAGCATTGCATTGGTTGCATTTTAGCTTTGCGTTTCAATCTTGCTGGCTTGCCACGTTTGCGTCGCAAACTTGTTGGCATTGCGTTGCAATCTTGCTAGCTTTGCGTTGCTAGCTTGCTAGCTATGCATTCCTACCTTGCTAGATTTTCGTTGCCACTTTGCTAGCTTTGCGATATTAGCTTGTTATCTTCCGTTGCAAGCTTGCTAGCATTGCGTTCTTAACTTGTTACTTTTGCTTTGCTAGCTTGGTAGCTTGCTAGATTTGAGTTGCTAGCTTGCAAGATTTGCATTGTTACATAGCCAGATTTGTGTTGCTAGCTTGTTAGCATTGCTTAGAATCTTGCTAGCCTTTCGTTCCTAAGTTGCTAGCTTTGCGTTTCTAGGTTGCTAGTTTTGCTATCCTAGCCTGCTAGATTTCGTTGCTAGCTTCCTAGTTTTCCGTTGCTAGCTTGCTAATTTTCCGTTGCTAGCTTGCTACATTTGCGTTGCTAGCTTACTAGCTTTGCGTTGCTTGCTTCCTTGATTTGCCTTTCATGCTTGCTAGCTTTGCGTTGCTAGCTTGCAAGTTTTGCTTTGCCAGCTTGAGAGCTTGCTCGATTTGTGTTGATAGCTTGCTAGCATTGTGTCCCTAGGTTGCTAGCTTAGCGTTGCTAACTTACTATCTTTGCTTTGCTACCTTGCTAGCTTTGCTTTTCTAGCTTAGAAACTTTTCCTTTCTAGCATGCTAGTTTTGCGTTATTAGCTTGCTATCATTGCGTTGCAAGGTTGCTAGCTTTGCGTTGCTTGCTTGCTAGCTTTGCATTTCTAGCTTGCTAGCTTTGCGTTGCTAGCTTGCTGGCTTTGCGTTGCTAGCTTGCTTTGTCTTTCTTGCCTGCTTTTCGTTGCCTGCTTGTTTGCTTGCTTGCTTTGCGTTCCTTGCTTTATTTACTTTCTTTGTGTTTCTTGCCTGCTTTTCGTTGCCTGCTTGTTTGCTTGCTTGCTTTGCGTTGCTTGCTTGCTAGCTTTGCATTTCTAGCTTGCTAGCTTTGCATTTCTAGCTTGCTAGCTTTGCATTTCTAGCTTGCTAGCTTTGCGTTGCTTGATTGCTTTGCTTTGCTTGCTAGCTTGCTTTGTCGGTTTTTGCTTGCTTGCTTTGTTTTGCTTGCTTGCATTCCGTTGCTGGCTTTCTTGCTTGTTTCTTTGCTTTGCGTTGCTTGATTTGTTGCTTGTTTTTCGTAAATTGCTTGCTTTCTTTGCTTCCTAATTTGCTTGCTTTCGTTGCTTGCATGCTTTTCGTTGCATGTTTGCTGGCTAGCTTTGCTTAACTGGCTTGCTAATTTTGAGTTTCTGGCTTGCTTGCTTAATTTGCTTTTCTTGCTTGCTTGCTTTACCTTTCTTGCTTGCTAACTTTGCGTTGCTAGCTTGCTATCTTTGTGTTGCCAGCTTGCTAGCTTTGCGTTGCTAGCATGCAAGTTTTGTTTTCTAGCATGCTTGCTTGTTTGTTTGAGGTTCTTGCTTGCTAGTTTTACGTTGTTGCTTGATAGATCTGCATTCCTAGCTTGCTAGCTCTGCGTTGCTAGCATGCTAGCTTTTCGTTGCTAGATTCGTAGCTTGATATATTTGCGTTGCTAGCTTGCTAGCTTTGCGTTGCTAGCTTGCTATCTTTGTGTTGCCAGCTTGCTAGCTTTGCGTTGCTAGCTTGCTATCTTTGTGTTGCCAGCTTGCTAGCTTTGCGTTGCTAGCTTGCTATCTTTGTGTTGCCAGCTTGCTAGCTTTGCGTTGCTAGCTTGCTAGCTTTCCGTTTTTGCCTGTTACATTTTCTTTTCTAGCTTGCTGGCTTGCTATATTTGCGTGTCTATCTTGCTAGATTTGTGTTGCTAGTTTGCTAGCATTGCGTTGTTACCTTGGTAGTTATGCGTTGCTTGCTTGCTAAATTTGCGCTTGCTAGCTTGCTAGTTTTCCGTTGCTAGCTGGATATCTTTCCGTTGTTGCCTGCTAGATTTGCGTTTCTATCAATTTAGTTTGCACGATTTGCGTGTCTAGCTTGCTAGATTTGTGTTGCTAGCTTGCTTGCTTTGCGTTGTTACCTTGCTAGTTTTTCTTTGCTAGCTTGCTACATTTGCGTTGCAAGCTTCCTAGATTTGCGTTGCTAACATGCTAGCTTTCCGTTGCCCTCTTGCTAGCTTTGCGTTGTTATCTTGCCTGCTTTGCGTTGCTAGCTTTCTAGCTTTGCATTCCTTGCTTGCTAGCTTTGCTTCCTTGCTTGCTTGCTTTGCGATTCTTGCTTGCTAGCTTTTCGTTGCTAGCTTACTATCTTAGCGTTGATAGCTTCCTAGCTTTCCGTAGCTAACTTGCTAGCTTTGCGTTGCTATCTTGCTAGATTTGCGTTGCTAGCTTGTTATCTTTGCGTTGCTAGCTTGCTAACATTGCGTTGCTTGCATTTTTGCTTTGCGTTGCTAGGTTGCTAGCTTGCCAGGTTTGCGTTGCAAACTTCCTAGCATTGCGTTGCTAGCTTGCTAACTCTGCGTTGCTAACTTGCTAGCTTTACGTTGCTAGCTTGCTACTTTTGCGTTGCTAGCTTACTAGCTTGCTAGATTTGTGTTCCTAGCTTGCTAGATTTGCATTGTTACATTTCCAGATTTTCGTTTCTAGCTTGTTAGCATGCGTACAAAGCTTGCTAGCCTTGCGTTGCTAGCTTGCTAGCTTTGCGTTGCTGGCTTGCTAGCTTTGCCTTTCTAGCATGCTAGCTTTGCGTTGCTAGCTTGTTAGGTTTCCGTTGCTAGTCTGCTAGCTTTCAGTTGCTAACTTGGTAGCTATGCGTTGTTATCTTGCTAGCTTTGCGTTTCTAGCATGTTAGCTTTGCGTTGCTACCTTGCTACTTTAACTTTAACTTGCTAGTTTTCTAGATTTGCGTTACTAGATTGCTAGCTTTGCGTTACTAGCTTCGTAAATTTGCTTTGATAGCTTGCTAGCTTGGCGTTGCTAGCTTACTAGCTTTGCGTTGCAAGCTTGCTATTTTTGCGTAGCAAGCTTGCTATTTTTGTGTAGCAAGCCTGCTAGCTTGGAGTTGCTAGCTTGCTAGCTTTACGTTGCTACATTGCTAACTTTGCATTTCTAGCTTGCTTGCTATGCGTTGCTAGCTTGCTAGTTTTCCGTTGCTAGTTTTGCGTTGCTAGCTTGCTAGTTTTGCGTTGCTTGCTTTCACGCTTGTTTGCTCTTCTTGCTTGCTAGCTTTGCGTTGCTATCTTGCGAGATTTTCGTTGCTAGCTTGCTACCTTTGCGTTGCTCGCATGTAACTTTTCTTTGCTAGCTTTCTTGATTTGCGTTGCCATCTTGCTACCTTTGCGT
>NW_019727857.1:0-387 GCF_002891405.2 Cryptotermes secundus | reverse complement strand
CTAGCTTTGCGTTGGCAGCTTGATAGGTTCGCTTTGTTACCTTGCAGGCTTTGCGTTGCTATCTTGCTACTCTTCGCGTTGTTAGCTGGCTAGCTTTGCGATGCTAGCTTGCTAGTTTGGATTTGCAAGCTTGGTAGCTTTGCGTTTCTAGCTTGGTAGCATTGCGTTGCTAGCTTGCTAGCTTTGCGTTGCTATCTTGCTACTCTTCGCGTTGTTAGCTGGCTAGCTTTGCGATGCTAGCTTGCCAGTGTTGCGTTGCAAGCTTGCTAGATTTGGGTTCTAGCTTGCTAAATTTGCGTTGGTAGCTTCCTAGCTCTGCGTTTCTAGCTTGGTAGCATTGCGTTGCTAGCTTGCTAGCTTCCCGTTGCTAAATTGCTAGCTTTGCGT
>NW_019727856.1:0-1557 GCF_002891405.2 Cryptotermes secundus | reverse complement strand
GCTTTGCATTTCTAGCTTCGTAGCTTGCTAGATTGGCGTTAATAGATTGCTAGCATTGCTTTGCTAGCTCGCTAGCTTTGCGTTGTTTGCTCGCTTTCTTCATTTCGTTTCCTTGTTTCTTGCTTGCTTTGCGTTTTTTGCTTGCTATCTTTGCGTTTCTAGCTTGCTAGCTTTGCTTTGCTAGCTTGCTAGATTTTCGTTGCTAGCTTTCTAGCTTTGCGTTGCTATCTTTGCTTGCTTTGCGTTGCCTGCTTGCTAGCTTTCCGTTGCAAGCTTGCTACATTTGCGTTGCTAGCTTGCTAGCTACGCGTTCCTAGCTTTCTAGTATTGCGTTGAGAGCTTCCTAGCTTTGCGTTGCTAGTGTGCTAGCATGATAGATTTGCGTTGCTAACTTGCTAGCTTTGCGTTGCTATCTTTCTAGATTTGCGTTGCTAGCTTCCTAGCTTTGCGTTGCTAGCTTTCTAGCTTTGTGTTGCTAGCTTGCTTTGCGTTGCTAGCCTTCTTTTCATTGCCTGCTTGACTGCTTGTCTTCTTGCTTGCTTTGCGTTCCTTGCTTGCTTTGCTTGCTTTGTGTTTCTTGCCTGCTTGATTGCTTTGCGTTCCTTGCTTGCTTTGCGTTGTTTGCTTGTTTTTTTCTTTCCTTCGTTTGGTTTCTTGCTTGCTTGCTTTGCTTAGATAGCTAGCTTGCTTTGCTGTTTTTCTTCCTTGTTTGCTTTGTGTTGATTGCTTGCATTGTGTTGCTTGCTTATTTGCTTGATTTCGTTCCTTCCTTTCTTGCATGCTCCCTTGCGTTGCTTTGCTTGCTTGCTTTCTTATTTTGCGTAACTTGCTTGCTTTTCTTTGCTTGCTAGTTTACTTGCTTTTGTTGTTTGCTTGCTTGCTTTACGTTGCTTGTTTTTGATTGATTTGCGTTGCTTGCTTGCTTGCTTGCTTTGCGTTGCTAGCTTGCTAACTTTGCTTTGCTTGCTTGCTTGCTTGATATGCTTTGATTTCTTACTGGCTTGCTTTGCGTTTCTTGCTTGCTAGCTTTGCGTTGCTAGCTTGCTATCTTTGCTTTGCTAGCTTTGCGTTGCTAGCTTGCTAGCTTTGCGTTGCAAGCTTGCTACCTTAGCGTAGCTATCTTTCTATCTTTGCTTTGCTATTTTTCTAACTTTCCGATAATAGCTTGCTACCTTTGTGTTTCTAACTTGCTAGCATTGAGATGCTAGCTTGCTAGATTTGCGTTTCTATCTTTGCTAGTTTTGCGTTGCTAGCAACCTAGATTTGCGTTGCTGATTTGCTTTGCGTTTCTTGCTTGCTAGCTTGCTATTTATTCGTTGCTAGCTTTACGTTGCTAGCTTGCTAGCTTTGCGTTTATAACTTGATAGGATTGCGTTGCTTTCTTGCTTGCTTTGCGTTGCTAGATTGCTAGCTTTGCGTTGTTTGCTTGCTAGATTGCTAGCTTTGCGTTGGTAGCTTGCTAGTTTGCGTTTCTATCTTGCTTGGTTTGCGCTGCTACCTTCCTAGCTTTGCGTTGCTGTATTGCTAGCTTTGCGTTTCCAGCTTGCTAGCTTGCTA
>NW_019727855.1:0-3414 GCF_002891405.2 Cryptotermes secundus | reverse complement strand
GAAGGAACAGAAATTAGGGCGGACGGAGACAAAGAAGACGAAGAACAGACGTCCTGAAATCAACCTTAAGAGTGTAATAAAATCAGTGAAGTTCTATGTGAATTTTTTATGTGCTGTGTGTGTTTTAATCAGCATTAATATTCGTGTGTTAAAATAAGTGTCAAATCTTGTGTGAATTTTTAATATCTCTTGCAGCAGAATTCTATTTGGAAAATTAGGACTATCATCACTAGATGCACTATGTGAATGTTGAAGACAAGTAAGATGATGACCAAATGAAGATATGACGACGATAATGAAGAGGACAAAGTCTACGTGGATGATGTGGAAGGAGACGATGAGGAAATAGAAGACGACTACAAAGAAGAGAACGACGATGATGAGGACGAGGAAATGGCATCTATGACCAGGAATAAGAGGGCGACAATAACGAATAACATGGTAACGATGGCGAAGGAAACGAAGACGAAAATGGAGATGACGAGGAAGGAGATAACGACGAGGGAAGTAGCAACGAGGGAAACGATGACGACGAACTATATAAAGAAGACAGAATATTGTGACAAAGAAGAAAATGAGTTGTCGTCGAAGGATCAGACAGTAGGGCGAACGGAGATGAAGAAGACGAAGAACAGACGTCCTCAAATCAACATTAAGAGTGTGATAAAATCAGTGAAGTTCTATGTGAAATTTTTATGTGCTGTGTTTGTTTTAATCAGCGTTAATATTCGTGTGTAAAAACAGGTGTCATATATTGCGTGAATTTCTAATATCTCTTGCAGCAGAATTCTAATTGGAAAATCAGGACTAACATCACTAGACGCACTACGTGAATGTTGAAGAAAAGTAATGATGACCAGAAGAATATATGACGACAATGAAGAGGACGAAGCCTATGTGGATGATGTGGAAGGAGATGACGAGGAAATGGAAGATGACTATAAAGAAGAGAACGACGATGGCAAGGGAAAGGAAAAGGCATCTATGACCAGGAAAAAGAGGGAGACAATAACGAATAAGATGGGAACGACGAAGGAAACGATGATGATGCTGGAGATGACGAGGCAGGAGATAACAACAAGGGAAGTAACAACGACGAGAGAAATGACGACGAACTACAGCAAAAAGACAGAATATTACGACGAAGAAGAAAATGAGTTGTCGTCGAATGAGCAGAAATTAGGGCAGATGGACACGAAGAAGAGACACCCTGAAATCAACTTGAAGAGTGTGATAAAATCAGTGACGTACTATGTGAAATTTTTACCTGCTGTGTGTGTTTTAATCAGCGTTAATAGTCGTGTGTGAAAATAAGTGTCATCTCTTGTGTTAATTTTTAATATCTCTTGCAGAAGAAATGTAATTGGAAAATTAGGACTATCATCACTAGACGCACTACGTGAATGTTGAAGAAAAGTATGATGATGACCAGAAGAAGATATGACAACAATGAAGAGGACGAAGACTATGTGGATGATGTGGAAGGAGACAACAAGGAAATAGAAGACGACTACAAAGAAGAAAACAGCGATGACAAGGAAAAAGCATCTATGACCAGGAATACGAGGGCGACGATAACGAATAACATGGTAACGACGACGAGGGAAACGATGATGATGTTGCAGATGACGAGGGAGGAGATAACGACGAGGGAAGTAGGAACAACGAGGGAAATGACGACAAACTATATTAAGCTGACAGAATATTACGACAAAGAAGAAAAAGGAGTCGTCGTCGAAGGAACAAAAATTAAGGCGGAAGAAGACGAAGAAGATGAAGAAGAGACGTCCTGAAATCAACTTTAACAGTGTAATAAAATCAGTGAAGTTCTATGTGAATTTTTTATGTGCTGTGTGTGTTTTGATCAGCGTTAATAGTCGTGTGTGAAAATAAGTGTCATATCTTGTGTGAATTTTTAATATCTCTGGCAGCAGAATTGTAATTGGAAAATTAGGGCTATCAGCACTAGACGCACTACGTGAATGTTGAAGAAAAGTATGATGATGACCAGAAGAAGATATGACGACAATGAAGAGGACAAAGCCTATGTGCATGATGTGGAAGGAGACAACGAGGAAATAGAAGACGACTATAAAGAAGAGAAAGACGATGACAAGGAAAATGCATCTATGACCAGGAATAAGAGGGCGACGATAACGAATAACATGGTAATGGCGATGAGGGAAACGACGATGAAGCCGGACATGACGAGAGAGGACATAACGACGAGGGAAGTAGCAACAACGAGGGAAACAACAACGACGAACTATATAAAGCAGACAGAATATTACGACAAAGAAGAAAAAGGAGTCGTCGTCGAAGGAACAGAAATTAGGGCGGACGGAGACGAAGAAGATGAAGAAGAGACGTCCTGAAATCAACTTTAAGAGTGTAATAAAATCAGTGAAGTTCTATGTGAATTTTTTATGTGCTGTGTGTGTTTTGATCAGCGTTAATAGTCGTGTGTTAAAATAAGTGTCAAATCTTGTGTGAATTTTTAATATCTCTTGCAGCAGAATTCTATTTGGAAAATTAGGACTATCATCACTAGACACACTATGTGAATGTTGAATACAAGTAAGATGATGACCAGATGAAGATATGATGATGACAATGAAGAGGACAAAGCCTATGTGGATGATGTCGAAGGAGACGATGAGGAAATAGAAGACGACTACAAAGAAGAGAATGACAATGACGAGGACGAGGAAATGGCATCTATGACCAGGAATAAGAGGGTGACAATAACAAATAACATGGTAACGATGACAAAAGTAAACGACGACGAAGCTGTAGATAACGAGGAAGGAGATAACAACGAGGGAAACAACGATGACGAACTATATAAAGAAGACAGAATATTGTGACAAAGAAGAAAATGAGTTGTCGAGAAAGGAGCAGACACTAGGGCGGATGGAGATGAAGAAGACGAAGAAGAGACGTCCTCAAATCAACATTAAGAGTGTGATAAAATCAGTGAAGTTCTATGTGAAATTTTTATGTGCTGTGTGTGTGTTTTAATCAGCGTTAATAGTCGTATGTGAAGATAAGTGTCATATCTGGTGTGAATTTTCAATATCTCTTGCAGCAGAATTCCATTTGGAAAATTAGGACTATCATTACTAGACGCATAACGTGAATGTTGAAGAAAAGTATGATGACCAGAAGAAGATATGACGATGACAATGAAGAGGACGAAGGCTATGTGGATGATGTGGAAGGAGATGATGAGGAAATAGAAGATGACTACGAAGAAGAGGAAAAGGCATCTAAGACCAGGATTCAGAGGGTGTCATTAACGAATAAGATGGTAACGACGACGAGGGAAACGACGACAAAACTGGAGATCAGGAGCGAGGAGATAACGATGACGGAGGAGACGATGACGGTCTATAGCAAGAAGACAGAAGATTA
>NW_019727854.1:0-675 GCF_002891405.2 Cryptotermes secundus | reverse complement strand
TAGTATCCATGAATGAATTAAATTACCAGTTCAATGTTTATTTTGCCTATTAAGTCGCATATATATATTCGGTTTGTTATTAATTCAATGTAGTCTGTCAGTGTGTTTTCCTTGAAATATTTGAATGGTGATGATTGATGTAAAACTGCATAAACAATAAAAGTTGCTACATAACCAAATGAACATTTATTAAACTACTTACATTACTGGTTTGTACTTGAGAACTGGCATCTTTTCCGGGATACAAGAGAGTTAATGTCAGCTACTTGACTTTGTGAAGATGCTGAATTGAATTGAATTGAATTTATTTACCNTTCCGTAAATCCAGTACAGGTGAGACACCATAGGATATGGAACAAGTCAAGTTAGAATACATAGTAGCTATACAATAATACAGTAATATTGCAATTAAATGAGGTAAACTTATAATACTTACAATACACATTAAACAATGATCAAGAAATTTATCAAAATTTATCATGGACTAAAATAAAATAAAATTTCCATTAAGACGTTCATTCATAACTCATTCCATTAATCAAGTGCGTCAAATTAAAATGCATATAAAATATACACTTATCATACAAAATTCACATATTAAAACTGTGGGGCTCTTTTAATGTGTGTCTCTGTCTTTGTCATTACTCCTATGACAACCCACTTCTTCGGAACAGT
>NW_019727853.1:11791-23237 GCF_002891405.2 Cryptotermes secundus | reverse complement strand
CGAAAGTAGGCATTCTTTGGTGTATAAGGGGCAGTCAAATTAAAATGGGTCACCACACATAACTAACACGGCGCCCAAGTTGGTAAGACTGGAATTTGCTTATGGTACGAACATCTGGCGGGGACTCGGGAAAGCACAATGACAACATGTCCTTGCACACTAGTCGTTTGTTTATTGTGCTGGAAGTAAGGTTTGCACTACGCGTGGTCGTCCAACATCAGTAATGGAGGCGGGTAAAGATGAACAGCGAACTGTAGTGCGCTTTTTGACTGCTGAAGAAGTAGGAAGACGAGAAATTCATCATCCAATGTATGTTGTTTACGGCGAACATAGCATGTCACTTTCGGGTGTACTGGCGTGGCATAAGAGATTCCGAGCGGGACGTGTGTCACTGCAAGATGATGCTCGCCCAGGAGAGTCTCATCGTGTCATCACTCCTGATGTTATTGCTACATTGGATGGTCACATCCGGGCAAACCGACGTATCACTGTGGAAGAAATTAGTCTTTTTATGGGAATGAGTAACGGTTCTGTACACGCCGTTGTGACAAAACACCTGTTGTACTGCACAATCTGCGTGCAGTGGGTTCCACATCAACTCACAGAGGACCAGAAGACTCAGAGAATGGCTGCATCACTGGGTCACTTGCAACGATACCATGAGGAAGAGTATGCTTTTCTGTCCTGTACTGCCACTGGGGACAAAATTTGGTGCCACCATTTTGAATACGAGAGCAAAAGGCAGAGCCAACAGTGGAAACATGTGAATTCTCGCCCACTGACGAAATCCAAAGCCATAGACACAATTTCCGGTAAAGTGATGATGACGTTCTTCTTCGACTGCAAGGGCCCTCTGCTTGTCGAATTTCTTGAGCATGGGGCCACAATCAGTGCAGTGCACTATGAAGACACTTTGCAGAAACTGAGACGTGCCATAAAGTCAAAACGCCCTGGAATGCTATCAAACGTCATTATCCTTCTTCATGATAATGGCGCCCCCCACACTGCCAACTCTGTGAGGAATACGCTACAGAGATGTGGTTGGGAAGTGCTTCAACATCCCCCTTACAGCCCAGATCTCTCTCCATGTGATTTTCACATTTTTAGAGACCTGAAGAGAGACATTCGTGGATACTGGTTTGCATCGGACAAAGACATGTGTGGCTGGGTAAAGAAGTGGTTCTGTAGACAGCCCACAAACGTTTTCAAGGATGGGACTGACCGTCTTATCTCCCAGTGGGATAAATGTATTGACAGTTTTGGAGATTACTTTTGAGGTAAGAAATGTTCTTTAATATGTTTTGGCTTCTGACCCATTTTCATTTGACTGCCCCTCATACATTTCATTAATGCACTGCATAATGTTCTCCTAAAACATCTGTAGTCATGGAATTTCAGTAACAGTTGTTTTAAAGAAAAATGGTACAATAATTCCTCTGGAAGACAGACAA
This sequence comes from Cryptotermes secundus, assembly GCF_002891405.2. NCBI lineage: Eukaryota > Metazoa > Arthropoda > Insecta > Blattodea > Kalotermitidae > Cryptotermes > Cryptotermes secundus. Next base: position 21,786 of record NW_019727853.1, on the reverse strand, counting down.
AAGCTTGCTGTTATACCTGGTAAATTGCTTCATTTACTGTCATGTGTGGATTATCTTGGCCAGTATGATTATGCTGGCTAATAATCTGTTAAGACTGAAGTAGTTAGTTAGTTATTTGGAGAGGGTGGGTTTCCCCATGCACTTAGACCTGTATTGGTCCATTGTGCTTCCCTCTATGATTTCTACCAGTCTCTATATCCAACCGGTATTGGTACTTACCATCAGTCCCGCCCAGCCAGCGAGACCGGCTCTACTGGCTGAGAGGTATCTATAATGCTTCCCCCATCTACCAGAGGTATTAGAGACTGCTGTTGGGCGGGAAACATCCGCAATTTGCCTCAGTGACCTCCTTTGGAGATATGAGGTTCTTTTACGTGCCATAAAGCTACGACACGGGACCCACGGCTTAAAGTCCCTCCTGGAGGACTTGTTCCCTGAATTTTTCCGCCCTTAAAAATTCGACGACCTCCGCCGGGTATTTGAACCCACGTACTACGAGTCATGCGGTGGGAACGTTACCTCTAGACTACGGAGGCCGCTTATGATTGAAGTAAGTCAAACAATTAAATCTAGAAAGACTCATTTTTATTGCAACTGCATTAATACTATCCACATAATTAAAGCTAATGATCTGGATTATCTTCACTCGTGGCATATAGCAGTGTCAATACGGTTTCCACTTCACAGCAAGCAGAATGCCACCAACATTAGTTTTAAGCCTCAAAAGAAGCATCTTAAGGGGCTTTCTAAGCAACTCTGCAAAAACCTGCAACACTTAACATGTGTTTTACATTAAGTGACTTAAGAGAGCTTCCTGATCATCTCTCATGTACATCCTGCAGTTCTGCACCTGTCTTATATGTCTCACACAACTTAGAATTTGCTAAATATATTTGGGGTTGGTTTCAAATTCAATTTTATGGCTTTGTGTCCCTTTCATATCCTCAGCTTTCCAGCAGAACTTAAGATGGCACTTACATTTCTCAAATTTCAAAGTCCTGCCAATACGATGAAACAGGGTATATCGATACTGTCCTCTCACTATCTGTTCTTTTACTCATAGAAGTGTTATGGATCTTAAGAGGATGTATACATTTTTAATGAACACTCTGTATACATAATGCAGGAGAATAAGAATATCAAACAATAACTTATATGCAAAGCAGAAATGAGTACAAAGCTCTAGTGCTTAGAGCTGACAGTCCTCCAACGTGAAGTAGGAGAAGTATTGGTAGTGGCGGGGAATGCAGTACATGCGTTCTCAAAAGGAAATAACTTCTTACCTCATTGTGTTGCATAGTGATGGTGGTTTGGTCTCGTCGATGTTCACACTTCCGATGTTAAGTTTTAAGTGCCAAATGGCAGACTATTATTCACTATACACTATTATACACTTTTCACTGTTATATACATGAAGAGTTTATTTATATATTACATGGGTCTATTCTAAAGGGGCAACACCGGCAATGTCTGCATAGATATCATCTCCACATGCCTGTCCTTCCTTGTCACCACCAGATGAATCGGAGGTATCATCAGAACTGCCATCACTATCACCCCCAACATGGAAGACGAACTCCTGTCCTGCGTCCAAAAGGCCTTCCCGTACCATTAATTGTTGCTTGATGTTCCTTACATGTTGGCACCTAAATTGCCATTCTTCTGCAGTTATGGAAGCCAATTTTTGGTCTGCCAGTTTAATGATGTCATCCATCTTAAATATGGTATTATTTTGAGCAACCCATTTTTTTTACGGTGGCCCATATTAACTCAATTGGGTTGAGTTTGGTTGATACGGAGGGAGTCGTAAAATATTGTGATTGCGTTCTGCAAAGATTCCATCTATTTTATATGAAAGGTATTTCGGTTTGAGTGGTAGGATCACGATATATATGTCTGGATTCCGCAATGATGAAAAATCAGTGTTCTTGAAGGTAATAGGTGGAAGGTGATATTTTAGCCAGCATATCATAAAATCTCTTCTTGAATTTGAGTTAGGGGTTCTGTTTAGTTGTAAGTTATGACAAGGACAGAATTTGGGGAAAGGTTATGAATAAGTCGCTCATTTAACCATTTTTCATAATTGGTGTAGTTCATATCACTGTGGTAGTCTCCTGTTTTTTGGTGGGATTTGAAGCAGGCATAGACATGAGGGATGAAACCTTGTTCTCCCACTGCATGGATAGCAATGAGCTGTTGGCCTTTGGACACAGGGGAAAATAATCCCTGGATGGATCTATCATTCCATGCATATGGGGTGGTGTGCGATGAATGAATATAGGTTTCATCCATGTAGATGATCGGGCGGCCCTCTTCCCTATATTCTTAAATTTGCCACAAATACTGCAGACGTTTGGCTCTGATGATATATCGTTCCACCAGTATCTGCCGATTATTTTTTGTTTCCTTCCAGCGGACCCCAGTTTCAAAATAATTTTCTTTAACGAGGTTCCCACATTTTCTAGACAATCGGCTCATAGATGGCGGCAAGGTTAGGAAGGACATACCTGAAGTAAATAAGGGTGGTCTCTTCTTGGGTAAACTGCCAAACCCAGAACTACCGCTGGCTAAAAATCCAGCAAGAGAGCAACTGGAGAACTCATCACGACACTCTGGTCCTTCCTCTTGGGCTGTCACCTGCTTATGTTTTGAAGAAGGAGAAGGACTGGAGAAAGAGAACAAGCTGTATAAATTATATGTAGCAATGTATATTATGACATACCCAAAATTTTAAAACCAAAATTCTAAGAATTATAATTAGTTAGGTAATGGTAACATTATCCCTATAACAGGCCATGAAGGCCCACAGGGCTGTGAGACATCTAGGCTCCCTCACTTTCTCTTAACAATCAGCTCACAGATGGTGGTAAGGTTGTCAGCCTTATGCCCCAGCTGCCCTTTTCCCCACAGGAGGATTCCTGGTACTCATTTCTGTTAGAGGCTGAGTCAAACCCAGGGCCATAGTATGACTGAAAAGATTCAGGACTCGAATCCACTTGTACCATATTGCCTCAACCAACTACGCTGCTGCATGTCCCCATTATAATTAGTTCCTGCCTCAAAATCATTACTATGTACACATTTAGTTTTATTTCTGAACGTTTTACAAATTACTATTGTGTATACAACAACTCAAGTCCCAATCCAACAAATTAATTGACACAACTGAAATTTATACCTCATACATGCAATTCACCACCAAATACTAAGAACTGCAAAGCGTCTGCGGTATGAACATACTGTGACATGTTGCTCAAAGCCGAACCCCCCCCCCACACCAGCAGTGACGCGGCGGGTGAGTCAGCGCTCCCCCCCCTCACCCCTCAGCGGCAACGTAACGCTCGCGTAATAGGCGAGTAATCACCCCGCATCCTGGCAGCTATGCGCGGTGACGTCACGAGCGGAGCCGAAGATAGTTCCGAGCAAGCCTATGAGAGTGTGTTATCAACAGTTCTCCAGTCAGCGGACTACAGAAGAAGAGCTAGGAGAAGGTTTCAAGAGCAATAGAAATGGGCAATTCAACGACTTACGTTTTAATACGTATGATAAAGGGCCGTATAGCATTCACATAAAGGCCAAGAAGCCTGACTCCCCAACCAAGGATAGGGAAAAGGTGAAGAAGTGGGGACAATTTGACATCTTCAATGTCATGTCCAAACACAAGATCAGGTTCCAATGTATTAAACAGTACGCTCGATTTATTTGGGAAGTGACCTTCTTAGGAAGACTAGAAGCAAATAAAGTGTTGGACAGCCCCATACTCCAAAGCGGACTAACCGCATACATACCGAGATATATGGTTGCCAAAAAGGGTGTCATTAAAGATGTACCTTTGGACATGGATTTAGAAAATTTGAGGCGACAGATTAATTTGGACAATCAGAACAAACATCCCGCACCTTTCTATATAATGGACGCAGTTAGACTTAAGATGAGAACCAAAGAGATAAATGTAGAAACTAAGGTAGAAAGATGGGTATGGAAAGAGTCGAGAGCAGTATGTTTGACGTTTAGAACCAAAGAAATGCCCCCCTACGTGTATTTCTGCAGTATGAAGGTTGAAGTCGCCACGTTTGTCGCTGCAGTACGACAGTGCTATAACTGCGGGAAATTCAACCACATAAGTAAATTTTGTAAGAAGGAAAAACAATGCTTCTCATGTGGAGAAGCAACACACGAAGGGACTTGTATTACAAAATGCATGAATTGCAACGGGGACCACAGAGCAAACAGCGAGCGGTGCCCCGTTATTAAAACACAGAAAGAAATTAACCAAATCATGGCACATAGAAATGTTGGATTTTTCGAAGCACGAAAAATTGTAGAAAAGTGGTCGAGCCCTGCATTCCCAGTAGGAGCTGGAAGCCACCGAGGGTATGCTGAACTAAATTTGAGGAACTTCCCGGTTCTCAAAACTCCGAGCAGACGAAAGGAATGGGATATATTTGAATCAAGAGAATACAACAAGGTCCCGAACCAAACGATCGGATGGAATCCGGAGAGAAGACAATGGAAGATGAACACGGACAACAGCAGAACTCAAATTACTGACCCTGGTTTAAACAAGAATGAGCAAAGGAACAGCTCTAAAGGCCAGAATGCGATAGAGAAATCGTTAGACGAGTTGGAGTCCATAGAGATGGAGGACGATGTCAAAAATGTGTTGGTTACAATAATCAATCTAGTGATAAACTCGGGGGATTCAAAAGCTATGGTCAAACACTTGTGGAAAGCCATTGAGCTACACGAACATCTCAATGGAAGGCAAAGGGTACCAACCAATTAAGATAGTTCAGTGGAATTGTAGGAGCCTAAGAAGCAAGCTTCCCGAATTACAACAGAGGAGCCGAAACTTAGATGTTATAATGCTATCAGAGACCTGGCTTGGTGAAACACAAAGGGTACACCTAAATGGGTTTGATGTGGTGAGGAAAGAAAGGTACGACAGAGCCGGCGGCGGAGTGGCCATTTTTATAAGTAACAAACTAAAATACTCACGTAAGAACGGTTTATACGATGGAGACGGCAAAATTGAAGCGTGTGCAATTGAACTGCACACGGGTCAAGATCGAATTTTAATTGTGTCATGTTACAAGCAGCCACACATGAAAATCGAGCCAAGAGCATGGGAAAAATTTTTCACACAATTCAAAGGAAAATTCCTGATTGGAGGAGACTTTAACGGCCACCATCACACGTGGGGTAATTCAAAGAATTGTACAACAGGCAACAACCTGTATCACAACATCACTGAATTGGAAACAAACATCACGCTGCTTAATGACGGCTCCCCGACATATATCTCCGATGCCACAGGTTCCAATGCCGCCCTCGATCTAACTTTTGTGGACCCAGGATCAGCACTAGTATACACCTGGAAGGTTGGAACAGACCCATGGAATAGCGACCATTATCCAATTTTCATTGAGTATAACGGCAAAATAGAGCCAAAGGAGTGCAGCAAGAAGGCTTCAAGATTGCACAATAAACACACAGATTGGAATGTCTTCATGGATAAAGTTATAGAAAAAATCAGGGAAGTTAAGACCCATGATGGATGGAACAGAGAGAGGGATGTAAAGGAAAGGTATGACCATTTAATCCAGATAATTAAAGGAAAGGTAGCAGATACCACCCCCAAAAGGAAAAGCCAAAATAACTTCGGAAACGGAGGACATGGAACAACTGGAAACAGAGAAAAACAACCAGCATGTATATGGTGGAACAATGAATGCGACAAGGTTACCAGAATTAGGAAAGCCAAACTGCTGAAATGGAAATACTGCAAAACCGAAGAGACATTTATGGAATACAAAAAGGCAGCGGTTATTGCAAAAAATAGATTGAGAGAAATCAAACAAGATTACTGGAAAAACTTCTGCGATGGATTAAATCAATTCACAAACCCATCGTATATCTGGGATAGAATGAAAAGATTAAAATACAGATTTAACAAGACAGATCGGGAACGAGAATGCAAAGAAGAACTAATTAATTCTGCCATAACGACCTTTGGAAAGCTATGCTCCGGGGTGGATGAACCCAATCAAGCACCGGCATTCGATTACGAAAATCAGGATTCATTCCTCGACTCAGAATACACAATCCAAGAACTCCTCTACTCAATTAAAAACCTCAAAGTCCGATCCTGCCCGGGTCGGGATGGAATAGATTACGCCATAATACGCAATTTACCAAAGGAAGCCTTAGAAATCCTGCTAGAAATTTATAACGACATTTTAAGAGCAAGAGTGTTCCCAGATGATTGGAAAAAATATAGAGTATTCTTTATCCCTAAACCAGATAAGACTAGTGTAAGACCCATATCGTTGGCGTCATGCGTGTGCAAGGTGCTAGAAAGGATGATAAACATGCGCATATCTTGGTGGCTAGAGAAGAATATGAAGTTCTCAGAATCACAATATGGATTTCGGCGAAACAAGGGTTGCACAGACAACCTAGCTATATTAACAACTGAAATAATAAAAGCGTTTGAAGAACGGAACACAGTATCGGCCGTATTCTTAGACATTAAAAGCGCATATGACAACGTCCACTGCGGCACTTTGATGGATAGACTCAAAGCCGTTGGCTTTTCGGGAAACCTGATAGCTTTTATATTTAACCTGGTCTCCGCAAGGGAATTAGAGGCAAACTACGGGGGGGTAGAGCTCAAAGACTGGACATACAAAGGCTTACCCCAAGGTAGCGTACTGAGTCCAACCTTATATTCACTTTATATGGCTGGACTGAAATCCAAAATCAACCAGAACTGCAAAATCCTGGAATACGCAGATGATGTTGCAATTTATTCAGTTCACAGATGTAGCAGAATTGGTGTGGCAGAAGTTGAAAAGAGCATACAAAGCATTGAACTCTATCTAAAGGAAAGTGGCTTGGAAATAGCACCAAAAAAATGTCAACTGTGTATCTTCGATAAAAAAGGTACAACAGAAGGAGAATGGGAGATTAAGGTACAAGGGGAAAAGGTTTCCTCAGTCAAATCAATAAAATTTTTAGGTCTGCACCTAAAATCCAACTTAGACTGGGAGGACGAAATAAACGCAATAGTCAGGAAGTGCGAAAACCCGATGAAAATCATGAACTGTGTGAAGCACACCTGGTGGGGAGCGGATCCTGTAATTTTAATTAGACTCTACAAGGCACTGATAAGGTCGAGGATGGAATATGGAGCATTTTTATTTCATAAACTTAAGAAGAAACAAGCTCAGAAGCTTGAGAAGATACAATATAGGGCTATTCGTGGAGCGCTGGGTTACAGGAGTAGCACCCCGACCAATGTAATGCTAGCTGAGGCCAAAGAAGTCCCAATCTTTAGTAGATTTAAACAGTTGGGAAAGAACTACGTGTCCAGGTGTTATACATCAACCAATCATCCAATGATCCAGCTGCTGGAAGAATTATCAGCTCTACACGATAACCCAGGGAGAGGAGAAAATGAACTACCAGTCATTAGCAAATGTTACAAAGAGGTATCCCCTCTTGGGCATTTAATCCAATCAGGGAACTGTCCCAAGGCCTACGACTACACGTACGAAAGTCTCTTCTACGAGGCTAGAGTATCGTTCGATGAGGGAAGACAAATAAAGGAAACAGAAGATCATAACAAGGAATTTTACAAGATATTCCAAGAAAGAATTAGGACCAGCAAAAGTTTCGCCACGGACGGCTCAAAAATGGTGGACAAGCCTTTTGTAGGATTGGCACTGATAGATATAAACGATGGTCGTCGAATGAAATTCAGAATATCCAAGATAGCGTCCATATTCACTGCAGAAGCATTAGCAATTGCCGAAACACTAGAAATCATCGAAAAAACAGAATCCGGGCAAAACTTCACGATTTTCTCGGACTCGGCAAGCGTGTTACAAAGCATTGGTAACCCCACTAAAATAAGCAACGCATCGCACATCATCCACATGCTAAAGGATAAAACAGAGAGACTCGAATCACGAGGGAAAAAAATCCAATTCTACTGGATCCCGGGGCACTGTGGAGTCGAAATTAATGAGAGGGTCGACTCGCAGGCAAAGCTAGCAATTAAAGAAGGCAGAGATAGCCAACTACTACTACCCGTGGCTGATCTTAAAACCGAGTGGAAAATGAAAGGGAAAGAAGAACTCCACAGCTTTTGTCAAAACACCAAACAAGAAAGGGGAGAACGCTACTTTGAAAGGTACTATAGGAAAGGCTCTACTCCGTGGTTTAGTCAGATAAAAATGAACCGCCGTGCCTTCGTGTCAATAAACCGTATGCGAGCAGGACATACCAGTCTTAAAGTAAGTCTAAACAGATTTAACATTGTGCCCACGGCCGAATGTGAATGTGGTGACGGGTTGCAAACGGAGGAACATAATTTCTGGGATTGCAAACAGTGTGACGACCAAAGGGCAATAATGATGGGCATCCTCTCCGAGAACAGTAAAAAGAACTACCCAAAATCAGTCACAGAGCTCTTGAGGCTAGAAGAAAAGAGATTTCTGCAAGGCGTCTGCTACTTCATAAACAACATTCCCATATATATTTAAAACGGATACGTAAGGAAAGAACAAGAGGAAATGGCACGGACCACTCACAACATTCTCAAATTTATGCTAAGATGTGAATTAACCGCGGGCCCACCGCTACTACAGAAAGAGAAGTTTTTAGAATGTGCTACAGAAGGCCGGATGGGCATTGCCTAGGCCACTTTTGTATCCTAGTTTTTTTTACCCAATAAAAAAAAAAGCGGACTACAGTTGGAGTATAGCAGCCGTCGCGGGAAGAAGAACCGGACGTGTGTGTGATTGTGTAATTGGGAGCGTGTGAGACAGTGATACATAGCTCCCCTACTGTCAACGTGTATACTACTGAAGACAGAGTGAACTGATTTGCGCATAGGGTTATAAATCGTGAAACCCCGCAACAGTGTTAACAGATTAATGCGATTAGGGTTATAAAGTGTGAAACCCCGCAACTGTGTGATAAGTAATTGTAGCCGTTAGTTGTAGATTGTTAAACAAACCAATTAACCATCTCTACGGCGTCTTCAGTAACGCAAACACGTTACACTGGTGTCAGAAGTGGGATTTGGACTTACACACGTGACCGACGAGATTCGATCTCAAGACGCGTGGCAATTTGGTGTCAGAATTGTTACGAACTTAAACAGGCCACAAACAGATTGTTGTGCATCAAGTGCTTTCCGGCTACAAAATGGAGATGCAGCGAATAATCGACATGTTGACGAAGGCAGAGGCCGATAGAAAGATCGAGAAGGAAGAAAGAAAGGCGGATAAGGAAGTAAGGGAGGTGGAAAAGGAAGAAATGCTGGCAAGAATGGACGCCAACATGAAATCCTACCAAGAGGAGACGGAGGCCAAATGGAAAACCGGCCATAAGGAGTTGCTGGCCATTATGGAGCCAACCGAGAGAAAATCGAAACCGACAAGGAAGAAATGAAAGCAGAAATGCGATCTATGCGGTCAGAGTTGAATGAGACAATCCAACATAGAATTGAAAACATTATTGCGATCTTTGAACACGACAAACAGGCTCTCCAGTCAGAAATAACTGAGCAGATTGAAGTGTCCCTCTGCGCGCGGACAGATAAACTCCAGGAAAACCTGACGAAGAACTAAACGAAACCTGCGCAGCAATTGACAAAACCAAACGCGAGCTCCAGGCCCGGTTGGACATGGTGCAAATGAAGGCCGAGCGGGGAAATAGGCAACGATCGTCGCGAGTACAGCTCAGCCGCCGACATTCAACGGGAATTCAACGTGGAGCGTATTCAGGCGACAATTCGAGACCGTGGCCGAACACAACCAGTGGTCGGAGCGGGAAATATTAACATACCTGATCACCGCTCTGAAGGGCCGGGCGGCAGAAATACTACCCGGCATTCCGGCAAATGCCACTTACGAGGAAACACTTCAGGCTCTAGAGGACCGTTTCGGGGACCAACACTTTGCAGCTGCCTACCGCTGCCAATT
>NW_019727853.1:7558-11771 GCF_002891405.2 Cryptotermes secundus | reverse complement strand
TAGGCGAGTCGGGACGAACAGCCTTAAGGAGGGGGGAGTGTGACATGTTGCGCAAAGCCGAGGCCCCCCCCCCACACCAGCAGTGACGCGGCGGGTGGGTCAGCGCTCCCCTCCCACCCCTCAGCGGCAACGTAACGCTCGCGTAATAGGCGAGTAATCACCCCGCATCCTGGCAGCTATGCGCGGTGACGTCACGAGCGGAGCCGAAGATAGTTCCGAGCAAGCCTACGAGAGTGTGTTAACAACAGTTCTCCAGTCAGCGGACTACAGTTGGAGTATAGCAGCCGTCGCGGGAAGAAGAACCGGACGTGTGTGTGATTGTGTAATTGGGAGCGTGTGAGACAGTGATACATAGCTCCCCTACTGTCAACGTGTATACTACTGAAGACAGAGTGAACTGATTTGCGCATAGGGTTATAAATCGTGAAACCCCGCAACAGTGTTAACAGATTAATGCGATTAGGGTTATAAAGTGTGAAACCCCGCAACTGTGTGATAAGTAATTGTAGCCGTTAGTTGTAGATTGTTAAATAAACCAATTAACCATCTCTACGGCGTCTTCAGTAACGCAAACACGTTACAATACTATTTCTGCCACAGAAATTGTAGGCACTTATAATTAATTTCTTTCAGAGCTCAAGTACTTGTACTTCTTCAGTACCCATCCCATATACACACATTCCTATCTAGTGAGCCTGCTGGGCAAACACCAAATGCATTCATTTCCAATTTGTTATTTTTCTCTTCACACTGAGAATGAATACACTCATGTTATATGATTCTCGAAACCTCTGCATTTTCGAATCTGTTCAAATAATACACTGAAGGGGCAGTACACCTTTCTCCCAAGCAAAATCAAGACAGCAACATTTTGAAAGCAACAGACTTTATAATTAATGGGTTTTCTGTTACTAATATGCTACTTTCCTTTAACTAATGTATGCAGTTATCAAAGGAGTACTAAGATTAGCCTAGAATGAAACTCTGCAATAATAAATTTATATAATATACATGACAGTTGTACTGACAAATACATCACTTTTATAAGTGTATATCTCTCTATAGAAAAAAAAACTGTTATTGCTCTTCATGAAATTATGGTAACATAGTGTACAAACACAGGGAAGTTCTGTAACTGTCCAGCTTATGGTATGGTAAATTGATGTTTTGTGTATGGTTAGGGTACTGTGAAATTCCTCACTTTCGTCTCACAATTTGAGAATTTCCCCCTGAGACACGCAGCAAGTGGCTTGGGTCAAGCTTGAAGCCAGCTGCCCATCCGTAAATCAGTCAAGTTAATGTGTAACACAAGACCGAGTCCTTTAGATATTCTAAACTTTACAAGGGAAGTCATAATTTTAGCAGCGTCGTTTCCTGCTACCCCAAAATCCGAGTTTGACAGCCACGCAGCAGGTAGCAAAGTTCACCCCTAAACTCTATACACATGGATATTCGCTTTTCTAATTGGAGGAGAAAAGTTAAGCAACCTCGCAGTCTGCCCGGTCCAGTCAATCATAATCTGAAGTGGGAGGTCCTTTGCCCGAATTTTGGGTAACCACGACTAATATTTACCATTCAGAGCTTGCTTGATGAAAGGACTCTGAAATTTACATTCACCGGAGGTACACGTGTTCTGATCCCCGTAATACACCTTGTGGTGACTATTAACGTGTGTTTTAGTAAACAGTAAGGAAGCTACATCCACTAATCTGTGAAGTGTGTCACTACGGTGCAGTTACCATTTACATACATAGTGCTGACTGAATAAAAACTTAAAACAGTTCATTGGTGTTGAGTGTGACTTTCCTGAGCCTAATGCCCCACTAATCACCCAAGTTGTGGCCAGTCAACACGGCCTGAGAGGAGTCGAATTTCTCTACCAGAGCTAGTAGAACCAAAGAACGGTTACAGTTCATGCTGGTTGCAGGTAGTACTGATTCTGCGATAATATTCTGTCATCAGCTGTCTTAATTTTCATGGAAAATACTTCTTTAGAACAGCTTCTTGAGACCTGCATTTTGTATTTCTTTGGTGAATATTATGATATGTTTGTGAACATGTGAAGCAAAATCTTTAGTACTACACATAAATACAAGACAAGTTAAATCAGAAGAGCAATGTCCACACACAGAGGATTAAATTTTAAAATGGAATACAAAGAGGCAAGCCAGAGGAAAACATTACTGATCCCTGGCTAAGACTAAAATTGTATATCTCTGTATCATTTCCTTTAATTATCATATTAAAGTTACTACAGTGAGATCCTGCTATACTGTGGGACAAGAGACTGTATTTTAACAAAATTCTTCAAAGTTTTCAAATAATTAGCCTCATGATACAGGCCACAACAGATCTGCACTGTGCATGGTATAAATGTTCATGGTACACTGGGCCACCAACATATAACTGGTTGCATATATACAACACAAACACACATACATCGGGCCCAATAAACCCACTTGTAGAATGACGATGATGTGTCAAAGCTGATCAGTGTAAAATTTTTAAACCGTATTCATCAGTGGTCTCTCCAATTCTTTTTTGTTTCTTCACACCATCACACAATAAACCTGACGAGTAAATTACATTTCTTATATATATTTATTTTATATGTACTGTATGTTGTATGATGGTCAGTAACTGATCTGGGACAATAATAATAGCATGGGTATGAATGGCTTCTCTTGTGGAGAAATGTGTGACAAGTGGAATCCTTATCTGACTGGAGAACTGAGCAAACATTTGTTGACCCTTGTATTCAAATACTGACAGTTCAGTAAATTATTAAATGTGTAATTTACAAGTAGATTATCAAAGAGAAACTCACACTTTGAAAATGATGTCACCAGAGAACATATTCATATGAATAGCTACTGTGAGCACGGAATTATCTTGTGGATGCCTTGTGTCATACCCCTCTAATAGGCAGCGTCGAGTTGTTTGACCTGATCCTGCAAACTCAGCCAGGTTTAGGTCTGTGAACCCCAACTTCTGGAATGACCGACCCCCTTTCAGCTCCTGAAAACATGACATAATTAAAAAAATCCTCTTAAAGACAAAAGATCTTTAGAAGATATTTCTATCTTCAGTAAAGAAACCATACTCAGAACCATTGCAATAGGGTTCTGTACTGGAAATATGCTGCAATCATGAAGAACTGAAGATCAGGAATGCTTGCTGACATTTGGCTCAGAATCTTTTACCTTCCAATCTGAAATCTAAAAAATAAATATATAAAAATAAAAGAAATCTACACAACACAATATTATCTCTAGTCATATTGGGTCTCTCACACTGAAGAAAGATTACAGATTGAGGGTGTACAAGTACAGGGTGCTGAGGAGAATATTTAGCCATAAGCTAAAGAAGTGATGGGCGAATGCATAAGAGGTACGTCATAATATTTACCCTTCAACAATGGGGTGATGAAATCAAGGAGAATGGAATTAGTGTGTGTGTGTGTGTGTGCGTGCGTGTGCGCGCGTGCACATGCTTGGGAGGATGGGAGGGAAAGGGGGAGAGAGAGATCTGGCCCAGGACAGGGACCAGTGGTTGGCTCTTGTGAACATGTTAATGAAATATTGGGTTCCACACTGGGAGGTGAATTCCCTGACCATCTGAGCGACTTTCAGCTTCTCAAGGAGGCCTTTGGGTTATGCAGTTAGCTCAGCACATGTACATATGTGCATGCATGTGTGTCTGCATGACAGAGAGAGAGAGAGAGAGAGAGAGAGTGCATGCCTGCAGAATAACTCTGTAACATGCACTGAGAGGGCTCTTGACAACATTGATAAATAACAGTTATGCTGACCAGTAAGATTCACAACTGAGCAAACTGCATAGGATTGGGGTTTGCATGGCAGTAAGTATTCAGATTGTAGTCTTCTGGGTGGACCAACATGCAATCTTGTAGAACGCCACAAGAGTTTCGGAGGAACTTTTAGTTATTATTATTATTATTATTATTATTATTATTATTATTACTACTATTATTCATGTCAGTGACTAGTGCTCTGCAAACTCCATGAGTATTAATATCAACAAAATGCGTGTTATGTCGTACTCAAGGAAGACTAATGTCCTGCTCTATGGGTATCAGCTTTGTTGTACTGCTATTACACGCACCAGTTGCGTTAAGGACCTAGGTGTTTTCTTTGACTCTAAATTATATTTTCACAATCATGTTGATTTTTTATATTCCGAATGTATAAAG
>NW_019727853.1:0-7387 GCF_002891405.2 Cryptotermes secundus | reverse complement strand
TCGCGGTGCGCCCTTGCTACCAACGTGGCGGGTAAAGATCTCGACATATTTGCAGACGGAGCGGTTTCTCTGAATCATATTTTACAAGCATGTACCAAACCTTTTACGGTGTTACTTGATTAGTGTTTTCATTCACGACAAATGTGTATACCTCGGCTAACTTTAATTTTTCTTATGTAATTGGTTTTAATTTATTGACTTGTTATTAATTTTATTAATTTTATGCTATCACTCACAGGTGTCTTATCTTAGTATTTAGTTACTAACAGTATTAGCAACATTCATAATATTTCATAAATGTATGTATATAGTTCAGTCTTCTTTAGATTTATGTTCACAGATGTATTTGTCATATTTGTATTTTGTTTTAATTATTTTCTGTACCTTATATACTCGTGCTAACTTTGTAATTGGCCACTGTGCTGTTAAGTTATTGCACGTAAATAAACATGAATTGAATTGAATTGAATTATTATTATTTATTTCATCCATAGCTGTAGAGAATTACAATTGGACATGTCAATATTAATAGCCTCACATCAAAAATAACATAAGTAAAAAATAACATAACATTCACATAGATTCATGACTATAATACAGCAATACATTTTTAACTTAATTTAAGAATAATAAATACTCCAAAAAAGACATAAGAATACATATATTAAACATATAGACAGATTTACCAACAAACAGCCTACATCAACAATTAATAATAATAAATACTCCAAAAAAGGCAAAAAATATACAGACAGATTTATCAACAAGCAGTCCATGTCAACAATTATTAAAAAATTCTTGAAGAGAATAGAAGATATTACACAACAAATAATTCTTAAGTTTCTTCTTAAAAACATTAAAATTTATTACATTCTTTAATTCAGTTGGAAGGACATTAAATATTTTGGTTCCCATACTAATCACTCCTCTCTTGCTACGCTCAGTATTACAAAATTGTACAACAAATTGTGTTTATGAATAGTGTTATAGCCATGAACATCAAAATACTGGGTGGTATAAATCTTATTTATTATTATAAAACATAGGATCTCAAAAATATATAAGGAAGTAACAGTTAAAATATTTAATTCACGAAACAGATTTCTACAGGAAACTCTACTCTTAACACCTTTTACCACCCTTACACATTTTTCTGCAGTTTAAATAGAGTTTCACAGTCCTTTTGCACCCCACCCCAAAAAATAATACCGTATTTCAACACGGACTCAAATTTTGAAAGATACACACTTCTTAAAACAGTTTGGCTCACTGAGTCCCATAGGGATTTTATCAAATAGGTAGTCTTGCTAAGCTTTTGACACACATATTAGGTGTGGGTTGCCCAACTTAAATCTTCAGTAATGCAAATACCCAAAAATTTTACATCCACTGAATAACCCACCTCCTTATTATTTATATAAAAAAGGGGTCTGGTAATTTGAATAGATTTACTTCCCCGAAAAAATAATATCTTTGACTTATCCATGTTTATTATTAAACAATTATCATAAAACCATTTTTCTAATTGAGTCTTTACATTTTGAATTTTTTCATTTAATGATAAAATATTTTTTCCAGTAATCAATATATTTGTATCATCAGCAAATAGTATTACCTCTGCATTATGTATAACTTGGGGCATATCATTTATAAATAATAGGAATAAAAGGGGTCCCAAAACAGAACCTTGAGGTACACCATATTTAATTGCTTTTAGGGATGAGGTAACTGTCTTCATTTTTGAAGTCTTAACTTGGGGCATATCATTTATAAATAACAGGAATAAAATGGGTCCCAAAACAGAACCTTGAGGTACACCATATTTAATTGCTTTTAGGGATGAGGTAACTGTCTTCATTTTTGAAGTCTTTTGATCCATACAGTGAATTTCAACAAACTGTGATCTATCTGTAAGATACGATCTCATCCATGCATGAGATATTCCTCTCAGTCCATAAGGATCCAACTTTGCAAGCAACAAGTTATGATTAATAACATCAAAAGCCTTTGATAGATCCAGAAATATACCAAAGACCAGTTGTTTATTATCTAGTGTTTTCTGAATTTCTCCAATAAAAGTTTGAATCGCTATAAACGTGGATTTATTTTTTCTAAAACCATTTTGAGCATTTGATATCAGATTGAATCTATTTAAGAAATTTACAATCCTATTGTACATCAATGTTTCAAGAACTTTTTAAAAAAACGGACAAATTTGAGATTGCTCTGTAATTTGCAATATTTTGTTTCTGACCTTTCTTAAAAATAGGTCGAACTTTTGCAATCTTCATTTGATTTGGAAAAATGCCAGAACTTAGTGACAGATTAAATATAAAAGTCAAAGGCTTTTTTATGGTTTGGATACACTGTTTAACCATCATATCCGGAATCTCGTCATAACCTGCTGAAATTTTCATTTTTAATTTACTAGTAACCTGAACAACCTCTTCTTCAGTAACAGGGGCAAGAAATAATACATTTGGATTCTGTATTGCATCATTTGTAGTGGCATGGTCAATTTTACAATTTTTATTTAAATGTATCATCTTGTCTATTCTATTTACAAAAAATTCATTAAATTTTTGGGATACATCCTGTGGGTTTGTAAATAACTAAGAGTCTATTTCTAAAGAAATATTTTCTATTTCTGTAAAATTATTTCCTGACTCCTTTTTTATTATTTGCCATAGTTTTTTAATTTTTGACTGACCTTTTATAATTCGGTCACTTTCTCTTTGACAGGCAACAGAAATTACTTTCTTATAAATTCTCTGATATTTCTTTATATACTTCAAAGTGTGAACTGACAGGGACATCCTTCTTTTTAACAAACGTAAAAGTTGTGGCCTCTGTCTAGACACCTTTATCTGTTGTGTGATCCAAATTAATTTTTTCCCTTTCTTGTTAAAAACTCTTTTTAAGGTAAGAAGTGCAAAATATACTCATGAAACTTACTTAGGAAGACACAATAGGCACTATTTACATCAGATTGAAGATAGACCTCATCCCATAATTCGATTTTTAGTTGATCCTTAAAATTTGCAACATTTCTTCCTGATAAAATCCTTTTTACCACATATTTTTAACAGGTAGAAGGGCTGTGAACAAGTATATTCATAACCAACGCAAAATGATCAGAAAACCCCATTTCTATAACCCTTGTAGTTGAATGGTAAAAATTTTTATTTCTGATCATAACATCCAGCAAGGAACAAGTATTTGAAGTAACACGGGTTGGACATAAAACCGTGTTTTGTAGATTATTTGCTAACAGTAGGTTTTGTAAAGCCTTCTAATAGGTATTATCCTTCAATAAATTTATGTTCCAATCCCCACATAACACTAAGAGACGCCCCTTTATTTTAACCTTGTTTAGGGTTTCCTTTAATAATTCAAGGAAAATTTCCTTGCTACTGTTTGGGGATCTATATATACAAACAACTATGATTTTCAAATCCACTACCTCAATAGCTGAAATTTCAAAAACACTTTCCCTTGATAGATTTTTTACAAAGGGAAGCTCTCTAGTTTTTAGATCATTTGAGACAAATATACAAGTACCCCCATATCTATTTGAGATCCTACAAAAGTTAGCCACCAATTTATAGTGATCAATGTTAATATGTAAAAGATAATCTCTATAAAGCCAATGTTCAGAGAAGCATAGGATGGCAGGCTTTAATGACCATGAACTTAACAACACATTTAAAACCATTACTTTGTTTCCCAGACTCTGAATATTATGATGTAAAATGCCCAAGTTGTACAAATTTTGAGGTCCATCATTTCTAGAATTACTGGCAACCGAATGTCGTGAATCTACCATAAAAAATCCTTTTCACGTTTCTCTTGTATCTGAAATTCCATTTAGCAATGTAGACGTACAGATTATTCAACATTCCAAAGTATGTACTGAATGTAGTTCTGAAGTCTGGCGGCCGAAAACACCGGCTATTCTCACTTAAACTTTTGGTGCTTTTTTTTTCAGTCCCTCCAGACAAATGTCGCTATAGTACCTCGATTAGGCCATGGCAACTACCTTCCAAATTCCTTCCAATTCATCAATCATTCCATCATCTGACAATATATGGTTCCGATAACGACAGGCTCGTTAAAAAGCCAACTAAAAGAAAAATCTGCAGGTTGCCAAGCGTAATCCACGATCCTACACTACATCGTCAAGGTCTATTAACTGGTTCTTTGTTTTCATTACATTTTCCGAAACAATTTCCCATTTTTAAGAAGTTCCTTTTAACTGGACAAAACTGACAAACCTTAAATTCTCGTCCTCGAAATATAAACCAAGCATAAAAACTAAGTTCCATACTGATCCGATTTTTCCAGCACCATAACATGAAGGTGAATGGGGGAGTGGAAGTACAACTCCACCATCCTTGAGTTCGGTACTGGATGGAGGTGAGTGGTCATCTTCACGCCCCGGCCGCTATGCTCCCAAGGAAAGAGCCCCAGGAACCTACTAGCTTGGAGGCTGGGTGGGCCCCAGAGCTGGTCTGGGTGCTGTGCAGTAAAGAAAAATCTCTTGCCCCTACCAGGAATCGAACCACAGGCGTCCAGCCCGTAGCTATTCTGACTGAGCTATCATTATGGTTAAGAAAATACAACGTCCTAAGGCCCAGGAGGAATTTTGTGGACATTGTGTACTTGGAATCCGAACTCGCAAACAAATTTACAAGCCAACAAGGTAACTGAAACAGCTGTTATGGTCGAGAGACATATCAGATAAAAAACTCTAGTCGAAAGGAGTATNGGTGGGGAGCGCTGACTTTGTGTTACCCATACCTTTTCAGAGACTGTACACGCAACTGTGGAGGTCTGGGCACTGACGAAGAAGAGAAGATACGGAGGGTGGAGTGCAGGAGGGAAAGAAGGGGGCGAGGAAGGACAAGGAAGAAGAGAAGGAGGGAGGTAAGGATGAGGCGGAAGAAAGAAAGTAATTGTGACAGAAAAGGAAAAGAAGGAAGGTAGAAAGGGGTGGAAAAGATAATTAAAGAGATGGACCAGAAAAATGTAATAAGAAAAGGAAGAAAGGGACAGAACAGGTAAATAATGACGAAAAAGAGGGAGCTTCTTCTCAATGCACATGCATTCAGGTCCACTGATGGAACTAATGAATTGTAATGCACGTTTTTTAATTATATAACTTTACAGCAACAATGTGTGAGAAACGGCCTGCCGATGAACAGTGTGTCGACACATTTCGCTATAAGAAGCAACGATCAGACTGTAATCAAAGAGTTGAAGAGACATAATAAACAGTTGTAATATTGTAATATGTACTTAGACTTTTGATCATACTATATACTATTTTAATGTGTAATTCTTGTGTTAGACAAAAGGGTGCTTCATGAGACAGTTGAAACCGTCTGTCGCAAGCCTGATACATGTTATCAACGCCTGACCTTTTAACACTTCGATAACATGTTCCCCCAAACTGAAGAGTAGAGAGTCTAGTTTTTCGGTTCGTCCACGCGAAATGCTGCACGTCCACAAATGAACTTTTAAACTCTGTACTCGTGACTCCCCCCACCCTCTTTGGCTCTCTTCTTAAAGTTTAATATTATAATACCAGTAACCCTGAAAACAGGAGGGACTTCTGTGAAAATCTGCACTGTATACACATTGTATATAGTATCTACATCTCTTACTTCTTCTAATAAAACTTAGTATAATTGTTGAGCATAGAAATTTTCTTCAATTAGCGGGTCCCTTACTCGCCTTACCCAGCAATAAGATATTACACAGTGCTTCGTACCAATGTTTTACAAAATTGTAACAGTGTTGATGACCCACTCTTCCAGACCATTTAACAGCAATTCTTGTTTGTGATCAGCTACATCACGCCAATCAATAAAATGTTGCACATTTAACACGTGATAATGGAAATTATAATCAATTTATACAGATATCAGTATTAGACACAAGACAGAGCGGTATTGGATTTTAATCAACAAAAATTATCTGCTATAAGATAAAGTGTGAAGTTACCCCTTCGGCTAATTGTTAAGCATATGTTGATGTTGATGATTTAACTGACAAGGGCATACGTCATCATGGCGTGGTGCTGGGGAAGGCGAACATTTGCTCCTTATCACAAGTAGATTCATTCCATCTACTTTAGCTAAGTAGACTCATTTCTCAGTTATTTTCAGTGTAACATAAAAATATGTAGAAAATTATGTCGTTCACATACAGCAGATACTGAGGCTTTGTTGTCTTTCTTTTGTATCTGGAATGCTGCAGATACCAACGTGACAGGGTTAGGCCCAACAAAAGTCCTTTTCCCTTCTTGTAATTCTGGACTCTTCACAGAATATTATTAATATGGGCGCATCCAAGACTCTTCTTCCAAGGGGCACAACCACATTTTCGGGGGGAGCCAGAAAATTTGTTTACAGACTTATGTTTAAGCAATATAAGACTATTTTTACTGATCGCCCGAGAAAATTCAGGATGAATGAGTATTTTTATATACTTCTAATTTTGGTATGAATATCTGATACATTTCATATTTTCATTTATTGATTTTCCCAAAAATCCGGGAGCAGGATTTGCATGTGCCTGACTTACCCTTCTTACCAGCGCCCATAACTATCATGGACAATCGAATCAAGAAGAGATGGGCGAGATACAGAACGTGAAAAATGCATACAAAATTTAGTACATCAATCTTAAAGGTACGTAGGGCTTAAAATACCAAGCAGTAGATGGGAGAATAATATTACAAAGGGTCCTGAAGAATGCGTTTGAGAGCGTGCACTAGCTCAGGGCAGAATTCATTGGCGGACTTCTGTGAGGACGGTAATGACCCTTTGGTACCATTAAATATGGGGAGTTACCTGACCACGTCAGCGTCTATCAGCTTCTCGAGGATAGTGTTCCATGGAGTTCGAGTATTCAGTTCAATTTGGGGAGCATTTACAACAGTGGTTTTCAAACCGTTAGTGGTGAAACTGCCTTGCATGTGTCGCACAATTAAACGTTAAAAACAGTAAAGCTATCCGTGTAACAGGCTGTGGGGGCCCATAGGGCTGTGAGACATCGAAGTTCACACATTTTCTAGACAATTGGCTCACAGATGGCGGGGAGCCTCATGAGCCGGCCACCCTTTGCCTCTCGGAAGATTCCTGGTATTAATTTATGTCAAAAGCTGAGTCGACCCCAGGGCCATAATGCGGCTGGAACAATTGAGTCAATTGAAAAATCCAATGACCTCATCAGGAATCGAACCCGCGACATTCTGGCTTGTAGCATAGTGCCTCAAACAACAATTAAAGGAAAGAGACCCTATTTAAAATGTGCGTATTTACGATTATCTATCTAACAATCATTTCTGAGAGTGGGTCCAGGTCTCTAATCGTTCTGTTAA
>NW_019727852.1:0-2696 GCF_002891405.2 Cryptotermes secundus | reverse complement strand
CGTGGAATATAAGTCGAAATATGACGTTATGTATAAAATAGAGCGCCTTAACTGTTTTTCCACAAAAGTATAAATTTTTGTACTTTTATACCGAGGTTCTATTGCTACGTGATAGTTTAGATTGAATAAAAGAACGCCGCTCTCATCTCAAGAGTTTTCGAATCCCCCACGGTAATATAAATGATTACTGAATATCACATATTATGGCATTATGCTGCTCTCCAATGGCATAACTTTATGACGAGAAATCTTTGTTGTCAGTGATATCGTGCCCCTGTTTCTAGTGTATGGAATCGCAACCAATTGAGTGAGTTGTGGGCATTTGTTTCGCCCGAATTTACCTTCGTGGATAGGAAGTAGAATAATGTTATACACGAAAATGTGTATAAAATAGGGTGGAAAATTACCGTCCTGTAATCGGACTGATATTCGAATGTTTCTGTTTCAGACATGTTAAGAGGTTGGCCGCCCTGTCAGTGTGACCTAAATAACCGGTGTGCACCATCAAGTTTGGTTTCTTTCCTGGTATGAAGAGGTATTTATAAATAATAAGAGGGTGTTATGTGTATGTTTATATACATATATGTACATGTTGTGATTAATTATGTGCCAGAAAATAAATGTTAAAATATTCAGTCAGATAGTGAAATGGTAGGTGTTAATGTGTGTATTATCCTGGACCGAGTAATGGCAAGTGCACGAAATTTTAGAAACATGTGTTTCCTCTGTTCCACAACGAAATCGAAGTGTTTTCCCTCTGAACCATGAAGCTGAAGTATGTGTGAGTGAAGAATATATGATAAAAGTGATTTAACGAAAGTAAGGGAATATAAGAATATTGGGTGTGTAGTGAGGCAATGTGTCTTTGAGGTTATTCTTGCACTATTAATAATATAGTGTGATTATGTGGAGTGGTTTGGAAGAAATGTGTTTAAGTGGTTATAGAGATAGAGAGTGAATTATATTTAATGAGTGCATATTTGGTATGACAGAAAAGAGGGTGTAATTTTAGTAGGTATCCTCTGAATGTTACATGTGTGTGTAGGTCGTTAGTCAGAATGATATTTTTTTTGTATTATTATAAGTACTTGTAAGAAGAGGGTGCAAAGTGAATTTGTAGTTCCCATTGAAGAAGTTATTTTTTTAATTTATATCTTAGTTCTGTGTGAGTCTGTTTATAGTGTGTGTTGTTTTTGTGAAGGTGTTGTGGATTGTAAAGTGAAGTTTAAATTTTCTAGTGTGATATTGTATTTTTGTGTGTAATATGTACTGTGATGTGTAGTGAGTTATTGTAGTGTTCCAAGAACGTTAAGATTTCCATTCAGCCACATTGGATTCAGAAGTTTGCAAAGTGAAATTCTAGTTCACATTGAAGAAATTATTTTTTGAATTTATTTCTTAGTTCTGTGTGACTGAGTGGTGTGTATATTGTGTGTTGTTTTGGTTACAGTGTTGTCAAGTGTAAAGTGAAGTTTAAATTTTTTAGTGTGACAGTGTATCTTTGTGTGTAATATATACAGTGATGTGTAATGAGTTATTGTATTGTTTCAAGAACGTTAGGATTTCCATTCAGCCACATTGGATTCAGAAGTTTCCCCTTTTATGTACATATCTTTTTTGTATTAAGAATTCTTGCTTACAAAAAGGTGGTATGATAAGTGAAACACATGTTGTCGTTGGTGTTATGCTGGAAATCGTGTTAAATGACAGTGAAATGTTCACAGTGGTGAGTAGATTAAGTGTGAATGCTTGAAGAATGATGGCAAGTTATTTCTAAGTTAGATGTATATTTCGGGGTGATAGACAAAGGATTGCATTATTGCCATCTAATCTTCAAGGCTTACATGTGGTAGGAGGTAGTATAGGGGATCAGTGAATTATCTTCTTTCGATCTATTAAACTACTTAGAGAATGACATTGTTTACAGGATTGCACGAGCTGTTACAGCTGACAGACTTGTAATGGTATTTTATGTTATAGTCTAGAAAATAGATAGTGAAGTGTTCGTTTTTTGTTAATGTTGAATGATATATTGTTAGGTTCAGATCGTAATCAATGATTTTCCCTATCTACTATTTGAGCATTAGTTTTGTGGGGTAGATACCTTTCATATAAAGCATATGTATGTCCTTGACATATGTCGAAAACTTTTGGAAATTGTAAGAGTAAATAAAGATTATTGTGATATAATGCACTTGAGAGGGTTTTGAAATATCAGTATTTCGGAAAAATGCATTTACGTCCACTATAAATATCGTAGTATATTCCAGGTTTCATAGATTATGTAGAGTTTAACAGAAAATTTATGCAAGGGTTTATGACGTGAGAAATTTCGGAAATAAAATGTCCCTTAAAAATATATAATGATTTAATACGCTGTAAAATGTATTCAATCATAAGATATTGCCGACGGCCAAACCGTGCTTAAGTGATCATAACGATGCGCAGAAGCCGTTTGCGCACACCTATCATAATGTTCAATCACAACCTAACTTTAGCATAAATTACAGAACTTGGCCCCATCCAAGGTACAGATGGATGCGCAGTAGTCTTCTGCGCAAACTTAATCTGACCAACTTAACCTAACCTAACCTAACCTAACTCAACCTAACATCAGCGATCCAATGGTTTACTGGTGGGTGCGCAGTAGATCATTGCGCACACATAAAAGTGACGTCATTTACGAAGCTGCTATT
>NW_019727851.1:69561-70238 GCF_002891405.2 Cryptotermes secundus | reverse complement strand
AGTTTAAAAAAAGTAAGTTCGGTTTCTTTTGGGTACCCCCTCGTAATGCTAGAGTTGGCAGCGTCATAGTAAACAGTTTTAATAATAGACTGTGCTACGTGCGCTGTTTCTAATTTCTCCACTGTTATGTGTTACCATAGTTATATGTGTGAATATATATAAAACGCCCTTATATATCAAAAGTGTCAATCTTAATAAAGCAGGGTTAGACTGAACACTGATTCTTACTTATCATTCAATCCACGTGGAAGTAACAAAAATAACACTACCGTGCAAGATTACATGGTGCCACATCCCAAATTATGTAAAAAATTTAAATTTCATATCTTTGAAATACACCTTGAAATCTTTACAGAGTATTATTGTAATGTGACAAATTTCTGAGGGTGGTATTACATCCTTACAATAGTTCATTTATTGTTTTAGATTTCCAAAAATGGATATAGTAAAGATGATGCTTCTGCTCCTGATGCTTACAATGTTTGGAGTCTTGTCACAAGATAAGAAAGACTACTATACACTGCTGGGAGTGTCACGGAAGGCATCTGACAGGGAGATAAAGAAGGCGTTCCGCAAGCTTGCAGTGAAATACCATCCTGACAAGAACAAGGAGAATGGAGCAGAAGAAAAATTTAAGGAACTTGCACAAGGTTTGTTTGTTTAACTGTTAATTTAAC
>NW_019727851.1:50628-69548 GCF_002891405.2 Cryptotermes secundus | reverse complement strand
AAAAAAAAAAACAAATGACATGACTTTAATATAGGTATGTTACACTTCAGACCGTATGGATATGTCCTTCAGGAGAATAAGTTACTGAATATCCTCAAGGCACAAAACCATCATATTATGGTGTAGTCTCATGGAGGACATCCTTCTCAAATCCCACAAACTGGCTTCTTATTTCTTTATGTAGAATGAGTGGACTACCTCTTCTTTTCACCTTGCTAGATGGATTCAGGTACAATATTGCATGGTCTATAAGTTGTAGATCTTATAAAATCATAGTGCGTCTTATATGCCAGTGTATAAGAAAAGTATATCTTAATTCCTCCTTTCTGAATTATATATCTTATGCTTAAGTAGATTTTCTGTACTGGGGCACATGGTAGTGTATTCGGTTGAGGCACTATGCTATGTGTAGAAGCTGGAAGGTCGCGGGTTTGATTCCTGATGGGATTATTGGATTTTTCAATTGACCTAATCCTTCCAGCGGCACTGTGGCCCTGGTGTCAACTCAGCTTCTGACAGAAATGAATACCAGGAATGTTCCTGGGGCATAAAGAGCAGCTGGTTTGTAAGGCTTACAACCTCACTGCCACCTGCGAGCCGATTGTGTAGAATCTGTGGGAACCTCGACCTCTCATAACGCTATGGTCCTCCACAGCCTATTACAGGATAGCTTTTACCTTTACATTTTCTGTACTGGGAAATGCAGTATATCCAAGTTCTTTATGCCTTGGTGAGTGTTAAGAGCTTCATATGTAACATGGAAGAAGGGGACCTCATTATGTCTTGAAATTCTGAGACCTTCCACCTCTGTATGTGTGTGATCCTATTGAGATTTGCTCAAGTGTATGCAGCTGTGCCCCATGTAGCCTGTACTGGTGTGTTTTCTCGGGTCAGTGCTAGCAGTTATACATGCCTAAGTTTATAGAAAGATTTAAGAAACTAGGAGATACAGATTAATATTACAGATAGTTCTTACGCCCTTTTCGGTTCTGCCCAACCATCTTATGTGGTCAAACCATTGTAGTTGTTATTCTTCAAACTGTTACAAAATTTTGGATTCCACTTTCTTTCATAAAAATTTAATTTGTAACTGTATCCTGTCTTGTTTTTCCAGTAGTACTTTTCAAAGTTTCATGGACCCGCGCGCGCGCACACCCACACACACACACACACACAATATGCATGTGCATGTCCAGACTAATTGAAATGCCTCCGAACAAGCGGAGGGTATGACCATAGACTGGAATTAAGGAAATTTTGAGGCTGAAAAGCCAGCACCGACCATAAAAGAAGTAGAACAAGCTATCAAAAAATTGAAAAATAATAAAGCTCCAGGAATGGATCTCGCCATGGCAGAATTAGTGAAATATGCAGGCCCAGAATATGCTAAGCACTTACATCAGCTAATAGCTAACATATGGATAACTGAAATAATCCCAGAGGAATGGAACCTAAGTATTGTATACACTATCCATAAGAAAGGCGATGTCATGGTATGCTCTAACTATAGAGGAATTAGTCTGTTGTGTATAGCATATAAAATATTTTCCAACATTCTATTTAACAGACTCTCTCCCTTTGTGGAAGGCATAATTGGGGATTAACAATGTGGGTTTTGTCAAGGAAGATCAACTAACGATCAGATTTTCACTATTCGCCAGGTCCTTGAAAAGTGTAATGAATTCCAAATTGAAACACATCTTTTCATCGACTTCCAATCGGACTATGACTCCATAGATAGAGATAGTCTTTTTCTGGCAATGGAAGAGATGCAGATTCCACAGAAGTTAGTCGCCTTAGTCAGAACCACTATGAGAAAGACCCGATGCCAAATTAAGATTCAGAATATGTTGTCCAGCCCTATAATAACTAGAAATTGAGTTTGACAAGGGATTCCCTAGCCTGCCTTTTGTTCAATATAGCATTAGAGAAGGTAGAGATGCAGGCATCAACACAAGGGGAACTATATTCTATAAGTCAGTTCAAATTTTGGCATTTGCAGATGATATTGATATAATTGGTAGAACACAAAAATCTATGAAAGAAGCTTTTCTTAATTTGGAAAGAGCAGCAGAAAAAGATAAATCTACAAATTAACCAAAATAAAACAAAGTACATGTCAGTAACCAAGAAAGACTGTGCTAATGGACCTGCATATATTGAAATTTGCTCATATAAATTTGAGGTTGTATGAAGTTTTACTTACCTTGGATCAGAAGTTAACTGTAAAAATGACATCAGTGATGAAATAAAAAAGCGTGTACTTGCAGCAAATAAATGTCTCCATGGCCTTAGGAAACACCTGAAATCCCAATTAATACCCAGGAAAACCAAAACTATGGTGTATAAAGTATTTATAAGATCAGTGCTATCTTATGCCTCTGAGACCTGGCCACTGTCAAGATCGGATGAAAGACTATTAAGTATATCTGGAAGGAGGATCCTGAGATATATCTTTGGACCAGTGGAAGAAAATGGAATATGGAGGAAGAGGTACCATGAGCTATACAAACTATTTAATGACCCAGACATTATTGGATTTATAAAGGTGAAAAAACTTGAATGGGTTGGACACATAATATGTGCTAGTGAGAATAGAACAATTAAGAAAATACTTAATACTAAACCAGAAGGAAATAGGAAAGTGGGAAGACCAAGGTTGAGATGGGAAGAATGTGTGTGGCAGGACATGAGAATTTTGGGTGTAAAGAACTGGAGGAATGTAGCATTGAATGGAGAAGAATGACGAGCAGTCCTGAGGAAGGCAGGGGCTCACAAAGGGCTGTCGTGCCAGTGATGACAACGACGACGATGATGTCCAGACTCATACTGGGGAGGCGCTCAGATTAAGAAATGATTATTTCTGTGAGTACTGTTAGTGGCAGACATTATGGAATAAAGAGTTCTGGGCCGTGCCATAGCTCAAGTGGTTAGTCGCTGGCTTCCCACCGTGGTGGGCCGGGTTCGATCCCGGGTCATGTCAAGTGGGATTTGTGGTGGACAAAGTGGTGCTGGGGCGGGGTTTCTCCGCGTTCTTCAGTTTCCCCTTCCAATCTTCATTCCACCAAATTCTCCATCATAATCACCAGGGGCAGGCCAATCAGTCGCTGCCGTGCCGAGTGGACCCAGTTGGACTGCAACCCCCACCAAGCGAATTAAAAAAAAATGGAATAGAGACCTGACGGGCTGTATATGGGACAAGAAGGCTGGAAACATGTGGCTAGGTAATGGTAATAGTGAAGGTAAAGGTAAAGTTGTCCCTGTGCTTAACTAGTTAAGCACTGTGCCATGATTGCATACGGGGGAGTGGATGTATAGATCCACATTCTCTTGACCCCGGCACTAGCTGGAGGTGAGTGGTCAGCTTCATGCACCAGTCACTTTACCCCCTGGGAAAGAGCCCTCGGTACCCAATTGGATAGGAGGTTGTGTGGACCCCAGTTGCCTTCTCTACAGAAAAAAATGGTACATACTCCAAAAGAAGAATGCAGATTTTGTAAGGGTTTCAATGCATAACTTTATTAATTGAATGTTGTAACATTAGGAGTTGATGTATTGGGATAGATTTGAAATCTTCATGGATATTGATGACTGATGATGAATTTCTGTTCATTGTGGTTTTGCAGCATATGAAGTGCTGTCAGATCCAGAGAAGAGGAAGAAGTATGATCAATTTGGTTCTTCAGCTTTCGAGAATGGAGGAGGTGGAGGCCAGGCTTTCCACTTCAACTTTGATGACATATTCCGCAACTTTGAAGATGATTTTGGGCATAACTCTTTCCACTTCAGAGAACATCCTTATGAAGAACAAGGACACAATTTTTTTAACTTTGAAGACTTTTTTCAAGAGGTGAGCAAGTCTGCAAGTAATTATGTTGTGAAGGTAAAGTTGTCCTTTGCTTAAGGAAGTGACAAGTCATGATGACTTGGAATGGAGGTATAGCTTCTTGCATTCTTAACCTCGGTACCAGATGGAGGTAAGTGGTAATCTTCACACCTCATCCACTTTATCTTTGGAGAAATAAATTTTAGTACTCACTGGGCAGGAGGATGGGCGGGCCCCGGAGTCAGTCTGAATACTCATACCCTTGGCAGGAATCAAACTGAATCCATGGTCATCCAATATACAGGTATAACCTAATCACTATTCGAAGTGAGTTATGCCATCTACATAATTATGATATGCCACCAACATGATCTTATGCAGTCTGTAAAAATTCTTCAACATTATCTTATTCTTCAAATATTATTTTTGTTCTTCACAAACACAAAGAATGTTTTCATAAGTTACCATTTTCCGACATCTTATTTTTAGTATTATATCAGTATCTATTTTTCTCAGTGAATGCAACGCATTGTTTTATAAGCAATGCTCTTATTTTGGACAGGGTCCTTAGTGTTATGAACATTGTTTTGGAAACCTGAGCTAGGTGTGAGGAAAGGTTTCTGTTCAGTTAAAAAGAGTTGGTTTCAGTGACTAGACCACTTCCCTCTTTCCTGCCTTGAATGAGGCAATTTTTTTTCACAATTCCTATTCACCTGTACCAGGCTTTGGCTTTTGCCCCCATTTGTGGTCTGAGTGACAATCTGCCATGCACCTGCCTGTGTCATCTGTCCTCACCCTACTTCATCCCTGATGCTGGGAACCTCATGTTCTTTTGAAACATGGCTATCCTACAAAACTGCATCTTATCACAACCTACAAGGCCACAATCTGAGCAGATGTTTGTGTTCCAGGAGGCTGAGCCATTCATGCATAATCATTATGGTTATGAAGCTCATGGATTTGGTGATGGTAGTTCTTTCTTTGGCACTCATTTTGGAAATGCTCATCAAGAAAGAAGAGTTCACCAGAGTTCAAGTGGACGATCATGCCGGACAGTGACACAGCGAGTTGGCAACATGGTAACAACATACATGCAGTGTTCCTAGGAATATTGTGATATGGAAGGCAGCAAGGAAACCATGTTTACAACCATTAATTTTTATGTAGAAGTTTTAATACCTTTCTAAAGTATGGTTATACCATATGCTTATGAGATATATGAGGAAGAGTCAGTAAATAGGTCACAAATGGATATAAAACGTAAAACATGTGATATTCCAACCTGGGAAGAACATTTATTTCTTGATATGCCCTCCACCAACATTGATACACTTTGCTCATTGCTTTACCAGTGCATTGAAACTTAAAGCAGAGAACTCTTTGGACTGTTGTCTCAGCCACCCCAGCATCACTGTTTCAATCTCTTTGTCATCAGCGTAATGTTTGCCACCCAATTATGAACTGCTTTACATGATAAACGCTTCCCACCATAAACAGGAAACATTTCTTTATGAATATGCTTTGCACTGAGTTCTTTTTGCCCACAAAAGAGAAACACAACAGAACATTGCTCTTTGGTAGTACAATCCTCAAGCCGGTCACAGTAGCCGAGCGGTCTAAGGCATGCACTGTCTTCACTCGCTCGGAAGCCAGGATCGTGGGTTCGAATCCCACTCAGGGCATGGATGTTTGTGTGTGTTTTTCTGTGTTTGTCTAAAGGTAGAGGCCTTACAACGAGCTGATCACTCACCCAAGGAGTCCTACCGAATGTGTAAGATCTAGTAAATTGAAGTGAAACGGAGAGTTTCATGGAGGTAGGCCTAGGCCCCAAATTGGGGGCTGTAGCGCCATAGAAAGAAAAAAAAGTACAATCCTCAAGCATGGTCGCCATTTTGACTACTGAAATTAGTCTCTGAACATGTGCGTCTGCTACCTAGACTCCCATGAAGCTGGACTTTGCTGCTATCTAGTGATACATACAGAACACCTGTTACATCCGTTAAAACTGTGTTACTTCCATTTGTGACCTGTTTACTGACTCCATTGTAGAATGGAGGAAGCTGTTCATTTTTAAAATAACTATATATTTTTTCCAAAACCTGAAAATAGTGTTAAGGATAGTGATTTGCCATCTCTCAAGGTATGTAATGTTCACAAGTCTGAAAGTGCCATACAAAATGATGAGATGGACAAACATTGGCT
Organism: Cryptotermes secundus; assembly: GCF_002891405.2. NCBI lineage: Eukaryota > Metazoa > Arthropoda > Insecta > Blattodea > Kalotermitidae > Cryptotermes > Cryptotermes secundus. Next base: position 63,520 of record NW_019727851.1, on the reverse strand, counting down.
ACACTGAAGAAAGCAGTCTTCTGGGATTTGGCACCATGTATATCTGGTGTTAACACGGTGCCAAATCCCAGAAGACTGCTTTCTTCATAGTCACCGCCATGAAAGCCTCAAATCTTGCATTGGCTATACTACTTAATTCACCCTAAAATGAAAGAAGGCTATCAAATTACAAGAATTCCGTGTTTCACTGCTGACACAGAGAGTTTATATTTCAAAATGGACAGTTACGAAAGGTCTAATGAGTAGTAAATAATGGACATATACAGTGGAACCCCTGTTTAAATGTGCTCAAGTTAGGATTTTCTCTCATTTAACATTCATTACAATGATTCTAAATCAGTAATCTTAATTTTAAATGTCCTTTATTTAAGAGTTTCCACATTTTAGTGTTCAGATCCACTGTTACCCAAAGAAACCTTAAATGGGGGTTTAGAATTTCCACTGTATTCAGTAAACAGGAGAAACAAAGAGATGTGCCTTCAGATTAACTTGTAAATATGTATATTATTATTATTTACAACATGCAGGGCTTAAGTTCAACATTAGAGCAATAAGTTGTAGGACCAGATGCTTTAAATTATTCAAGCTTTATATACAGTGTTTGAGTTTAATATGAAGATGAGAATTTCATATGTCATTGCACATTGTACAATTGAAAAGTTTCCACTCTGGCTGAAATAATTCTCATAGCATTTAATAGTGCTGACTCATCCAGTGTATTCGTAAAGTGTAACTTTTATCAATCTTAAATTTTTGTTCAGAAGAGTTTACACACACAACTTTTCTTTTAATTACTGCCTTCAGGGATGTGACGCCATGTTGTTTCCACTCAACTACAGTGAACATTGATACAGCATGTTCCTTCAAAACATTTATGCCTATTTATCATATTACACAGCATCACATCTCAGGAGACAATAATTTTGCTACTTGCCATTGTGAGAACTTCACACTTAAAACTGAGTCATCTGAATTGTTACGTTATACAAGTATATTCTAATAGGACATGAGTCTCTTATGCATAAGTATTGTCCAGTTGGATATCTGTCATGAGGTCAGTGACATATATAGGCATAAATGTGACTATATGCAGGCAATAAAATTAATTTAAATGTATTATATTGTGTGAGAATGTGGGTGAGATGTATATAAATGTAGGTGTGGTGTGTATTCTGTCTGTATATCTTGTTTGTTTTGTTTGTGTTTGATATCTTGTGTAGTTGGGTAAATATGAACACTATTAATATGAGATACCTGTGTTGTTGGTATAGTAAGAATTATATGCAAAACACAACAGGATGCTATAATCAAAGGCTCAGTGCAGTTTAATGGCAGGAGGAGAAGTTCAGATCCTGCTTCTGTGAATTTTTCATTCTGTGCAAATGTAAACAGTACTATTCTTATTGCAATCAGAATTTATGCATTTGCTTTGCCTAGACATTTAATTTAAACTGCTGTACAAGTCTGTTTTCCAGTAAGACTGATACAAATTCCTGTGTGACAGGTAAACTCTGTATGGTAAAAGCAAGGTAACATTTACTGCATGAGTGTATTGAAGCTCCTTATGTGGAATTTAAGTCCTGTTCTGGGTTTATTTATTAGTAGTGTTTCAGTGACTGTGATATTAATGCTGGAATGTTAGAAATACAGGATCTGATGGATTCTTGTGTTCCATAGAATTGTGGCATGTCAATATATGAAGAGACAGCCACTTGTTAAACTGTTCTTATAAATCTTTATTATAGTTGCACAGTATACACAGACAGTCTTGAAGAACTGAAGGTCATTGGCTGAAGACTAATAATATGACAACAATAATGAACACTTCAACACCTTGAACATTATACTGAAATGCAGCTTTGAACTGGAACTCCCAAAACTCCCACTTGGTGTATGTTCTTATATAACCTTGAGTTGGATCTATAGAAATGGGTGGTAGGACTACTCACAGGACACTGTCACCTCAAAGGACACCTCTTCAGATTGGAAATATTATTTTTTTTATTGCTAGTGGTGTGGGGCTAAGTCCCTTGTACTGCAGCCACTTCTGGCCTATTGTACCAGCCCCAGATAGGTGAGGGTGATTGTGGAGCAATTGGTGGGATGAAGATTGGCAGGGGAAACCGAAGTACTCAGAGAAAACCTGCCCCAGCACCACTTTGTCCACCACAAATCCCACTTGACCAGACCTTGGGATCGAACCTGGGCTGCCACTGTGGGAAGCCAACAACTAACCGCTTGAGCTATGGCATGGCCAAATTGGAACTAAGTAACAGTCCAACTTGTGAGAGGTGTCAAGAAGAAAATAAAACAGCCACACATATCCTGTGCGAATGTGAGGCCATAGCTTATATAAGATTGTGCCACATGGGTCAGTATTTTATGGAACCAAGTAACTATTTCAATGTCCACACTTACACAATTCTACGTCCTACACTTCCTTCGAAGTGCAGGATTGCTGAGGGGATAATCAGAAGGGGAGGCACAGTGGATCACTGTGGTCACGGTGCAAGGGCCAAGAAGGCCCACCCCTTATACATTCATTCATTCGTCTATAGAAAACATGTCACTGTCCGTATTGTTGTAGGCTTTGCCTAGCACTGGCTGTTCACTCAGCCATTGCTAGGCAGTAAATGGTTCCTTGTGATTGGCTAGCACTGGTTCCACTGTGGGTCGTTCCCACAGTCACATATTCAATCCTGTATTATTATCTCCAGCCTGTTCTTCAGTTTCTTTGTAAAACTGTTGCTATATTTAATGTATGTATAGAACACACTACTTAAATATTTAATTTGTAATGCTTGCCATTTATTGTTTGAAAATTGTGTGTAATTGATTGGCGTACTTTGACAAAATCCATCCATTTAAGTGATATTACAGTATATTCCCAGTTATCTGTATGCATATTATCCAGTTTTCTGCTAATCTATATGCCTTTTCTTAGGTGTGTTTACAATCATGCAGAGTGCCCATTAAATTCATTCAGTCCACCTATCTGCCTGTATACATGAAACAACAGGAACACTGCTGACAAATTTTTATGAAACTTGATATTAGAGAATTTTATGAAAATTTGTGTACCCATTTCAGTTTTAATTTAGATTGGACAATTTGATGACTAGTATATTTGAAGACCAATATGTGTTTCTGCATGTACCTTAAGAATAACTCACTAAATATTCATTGGAAGAAAGGAAATATTTTGAACAGAAGTTGTAGAGAAAATTGAAACATATTTTATATTCAGTACACTTTTCCTGGTGGTTTTGCAGTTAGTGTGCATACACTTCATAAGTTCTATAATATATCTTGGATCAACTACATTTTTCAGTTATGTTGATGCACTTTTTTTCCTTTCATTGATATGGATAATTGGGAGTATACTGTACTTTAACAGGTATTAAGTTGCAGTAAACGAAACTACAGTTACCTTATTTGGCAGCAATTTTAATAAATCTACAATTATACTTCATCTGATGTCATTAATTCCTTATGCATAGGCACAGAAAACGTTGCAAAGAGTTGTTAAATACACAGGAACAGTCTTATAAATGGTAGATGGGCAAAGTTCAGACCACAGAAACCAATTTCTGGCTGACTTACTGAAATCTTCGTGGGACTAGATGATCATGAAATTACAGCTGCCACGTCATGGAGAAGGGTTCTGTAACTTTTGGTTATTGATGATTTGAATATGAAGATTTTATGTAATGTTAACAGTGACAGTTGGTTATAATGTATTAACCTTTGACATCCTAAGTGTACTGATCGGTACACTGATGACTATGGTCATCGTAGCCAAAGTACCCCGATTTGTGCATTCAGGAAGGTTGCACACATGCTGCTAGTAGAAGCATATGCACAATCCTAAATATTTATTTTTAAATATAGTAAAATTCAATATACATAATTTTTTTTTTGTTATCTGCTCAACATATATACAGGCTTCAACCACTGATTCATGTAACTGGATCTCACCTTTGTATAATACTCCTTGAAGCACCCGAGAAAGCACAGTCCCACATCATATATTTTGCATTTCAACTGCCTTTCAATTTCAACATCTTCCAAACAACATTTCACTGCCGTTGGGAACATTCCCGCAGCGTCTAGCAGACAGTCGTCACCTCTTTCAGACAGTGCCAAACAGGCAGCTGTAACCAGAGCGACGCAGTATTTATACACACTCTGGCTACTCGAGCTTATATACTAGCTGCAAAGCTGCACACATATTTATAACCTCACCTATGGCCCCACCTTTCCGTACACAGCCAGTGGATACGCGCCGTGACAACTGCAACGTTAGCTCCACCTCCTGGCCAGCAGTATTTAAGACCAGGAGCCAACGATACGAGCAGTTCATCCCAAGACAGCAGCTCAGTCAGAGGCTCTTTACGGCGACCAGGCAACTGATGTAGTAGCCGCAAGCCTCCAGCGACCAGGCAACCGAAGTATTAGCCGCAAGTCTCCAGCGACCAGTCAACGAATGTAGCTGCTGCAACTCCAACCGGCCAAGGCAGCACTACATCACTGTCCCAACAGGCCATCTGGACAGCTGTAAGACTCCGCCTACTACGAAGGAGCAAAATCTGGCACACTCGCAGTGGAACGAACAGTGAGGGCGAATCAGTGAGAATAGACAAATAGCAAGCGCATGTGGTGAACATTTATAACGACTCCACAGTATGATAAAATTAAACTACAATATTCAAATTCACTATGAACTCACAGAAAACTCAATTCACTTTGTATTTCAGTTGTGATGTAAGCATTGGGTTGCAACCATAGAAAGGGCAATATTCTCTTGCAGCTGTGATGGCCAGGCTTAGCACTGAAGTAGAGGACAATGAATATTTCCTCCAGCCTTTCTTGAAAGACCCTGTTGTCACTTTTCTGTATTTTAGTCAAAAGACTGGAATATCTGAAGTGTGTAACACAGATGTGAAACTTGCCGTCAGAGAACCAAATGACTTTATTGCTTTCAACTGTTTTCATGGCACCAGAGAATGTGAAAATATTTCAAGTGTTACAAGCAGAAATGATTTTATAATGCAGAAGTACTATGTGAAGAAAGGGAAAAATATTTTTACGGTATGCATCAAAATTACAAGAAAACATTAAAAATAGTTTATAACTTTTGGTGTACGTATTTTCAAATCTTACGTTATAATATCAGGCACTATGTTGTTTGCTGATAAAAACAAAGTTAATTCCATTCATTTATCATAAAAATTATATTAGATACAGCATTTTCAAATACAGTGCAAGCACCCAAACAGGAACGGGCATTTAAATGCATAGCAACAATGTTCATTTATACGCATGCCAGCAGCAGGCATTTAAATAAACTCGCGCCAGCTCAGACTGCCACAATTTCAAAAGTCTGGCGTTTAAAGGTTAATAATATTATGAAATGACAACCAACTGGCATGTAAGCATACATTGAAATTTTGTAGTTTTTATTTATCTTATATTCAAATTTTGTGTTAATAAAATTAAATAGTGAGGCAGTATATTAATCTGTTAAAATTTTCTGTGAATTTTGCTATAACACAAAAGACTTAAGTGGAAAGCATAATAAGTGAGAAGGCCTCCACGGCCTATTACAGGGATAGCTTTACCCTTTCACAATCAACAAAACCATGGTCTCCTGATTACACACAAAACTTGAATTTTTTTATGAGTATCTTTTCCCCATTCATTAGCCTGGATAATTCTTTGGAGTTTACTGTAGTGCTGAAATATATTATTTGTAACAGAAACAGTTTGTGGAGATTTCACTATATAATAATACAGTGAATGATATGTGTGGTCATTTTTCATTGTACTTGGGAGCTAATGAAGTCCACTCTGTGGACTAGGATTCTTATGCTGTTTTGGTTTCTTGCTCTGCATTTCAGTAAGAATTTGAACAGCACCAGAGTGGATTTCTTTGTTTTCAGTTTACATGAAATAAAGATTGCATAGGTATGCAAGAATAACGATACAAAGACTTTCGTTTTCTGAAGATCACGCTCTCCTGGGACATGATGCTGTGGTCAGTATTTGAGAGTAACCTGGTGCCTTGATCTCCAGAGTAGAAGAGTAAGCTACATGTTTAAAAAGGACAAGGACTAAGAGTGAACCCATGTTAAAGGTGAATGGGATTGTATGGCACTGAAAAGGTTGTTCTTTTTTCCTGTTGCTCCCACTGATTCATGCTTACAGCTCCAGCTTTTGTCCTTTTGCCCTTATATCAGTGAATGCTTCTTCCTCTTGCAGCGGGTTCCTCACCTTCGAAAATACTTGTATCTGACTGTATGGCGTTATATTCCAGAAAACACTAACCTTAATAAAGAATAATATCTTCTGGGATATAGCGCCGTGTAGTCTATTGGAAGTGAACCATTCGTTTTGGAGGAACATATTGCCTCCATCTTCTGTGTGTTGAAGAATTAGCTGAGCAAAAAAACCAGCGCGAAAGCAGGTAGCAGAGCTGTGAAATGTCAGTTGACTTTCAATGAACTGCATGGTATTATATTCCAGAAGATAGTACTATTCATAAACACCGCTGTGAGAACTTCAAATCCATGATAGCCTTAATAGTCACCACCTGAGAACTGCAAGCCACAAGGTTGGTGCCTGTTGGTTAACATCCTGCTTCTCTGTCCATCCAGTTACAGCTTCATATTCTACACACTACTAGTGTGAGCACTGTATAAAGAGTTACCCAGCAACAGAAGGCACAGAAATTCGCTCCTACTTCAGAGTTTGAAGGTAGTACATCTCCTAGACCGTATGACCAACTGGCAACATGTGAACCGTCTGAGAGACATGGAGTAGCTGAGTGGGAGAAGATGAAAACTGGTTTGTACATTGCTGCAGAGACTTCTGAATCCTGCTTATACCAATTTCCTTTTTCCAATCGCAGTACATATGAGTATACTTAGCATACATGAAAACAGCAAAGAGTTGCTACACAGCATAGTATACACACAAGATGCATGCAAACAGCAATACTGGTACATTCAAGTAACAACAAATTACCTCAGAGCCTACAAAAGAGTCCAATATCTATACAGCAACATATAATGCAATACTACATAATTTACATCTATATTAAAAGAGCACAAAATCTCACGGGTCATATATATCTATGTTTATTTCCCTGATATAGGTGTTAAAGGTATTTCACATCCTACTGACGAGAATAACACGGTAGTGTAGTTGGTTGAGGCACTATGCTACAAGCCAGAAGGTCACGGGTTCAAGTCCTGATGAGGTCGTTGGATTTTTTTCAATTGACCTAATCCTTCCAGCCGCACTATGGCCCTGGGGTTGACTCAGCCTCTAACAGAAATGTATACCAGGAATATTCTTGGAATATTCTTGGGGTTAAAGGGTGACCTGCGCGTAGGGCTGACAAACTTGCCATCTATGAGCCATTTGTCTAGAAAATGTGGGAACCTCAACATCTCACAACCCTATGGGCCTCCATGGCCTGTTACAGGGATACCTTTACTTTAATTTCTTTTTTTTACTTTACCGACAAGAATAAAACAATTAACTCCCCTAGAAACCTGCAGTTCATCCAAACAACATTTACAAATTCAGACACTACTTCAGAGAAAACACTGTCTCTCCATGACACCCATCAATCAGTTAATGCTGTTTAAGGAAATAACATACTATGAGAGTCATACAAATACACAAAACATAATGTGGGTTTATATTCATTCTTAGGCCCAGGATAGCTCAAAAAGGATAGCAACAAGCTACAGGCTGGCTGGGGTTTGACTCTTAACAGGAGCAAGAGATATTCTTTTCTCTGTAGCATTCACACTGGCTCTGGGACCCACCTAGCCTCATATTCACTAGGGACCAGGGTCTCTTTCACCCAGGGTAAATTGGCCAGGCCATGAAACTGATCACTCATGTCTATCTAGTGCCAAGGTCCAGAATGATGGAGCTGTACTTTCATTTCTCCAGTGATACTCAATTCGCGAGTGGGAAAATGTAGCAGTACAGAATGGTGGCCTCGGGCATCTGGTTGTGAAACTGGCAAGGTAAAGTTTTCCCGGTTTTTACTGTGCCAAATTAAGTACACCTTGCAGACTTATGGGGGAATGGATGTATAGTTTTACCACTAGGAATGTAAGTGTACAATATTCAGTGTGATGCCGTTTATGTATTTGGAGATAGAGCCTCCCAAACCCAACCATTGTGTTGCAAACACAGTGCATTTTTTTGGAACTAAGCACAATGTATGTAATTTCGAAAATGACCGCCATGATTACATTGCCACTTGCCGCAACGCTCAGGAACACCAATAGTCACAAAGGCCACCCGGGCTCGAACCCGGGCCGCAACGGTGGGAAGCCAGAGATTCCCACCACGGCGGTTCGGGTCCCAGCGCCGCTTTGTCCAAGTCGGTCCAAGTGGTCAAGTGGAATTTGTGGGGGCAGAGTGGCGCTGGGCCGGGTTTCCTCCGAGTACTTTGGTTTCCCCTGCCAATCTTCATTCCTCCAAATTCTGCATCATAATCACCCGGGGCATGCTACAATAGGCCAATCAGTGGCCGCCGTGCCGAGTGGACCCAGTTGGCCTCCACCCCCCACTAAGCGAAGTTAATTTTTAATTTTTAATCGATTTTTCAACAGTCGGGAAGATCGGGAATGTTGGTAGCACTCGGCAACCGTGTCGATCGGTGCCGATAATGACTCACAAGCATGATGGAGGATTTTGGCTAAGATGTTGTGAAATGTGTTGAAAAGATGTGTGATACCTTCTCTTTCATATTAGAAGTTACCGGATCGAATTGTGTAAATATTTCGTATTGTACATATATAGTTATGTATAGTTATACCAGTTCGTAAAGCGTCAAGGTTGTAAGGTTTGCCAGCTTTAAAGAAGGTATGTGAGAATGGCGTTTGCTAGTGTATCTTCTCTGTTAAAAGCACCGACAATGTTAGAACAATTATTAGAGGAAATAAACTTCCAGAGGACTAAGGAAATGCGTCAGCTGTTAAAGGATGGTGAGTGCTGCTTTATTTATTGGAATTGAATTTATGTTACGAAGTTGAATGTGGTTTGTATATGACTGATTAACTGTTCGTGCGGCAAAGTTTGAGAGGGCGCAGTTGCACAAGCAATACACCATCTGTTTTGTTTTGATAAACTCTGTTACCTAACACGTCTGGTATCGAGAAATTTACTCTTCATAATTTTCGTTCTATTGAAATTAATTTTTAAAATGAATGTTGTTTATTTCAGATTCTGGTTTCGTGATGCTGCAAGGAACTACATATTGGACCGATTTGTTTGTGAGACATTTCCTCTTCCAAACAGAACATTGTATTGATTGTGACGACTTACTGTTTTTTGTCCGAAAGCGGCACATCAAAGGTTCATCTCGTTATCTTCCTAAATTTGAGGTAAATCACAATATAATTGTACCAGGCAGGTATCAGTAATACTCATGACTTTAATGAGGAAGGTACCTGGTTCGAATCTTGTCCGGGTTGTAGCCATCCCAGTGAAATTCTTTATGGTTCTGATTTCTCAAAGCAGCAGCTGATCTAATACCTTATAGGCCATAACACTTTCTTTAGATTTTAGACCAGAATTTGTATTCTCTGACCCAATTTCCATCTGTGGTCATGGTTATGAGAATAACAGTAAATTGTCAGTATAATGAAAACCTATGAGTATGAGAGGTGAGCCATGAAAACCAGCCCTAGCACCGCAACCTTCTGTGATCTATTCTGCTTCCATTTGGATTAACCCTTTATTAATCCTACACTTCGAATGAAATGTAGCACTTTAGTTATGGGGACGTCATAAAAGTCACTTGGTTCCATGAAGAACTGACCCAAGTGACAAAATCTTTAAGTAAGCTATAGCCTCACAATCACATAAGATGTGTGTGGCTGATTCATCTTTTTGTAGGCATTTTTCACAGTTTGAGTTGTCTGTCAGTCCCAGTTTGAAAAGGTGCCCTTTTAAGTGGCAGTGTCCGGTAAGTAATCCTACCACCCATCTTAGTTGATCTCTGTTTAATTTTAACAGGTCCCTCGTTCTTTTGGCAGAGTGTCCTGATATAAATCCTTTTACCTGTTTGAGTCCAGTTGTTGATTCCCAGTGTTTTTTGTGATTTCTGTTAGTCCAGTCCCTGATTGCTTTTTTGGCAACTCCATCTGAGATGCACAGGCTGGTTCAGATCCTGTTCTTGCCAGCTGATCTGCAGTTTCATTCCCAGCAACACCCTCATGGCCTGGCACCCATATCAGCCGAACTCTGTTATGTCTGGCCAGTTGTATGAGGGATTGGTGGCAGTTCCAGACCAATTTTGAAGTGATTTGGTGTGTACGAAGTGCTTTGATTGCAGCGTGACTATCTGATAGAATATAGATATTAATATTTTTGTAGTTTCTCTCTTAAATTTTCAACTGTGCATGCCTTAATGGCATACACTTCTGCCTGGAATACTGTTGTATACTGACCAAGGTTGAAACTACGTTTCTGCCCTGTTCCATCACAGTACACTCCAGCTCCAGTGCCTTTATTTGTCTTGGAACCATTTGTATACCAGATTAGTCACCCTTTTTTATCAGGTTGAAACCTCTCTTTCCATTCCCTTCTATCAGGAAATCTGATCATGAAGGGTTTATCATAGACATATTTCAGTATCATTTTATCAGATCCCGTCTGTAGGATGGGTTCCTTTTTCATGTCCTGAATCATGTATGCGTTGTCCAAATCCATTGGATTTAGGTCTCCATTGATCATTGCAACGTAATCTGTAATTTCCTAACTTGGCCTCTGCTTCCATCTGCAGATGCAGTGGGGGGAGTCCTGGTAGGATTTCCGTTTCAGCTGTTGGAGCTGTTCTCATTGCTCCCATAATTCCCAAGCAAGCTGTCCTTTGCAGTTTGCTTAGTTCAGCCTGACTTGTTTTAAGTTTAACTGTAGGCCACCATATGGTGGCAGCTTAGGTAATTAGGGGTCTTACTACAGCAGTGTATATCCAATATACCACCTTTAGTTTCAGTCCCCAGGTTTTTCCAAATGTGTGTCTGCATGTCCAGAAGGCACAACTTCTAGACCTTGTTAATAGCCTTGTCCAGCTGTTTTTTCCATGTCAGTCCCTTGTATAATGTTATTCCAAGGTACTTGACTTCACTGGATTGCCCGATCACTTGACTGAAGAGGATTGGTTCCTTAAGCCCCTTGATATCCCTCCTCCTAGTAAAGGGTATAATTACCATCTTGTTTTGATTGATAGGCAAGTTTGTTCTTTTGCACCACTGTTGAACTGTGTGCAGGGCTTTTTGTAAGACCTCTGACACAGTATAAGGGAATTTCCCATCGATTAGGATTGCTATATCATCAGCATATACTACTGTGAAATGACCTTTATGGTTGAGCTCCCAAAGAAGATCATCCACGACCAGGCTCCACAGCAGAGAGGAGAGAACAGCTCCCTGCGGACACCCTCTTGCCACAGACCCTCTCAGAGTCTCACCAGACAATGTAGCCCTTATATTCCTGCTTTCCAGCATAGCACAGAACCATCTGCCTATTGTGGGCTCAATGCCATGCTTTTCAGCAGCCTGTTTTATTGTGTCAAAAGAGGTTCTATCAAAGGCTCCCTCTATGTCAAGGAATGCTTCAAGGGCAATATCCTTGTGTTCGATGGCATTTTCTATGTGTATAACCACATTATGCAGTGTAGTTTCGGTAAATATACCTATTTGGTAAGCATGTTGGTTTTGGTGCAGAGAATAATCTTCAATACACCGTCCCTAATGTATCTATCTACTGTGTTCTCCATCATTTTCAAAAGGAAAGACAACAGGCTGATAGGACAATAAGCCTTAGCCACGGTATAATGAAGTTTCCTNAAAGACAACAGGCTGATAGGACAATAAGCCTTAGCCTCGGTATAATGAAGTTTCCCGGGCTTTTGTATAAATGTCACTTTAACTTTCCTCCAGGCCATAGGGATAAACCCATGTGCCATGCCGGCTCTGAATATGCGGCATAGGTGTGGGACTAAATGTTCCACCCCCCTGCTGCAGAAGTGCTGGTATAATTCTGTCTGTTCCCATAGACTTAAATGGTTTGAAGGTACCTAATGCCCATCAAATTTTTTGATTGATTGATTACCCAACTGGCCAGGTTCCAGTCTCCCCTGGTCATTATGTGTTCACATACACCCAGGTTCTGCTGGACCCAGTCATAACCTGAATCATCAATCAGCACTGAATCAGGAAAGTGAACAGTTCTTTTAGTGTCTCTTTCCCATAATGACAATCTAACTAAACTGCATGGAGCTGAGCCCTTCATTGGAAGCCACCGATTGTGCAGCTACTCAAGAAATTCCCAACATTTTATGGAACCCTAAGTTCCATTATCATATTCACAAGAGCCCTTCACTGGCCCCTATCCTGAATGAGATCAGTCCAGTTCATACCACATCATCCCATATCTCTACAATTCTTTTTAATATTACCCACCCACCAGTATCTTGGTCTTCTTAGTGTCCTCTTTGTGTCTGGCTTTCGCACAAATATCCTATATGCATTCATAGTTTCCCGAATTCGTGCTACATGCCCTGCCCATCTCATCCACCTTTATTACATCATTCTAATTATACTTGGCAAAGAGTATAAGTTATGAAGCTTCTCATTGTGGACTTTTCTCCAATCTCTTGTCACTTCACCTCTCTTCAGTCCAGATATTCTCAGCAACTTGTTTTCACACAACAAAAGTCTGTGTTCCTCCCTTAATGTCAGAGACCAAGTTTCACACCCATACAGAACCACAGGCAAAATTATAGTTTTGTATATTTTTTTTTTTAATGTTTTAAGGCAGCGGACAAGCAGTCAAAGGTACTTCTTTTGGCTTATTT
>NW_019727851.1:37328-50585 GCF_002891405.2 Cryptotermes secundus | reverse complement strand
GTCCAGTGATTGAGACTAGCTCTTTCTAAGGGGCCCAACTGAGTAGGTTAAACCTTCCCTATACACCTGAAGACGGAGACAGATCCAGTCTCCGAAACGTTGTGGTTTTTTGTCTTTTTTATATACCGGACGATGGGTGAAGTCCAAAATAAGCCAAAAGAAGTACAGTATACACCATCGTCAGAATCCTTTCAAGTCTATGTAAGCAGTCAAAGGGTTCTGGACTGAATTGTAGCAAGCATTACCTGAATTCAGCTTGCTTATGATTTCCTCAAATCTAATCTTGATTTGTTACTATCATTCCCTGTTGTTTGAATCTTTCTACATTTTCAGAGGATCTGTTACCTGTCTTTCTGTTATGATTTTGGTCTGCATTATGGTGATGACACATTAACATAAAATTAGTTTTCTTTGCATTTACTTTTTAGACCAGCCTCCTTACTAGTGTCAATTAAGAGTTTCTTTTTCTTTATGGTACCTAAATTACCCTGTGACAGATTTACACCATCAGAATAGACTGGTAGCTGATGTGTCCCATTTAATTTCAGTCCCAGTATAATGACCACCAGTGGTCAGAAGACAGAATTGTATCCAGCTTAGCAAATTTGCTATAAGTCTATAGGTCAAGGGCAGCATCCAGCATAATCTGCTGTAATTGATCATTGTAACAGTGGTAGATGTATGACTCCTGGTCTTTAGTTTAATGTTTCCCTGTCTATGGAATTAAAGTTGAGTCAGGGAAGGAAGGAACACAACTACCATCAACCCCCCACTTCCTCCTGTTGTCATTTTTATTGTCTTTCATTCCAGTCATGTGCTGCCACTCTTTGTGGTCTTAGTTTGTTATTTATTTTGTACAAAGAATAAATGTGCTATAGGTAGGGTGGAGGAACAGGCAGCCAGCTTGCGCATTCCCAACAGCTGTGTTTGTTCTTTCCCTAACCTGAGTGTAGTATGGCCTGAGTCACTTAGAGTTTCATGTAAAATAGGAGTTTGACTGATGCATGCCAAAATTAGATCTGTTTTGATGACTTTTAGCATACATACATACATACATACATACATACATACATAGCATTCCATAGATCCATGAGTTAGTCAGATGACCTACCGGATGTGGAATTAGTCAAAAATCATACAATACATATATACATGCACAATTCAAGTTCACATAAATAGTAAGGATTTCACAAAAGTAGTAAAATATCCGTCATAAATCCATACATTAACATATACCAGATTTTTTTTTTCCTGTGTTCCAAACAAGAGAAAACATTACATACACTTTATGTTGTTTGGAAGCATAAATTGCTCAACAGAGTAAAAGGAGTGTGTAATTAAGTATCTCTTTAGTGCTACTTTAAATTGTCCCTGTTTATCTATAAGAGTTGTGATATTTGGTGGTAGATTGTTGAAGATTTTAATGCCAGTATAATATGCACTCTTCTGGAAACAAGAGAGGCTGGCAACTGGTCTGTGAAGCTGATTTTTATTCCTTGTGTTGACATTGTGTATTGTAGAATTGGTTGGAAAAAATTCTTGGTTTTTTACAATGAAGATCATTAAGGAGAATATGTATTCACATGGGAGAGTTAAGATCTCTAGCCTCTTGAAGATATTTTTACATGATTCTCTTGGTTTAACACCAGCCATTATTCTAACAATTTTCTTTTGTAAGATGAATATCTTCTGGCTGTAAGATGAGTTACCCCAAAAAATTATTCCGTACTTCATTACAGAATGAAAATAGGCAAAATAAATCAATTTGAGAGTCTCAGTAAGCTGGAAGTACCAAATTTAATCAAAATGTGTACCATAGTTTTGGAGAAGAATGCATACAACTGGATAGATATTATTTCCGTATATTTCTGTTATGGATTAATTTTATTCACTTTGAGCAGAGGGTATAATCATGGTTGTACATAACACTTGTATGTGTGTGCACGCGCGCCTTGTGAAAGGATGTGTTTTTGTAGCTCCCTTCCATGGGACCTGTTATTTAAGCATTGGCAAAGATGATGATTTCATTCAAAATACAGTAGAGGATACAGAAAGGAGAAAAATATGCTTTATGCATTTACAAACTGTTTTTATAGTTATGTACTGGAAGACATGTTTATTTTTATTTTTCTTCTCAAAGACTATTTCTTTCAGCATTTCCAATAGAAAAATATCTATTAACTTTGTAACTTTGTGTCTCATATATGTAAAAGAAGTTCAGGTGGTAAAATAAACCCATAAATACCTGTGTACCAAATTACAGGACTGTAGAGTTTGTAGTTGTTCAGAGAAATGTACCTTAATATGACAAAATTATCGTTTTGGAGACAGAGTTCACCATCTCCCATTGAGAGCACCAGGTGGTGGGGAAGAAGCTAAAGGAAAAAGTAATGAGAGTAAAATTGTTAATTAACGTAGCTCATCACGTGTGGTTTTGTCATGAAACTACGTTAACAGTGTAGAAATGTAAATTCATTAGTGATTTAATTACTCTAATTGAAGTGAACGGATTTATGTTATTTATAATTATTTAGATAATGATTCATTCTGGGAAATATCCCAGACTTCAGAGTAATGGGATAAAACTTAGGAGTTTGTTAATTTCTGTTGTTTCCAGACTGAAGTAGATGTGTTTCGCAAAGATAGTCGCAAGCTGCCTATAGGGGATCCAGACATTGACTGGGAAGAAACTGTTTACTTAAATCTCATTATCCATCAGTTCGACTACACCTTAACTCTTGCTATTTGCACCCGAACAAGCCCCAAAGAATTACAAGTTCTGAAGAGACATTCACAGGTAAGCAGCTGTTTCTCTTGAATAAGATACCTACATTATGTGCATTTCATTCAATAGGGCGAGGAGCAAGTCAGGATACTGATATATGTAAGAATCAGTCCTTTCTACCCATAGTTCCTTCTCCTCACTTTCTCCTCCTGCCCTTCCTTCCTTTGTAACTTTTTTCCTGACTTGTTACTCCCATCTTGATCTTGATCTTCCTGTTGTGTATTTTCCTTTAGTTTCACATTTAAAACTTTTTTCAATTCTCCAATTATTAAAATGTATATACATTAGTTTATTCTTTATATAATTTATCTTTACATTTTTTCAGGTTTCTGTACATGCAAATTCTGTACACATGATATTGTTTTTAAGATCAGGGACTTTGGCACACACAATCTGTAAACTCTCCCATAAGTGGAAAACTGCCATTCAGCAATTAATTTGTATTGGTCCTGTTTTGCATCGTTGTAATGTCACTTGCATGTGGTCCAGCTCACCAAGCATTACATTTTGTGGCACAGCTGCAACTAAAAGTTGCAAGAATGTGCCTATTTGGTTTGCCATATCTGTTAGTCCATTTGCTTATACGTACAGCTTGAGAACTGCTGCATAAATTTTTGTGGAATCAGGTAGTGGGGAGCATTCCAAAAATTCTGGTTCAAACTGGACAGCAGTAATAGACACTTTACTGGAGACCTGTGTTTCTGCATGCATCTTGACCATGACTGGCTATTTATTTTTATTGCTGATAACGCGGTTTCTGTATTAATTATCTGATTTGGCAGCACTGTTTATTCCAGAAAGTATATGCATCTCCGAGTCGAAGAAGAATGGATACTAAAGGAGAAGTGGAAGAGATGACATACCCTCATATCTGCTTCATGGTGGATAATTTTGATGAGGTATGACAGACGAATTCTTGTATTTTAAGTTTCCTCCCTCAGAACCTTAAATTATATTGGTACTGTTGCAATATATATTTTTGTTTGTTTCCAGTAGGAAAGTGTGGTAATGGACTTAATGGTTTGAAACATGTGAATATTAACACACTTTTGTATACGGTAAGGAGAATGCTCCAAATCCTGCATTTGCAACAGTTTGCACTTTGAGGAACTTTATAAAGTTGACTGTGTAGAATATAAATTAGAAGTCAGCTGCAAAATCTTTGCGCATTGTGTGGAAAAGATGAATGTCACAAGTGTTTTGGAAGAACTGCTGTCTCCTTCATGGTTGAGATAGTAAGTACTCAAAAAAATTTGGGATATTTTCAGAAGACTCTGTATTGAATATGGATTACTAGGAAAAATTGCAAGCATGACGTAGAGTTACTGATCAAGTTGGTCTTGCAGTAGCTGATTGCACTTGCATTCAAGGAGTGCTGAGTTTGAGTCTCAACCAAGACATGTAGTAACTTTTAAACAAATTTTTAGAAAAGTATTGCATGTAAGATGAAACATTAAAGACATTTGTTAATTAAGAAGGTATCGAGTTTTTGAGAATTTAAGTAAGAGAGAAGTGGAGAGAAAAGATAATCAGGGTTACAGTACATTTTCTCTCGTCACCTGAGATGTAGCAGTCAGGACATGGCATTGCACAAGAGAGATAGGAATGAGAAATGTTGCTCAGATAGTGTCAAGGGAAGATTCCACTTGCAAGACATAAATGTAGATGGATCAGATTTTGAGAGAAATATGATGCAAAGGATTGGGCTGAGTTCAACTGTTTTAGGGAAAGGTCCAATGTTAAGCTTTAGTGAATATATTAATGAAACTTTGGGATCCTTAAAAAGTTCTCTGTAGCTATTTTGTGCCCCAGACCATTGAAACATGTCGTTTTACAATACTGTGAAGTTAAGCACACTGGCTATAAAACTAAAATTTATGAAAACTGATTGTGTTGGAACTCTGGGCCTGAACAGGAAAGATGTACTAAAAATAGTAAAGAGACAAAACAGGATAGGGGAAATTATAGCTCAGCATTCTGGCCCAGTGTCTATGCTGAAATTATGTGGCAAAAAAAAAGTCACTATTATCTCAACAACATGGTGATGAACTGAGAAAGGTGGGAGAACAGGAAGAAGAAAAAGAAGAACCTGTTTCAGTTCTGAACTACATTCAAAGTGTGATAGGAGATTATATGAGATATCAGCTCCTTCATGCTTATCATCTAGAAAGAAGAAAGATGACTAAATGCTACATGAGAATGTTCAGATTATTCAGTGCCCCAATTCTGAACTCCACGATTATCTGCAGAAGAAATTCATAAGGGAAATGAATTGATCACATGCAGGTTAGAATTGACATGGTTTAGGCTTTACTTGTACAACATGGAGGTGGTGTTGAAATAGAAGTGCCAGGGCCACATTTTGTGGACAACACCGTGCCTAGAATTCTTGAAAAACATTTCCCAGGGAGGATTCCTCCAGCTGAAAAGAAATCAAGGACAAGAAAGAGGTGTGTTGTATGTTACAAGAACAAAAAGTGGAAGGAGACCGTGTTTTGGTTTCCTGATTGTGAGACTGGTCTGTGTGATGAGGTTTTCTTCAGGTCTTACCACACAAAACTCAACTATTAAGGTAAAATCTATTTCATTTATGGAAACTTCAGTGTAAAATGAATATTCTTCAAAAGTGTAATTCAGATCATTTATTTATTGGGGAAGTAATGCCCTTGTGAAACAAATTTAGCGCCATAAAGCAAATATTTAAATCCCCAGGCAGAAAATGCACCCACAGTACAGCAGTAACTAATAGTTTAAATGCCACCATGCTGAGGGTTTAAAAGCAGGGACTCTCTTGACCACCTGAGTAACTGAGGTTTTCGGGGAAGGTACTGCACCATTGAGTTAATTATGTTAATGAATAATTGAGCAGGGTGTTAATGTGTTAACAGGTGTTCTGTGATATATTGGTTCGAGATGGTGAGATGGTGTGTGTGGAGCTGGTGGCCTCTGACAGAGATGGAGCAATACAGGGTGTGATATTTCTTGGTTCCATTCGCTATGACGCACTCAAGAAAGTATACGATGCCAGGGTAGGTTGTTGAGCATTTCACATATTGAAAATGTATGTAAAAAGGTAAAGCTATCCTGTAACAGGCTGTTGAGGGCCATAAGGTTGTGAGATGTTGAGGCTCCCACATTTTCCAGACTATCGGCTCACTGATGGTGGTGAGGTATTGGATGTGTGTGTATGTTTGCAGACTGAAAGCTTTGATGTTACCTGTAAAGTAAATTTGATGTTTCACAGGCCTTAGCATATTTTATATAGGCCTGGGCATCATGATCTCTGGAAATGAGAATATAGGATTGAAATTGTAAAAGATTGAACTGTGTTGTTATTTTGTCTGAAACTTTGATTTCATGTCATACTTTGAATAGGCAGCTTGGAAGAAAGTCCAGTATGTTCAACATGATCTCCAGTATGGCAGTTTTGATTCTTGTTGTAGGTTGAAAACAGAACTGAGGAACATTGTAATGATGGTATCATGATCTGTATCACTGTGTAGTGACATAACCTCTAAGATGTGCCCAACACAGTTTATTTTTATCAGTGGTTATAAATACACATTGCTTTGTTATGTATGAACAGTTATCCCTGTAAGTCCAGACTGTTGTTGAAATGTGATACGTGATAAGATTCATTGAGTTTTGACTTAGTAAAGACTAATGCACAAAGGATCATTTCTGCAGCTGATATATCTTTAATCACATACACCACCAAAATTTTGTCCTTATGAAATTTGGTACAAATGTTAACATTTTTTAAATGCAAAGCAACAACAAATTCACAGAACAGGTTAATCTAGAGACTGCAGTGTAGATTTGTACTCTTGAGATGCATGGTTGTGATATTGGCTGGGTCACTGGCTGTCTTGACTTGAGGATTCCAGGGTCTTTCTGAGTCCTGGGAAAACATTGGGATAGTGCTTTGATTAGGTCACAACTGCTTCCTTCCAAACTCTTTCTAATTATTTGATCATGTATGTAGTCTTCATTGTGAAAACATCATTAAATGAACCTGCCCCCAAAACCAAATTCAGCCAGACGTAATTCTTAATTAATATTTTTAAGACATTTGGAACAAATATACATATTTGTTAGTGTTACAGAGTTTACATGTGTATTAGCATGTGATGCAAGTAATTTTGCAAGTTAACTGTCATATTGTCTATCATGTTAGTGCTGTTGGCCTTAGAAGTTCATCTGTATGAACACGACCCAAAGTGTAATCTCAGAAACTTTCTCCAACAACAGATGCATGTTGTTTGGCTTTGAGTTTCATTTTCACACCCAAGCTTATACAGTCAGCAGTTGGCATGGCGATAAAGTTTTAAACTTTCTTAGGTCACTTAGGTACTTAAGAACATGTCTCAACTTATGAAATGGAAGTGAGTTATGAGACTTGCTTTTAATGGCTTTTAAGTCTTGTGTCTGATATCGTGGCCTGTGTGCTTGAAAGCCGTAATTGTGAAGCCAGCAGAGAGAGATATTGCTAGGGAACGCCTCTGCAGACACACCCATTGCTAGGCGCAACAGACACACAAAACACACAACATTAGAAGTGCTGTTGGAATCAGTGTTTTGTGTGTGGTCGTTGCCAAGGCTATAAAGTGATTGTCAGCTGCCATTATGAGACAGAGTCTTGAGAAAGCAGTTAGAAGAGCAGGAGCTTGGTGTGAGGTGACTGCCAACCTGTGAAGATGTGAGTCTGGGAGCAGAGGAACGTCCAGTGTTGGAAGATGTTATCCAGCGGTGCAGTGAAGAGGGTGACGGAGGACACTACTCTTTTCATGATAGTCATTTGTAAAGGGTAGTCATGAGTTGTGTGTTATGCCAGTACATCTGATCACTAATCTGAATCCCATCTGTAGTCACTCAAACATGACAGTATTGTTAAATAAGATTTACCAAATTTTTTTTATTGCTAGTGGGGTGGGACTAAGTCCCTTGTACTGCGGCCACTTCTGGCCTATTGTACCAGCCCCAGATGATAGGTGAGGATGATTGTGTAGCAATTGGTGGAATGAAGACTGGCAGGTGAAACCGAAGTACTCGGAGAAAACCTGCCCCAGTGCCATTTTGTCCACCACAAATCCCACTTGACCAGACCCGGGATCGAACCTGGGCCGCCGTGGTGGGAAGCCAGCGACTAACCGCTCAAGCTATGGCGCGGCCTTTACCAAATTTTACTAGTGCATTTATTGAATGTGTACCCCTAAATTTGATAATTAAATGTCCATACATATCAGGGCACCAGCTGAGTTAAATGAATAGTACTTTTGTTATTTAATTGTCTTCTGATAGGTTTTTATTACTTGTTTCTTACAGTCCAGTCTCAGTAGTAAGATGGCCCAGCGGATGACATTTGGACTGTTCTCTGGTGCCACAACTCAGCGAGTAGAGTTTGTTCGCATGAAAGGCCCTCAAGGAAAGGGCCATGCAGAAATGGCTGTTACAAAACCTAAAGGTACCAATCTAAACATTCCAGTTTAAGAAATTATTTTTGAACTCATGATTGGAAACATTTTTGTAGTTTGGTTATATAATGATGCTGTCAGTACCAGTACTATATAGTGTCACATGATAGGATGATCAATGAATGTGTAACAGTTGGTGGAATGAGCACTGGTAAGGGAAGTCAGAGTATCTGGAGAAAACCTACCTCAGTACCACTTTGTCCACCACAGATCCCATGTGAACTGAACTGGGATTGAACTTGGGCTGCCACAGTGGGAATCTACTTACTAACCATCTGAGCTACATCGTGACCTAGAAGATTTTTATATTAGTCACTCAGTACAATGAAATTTTCAGAGAATATTTCTCTTTAATATTTTCTGTAATAAATGGGTCACTTTCTGAGGTAACAGTTTATTTTCTCTCAATGTTTGACTTCCTCCAGCTAATTTTCAGATTTAATTTCCTAATGAAATGTATTTGGACAAAGGAGGAGGAAGTAATACAAGGGAAAGAAAACGTTAAATTGTTCCCATGATATCGTGGAGACACACATGGAGTGCAGATGTAACTCCGTGCGTTCATAACCTTAACACTGGAAGGAGGTGAGTGGTCAGCTTCACTCCTTGGCTGCTTTGCTGGCAAGGGAAGATTTCACTGTACCACCAGGTAGAAGACTTGGTGGCCCCTAGAACCAGTCTCTACGCTGTTCTTAAGAGAAAAATCACTTGTCAGGCGTGGGAATCAACTCAGATCTCTGCACACTGCTGTTTTTGTTCTCAGACTGAGACCGTTCTGTTCCTTTCATGCAATAACAGTTTTATACATGTTAGAACTTTGAGAACATCTGTGCACTAACATAAATAAGGCAGCCCTCTGCTTTCCTGGAAAGTCCCAGGGGGTGGAGGGGGAGGGACAGTCTCAGTGTGTCAAGAAAAAGAGGTGCAAGCAGTTGTGGCCCCTCCCCTTCAGCTCACGTAACAGTATGTTGAAAATGGAATTTAGTAACTTTCTAATGACCAATAACCAGGGCCCATATTTTGATGACCTGAAAATATTAAAAAATGACCGAAATAATCCAGAAAAATGACCTAAAGGAGAAAAGAAAGAACACTTCGCTTCCATGTTATTCACATTTCAGAAAATATATGAAGAAAAATTCCCTAAAATGGCCAAAAATGACAAGAAATACCCTTAAAAGTCTAAAAAATTACCCCCCCAAATGAAAAAAAGACCTTAAACCTAAAAATGTCAAAAAATTACCTATAAAATTTACATTTCTGTAACAACAAGGTTTATATATTTAATAGCATCGCATAGGATACAAGGAAGAAAAAATGACATGTCATCAAAATCTGGGCCCTGCTAATAACTATGTACCAGACTACAGTGCATCACATGCTAGACAACAGTAATATTTGTCGTCAGTGCCGCAGAATCTTGAATCAAGCAGCATTATAATGGGTCTTTGGAAATAGACTTTGAGGATGGGAGGTGTATGGAACTGGTCCAGTATCATGTTAAGTGGCAGGCTATCAACAGCATTGAACCTGCAGGTTCTGTTACCATAGGGAACCCTTATTTCATGTCCCTTGGTTTATGGATATTTTCATGTAAAGTTCAATTTCATTGAGCCCAAGTCATTAAGCTCTGTGTTAAAATGTTTCAAATTGACTGCTCTTCAAGAAAACCTTAGATGTTGGTTTCACTCTGGCTAAATATAAGCTGTTAATGTAATGGGAACATTTTCTGTGCAGGTTCTGGAGCAGAAACCCCTACTTCTGAACCGGGATTGTGTGCAACGGACATGTGGGACTCCGACTGGGATGAAGACCCAGAGGAGTTCTATGTCTATAGACATCAGGTACAGTGCAAAGCAATGTTGCTTTCTTTATGTGGGTGTGAAGTTATGTCTGTTGCCCTTGGGGAAGAATGTAAACTGAGGCTGTTTTATCACAGGATGGTGAGGATATTTGGGCCCAAGGGTGAAGATGTAATATGAGGCTGGTGGAAATTACTTCATAGGAACTTCATAACATACAATGTTCATCTCATACAGTCGGAATGATTAACAGTTTAATTTCCAGAAACTCTTAGCATCACTATTGGTAGCTTATCTGCCATTCTGGCCATTTTTCGCAGCTAGCTAATGATTTGAAACATTTCACTAAATAAATGAATAGGAAATGAACTGTGTTTGCCCATAGAACTGCATAAGGTAGCTAGATGCGACATCTAGCAGCAGAGGAAAACATCATATAATCAAAGCACATTGTGTGAGTGCACAATGTGCTGTGGTCAGATATGGTAGTCAGGGCAAAAGCACTGGAAAGTGGCCAACCTCAGATTGGGAGTAAACCTGATAAATGAGAGGATGAGATATGAGGCATAAGCATGCATGGGGGAAATGATAAATGCAAACACAGTTTTGTCATGGAACTTGGAGAGTTGCTGTGTAGAGAACCATATCTGTTATAGAAAGCATCCAGGAAGTAGCCTCCTCTGCAGCAGGTATGGGGGGGGGTAAAGTGGACAGGGCATGAACCTGACTGCTGACATCCGCCTAGTGCCGAGGTGAAGAATGGTGGTGCTATATGTCATCCCTCTCATACATCTTCATGATGTGCTTAATTAATTAAGCACAGGAACAACTTTACCTTTACCTTTTATTCCATGAAAAATTGATAGTTACTTCGCCAGTTAGGAAATTTCTCCTTTTGAGCAACTTGTCTCATCCTCCATAGTATTAGTCACCAGGACAGTATTAATGTAATTTCTTTATCACACAGTTGCCTCATGTTTCTTTGAACATGTATTCTTGTAAACATCCTTAATATCTTAACACTTCATATAGTATGGAGTTTGGCTTGAAGTCATTGGAGCAAGGTTTTCTCTGAATATGGTTGGTTTTTTCTCATCAATCATGATTCCTTCATTCGTCCATGCTCATCTGTCAGTGGCTCCTGAGGTGTGCCATAGCCCTGATCAGGCAGCACATTATCACGTTCTCAGTCTTTAAGTTGGGAACTTTACCTCTGAGCCAACACTTGGTTCGTTAGAGAATGAAATTCATTAGAGGCAAACTGTCGGTACCCTAACGCTGTTTCCTTCTTGACACAGAGGCGGCTGAGTGACCCAAGTGCAAATCTGAACAACTTTGTGCGAGGTGGATGGAAGACAAAACCATATGAAACAACAGGCGCTAAGTCTCGTTCAGAGAATGAGGGTCTAGACTCCATGGCCAATGGACTCGCAGAAATAGAGGCAGGTGATGTGAGAGATGGTAAGAAGCAAAGCTTTGTTTAGTTGTGTTTCAATGGCTTAGATCATATTATAAGTACAGCAAATTGGAGTTGAAATGTCAGCTCTGCTCACCAGATTATGAAGTCATAATTGTTAGTGATATGCTGAAATCTCATTGTGCCACCCATTTCTTTAATATTATTTAGAATTGATGTGTATTTTCTAGTTCCCAGTTGAATCCTTGTATACATAATATAATTTGTTTTTTAATTACATACTTCATAGCTGGCATACCGTAATCATCTTTAGTTTTTCAGGGAGTATTTGTGGTCACATCCTGATGTGACTCGTGTACAGATAACTGTAAATTGGTATCTATGTTTACTGCCTGCTATAACATTAAAGGAAGCTTGCAATTTGCCCACATTGTGTTTTAATGGGTTTGTATGACTCTAACAGTATGTTATTTCCTTAAACAGCATTAACTGATTGATGGGTGTCATGGAGAGACAGTGTTTTCTCTGAAGTAGGGTCTGAATTTGTAAATGTTTGGATGAACTGCAGGTTTCCAATGGTTGAATTGTTTTGTTCTCATCAGTAGGATGTGAAATACCTTTAACCCCTATATCAGGCAAGTAGATATGTATGACCCTGTGAGTTTTTGTTCTCTTTTGTTTTTAATATAGATGTTAAATATGTAGTATTACATTATATGTTGCTGTATAAATATTGGACTATTTTGTAGGCTTTGAGGTAATTTGTTGTTACCTGAATGTACCAGTATTGCTGTTTGCATGCATCTTGTGTGTGTATATTATGCTTACTGTCTAGCAACTCTTTGCTGTTTTTCATGTATGTTAAGTATATGTACTGCGATTGGAAAAAGGAAATTGGTGTAAGCAGGTTTCGGAAGTCTGCAGCAATGTACAAACCAGTTTTCATCTTCTCCCACTCAGCTACTCCATGTCTCTCTGACGGTTCACATGTTGCCAGTTGGTCATACGCTCTAGGAGATCATGTAGATACCTTCAAACTCTGAAGTAGGAGGGACATTTCTGTGCCTTCTGCTGCTGGCTGTATGGCAAACTGACAGTAGAGAACTGTTACCGAGGACAAGGGATTGTGATGATGTTACATCATGGGAGGAGGGAATGTAACTCTCATCCACTGATGCACATGTTTAAATTATCTGCTCGGAAAATGATTGATGTCACAGCAGAGAAGGTGGTGAACACAACCAGCCTTTCCCTTTGATGGTCCAGCCAGTACTGTGCTTTTAATGTTTGTCATGATAAAGGCATTCTTTCTATGGCAAGAATTTACACTGTTCCGTCTATGCAGTCATTAAGTTCCCAAATCATGAAAACGGCTTTTAGGTTCTTCCTCATTTGATGCTCAACTTCAATAATCTCAAACTAATAATCTCAGAGTTAAATTTCCTTCATTAAAGATATTTTCCTCAGTTCAGTGTTTAGATCCAGTTCTCCTTAAGTAGATCTTAACTGATGATTTCACTGTATCCTGAAGCAGCTCAAAGAATGTTTGATGTTAATAATTTATGACTCTAGTATCACATGTAAACAACATTCTATACACAAGACATTTATTACACCACAGTAATATCACACTAACAGTTACAATTACAAAAGACAAGTCTGTCCAATGTGACTATTTCAGTTTTCTCACTTGATGATTCACTAGCCTTACATGTTTTGATCCATTTGGATCATCTTCAGAGGCACCAAACACTTTTTAGAAACCACTGTCACAACAGT
>NW_019727851.1:17453-36962 GCF_002891405.2 Cryptotermes secundus | reverse complement strand
TGGAACTTTGTGTACTTGGCCATTACATGTGTATTTGATATGACAACTGTTGTGATAGTGGTTTCTAAAAAGTGTTTGGTGCCTCTGAAGATGATCCAAATGGATCAAAACATGTAAAGCTAGTGAATCATCAAGTGAGAAAACTGAAATAGTCACATTGGACAGACTTGTCTTTTGTAATTGCTACAGTATGGACTTTCTTGTTTGCTGTCTGTGTAAATCAGTTGTCATGGTTGTTCATCCTTCATTTCATTGCTGTTTCCACATCAGTTTTGGACTCACAGTTGCAGGTTCAGCACTGAAAGTAGCAGCAAAATAGTAGTGGAAAGGGTGGGTCACTTATCATATTAGGGACAGAAGACTTATTCTACTGTATGATAACCATCACAGTCTTCATATCAGATGTGTAAAAGAAATAGTTTGTGTGTCTGAGTAATGTATTGTTGCGTATTTACGCCATGCAAGAATCATTGAGCCACAGAAATCTCCAAACATGACAATTACGTAACAATAAGTAAAGCTGTGTTTTCTGTGTGCCGCACCACACGCGTTGCTAGGCAGCGCTGCAGTAGACGCATCTTGGCAGCAGCTAGTCGACACGTTGCTGAGCATCACCTCTGTAGACGTGACAGTTATGAAACAGGGGATTAAGCTATGTTTTCTGCATGTCCGTTCAAGGTTTTATAGGAGAGACTGGAATTCCTAAGAAGTGAGTTAGTCATTTCTCAGTCAGTGTTTGTTGTGAGACAGCCGCGGGAGGAAGACGACCTGAACATGTGATTTGAAGTTTTTACGAGTGTCATAGTCAGTGATAGTGGTAGCTGAGAAGTCAGTCAGTGAAGACTTATTGTGTGACTTCAAAACTTTGTGTGTGCTATAGTGCAGTGAGATTGGGAGTGTGTAATTCAGTGAGACTTGCATAGCTCCCGTCTTATAAATACATGAAAACTACTGCAGATAGGCTGAGAAGATTAGCATGTAGTGAGTGTAAATGGTGTAAACCCACAATAGTGTAATAACTAATTTTAGTTACGACCTGTAGGTTATTAATAAATCCAATTGTCAATCCAAACCCTATCTCCAGTTGACCAAAGAGGGTACAGCTGGTGTCAGAAAGTGATTACGATCTTAAACACTCCACAATTTAGGACAAATTATTGAATTCATGAGTGCATCAGGTATTATACTGCCACATGGTGGAGATGGAACAGATGATGGAACACCTGCTGGTGAGAATGGGCACTAATAGAAAAGCCCACTGGGAAGTTCTAAAACAAATAATGAACGACATGAACGATTAATTCAAAACTGCAATTCATTCCATGAGGGCAGGGCAAAAAGAGAGGATGGCCTCTGTGTGTGTGTGGGTGAGAGAGAGTGGGGGGGGGGAAGGACTTTGGATTATGGTGAAAATATGGACTGACTCCCACCTTATCGTGGAGCTGCTTGGGACAAGCAGCCTTAACGAGGGAGTGAATGTAGTGGTTGGAGAATGGGCAACAGGAAGGAAAGACACACCAAGCCAAAGAAAAAGAATACATTGCAAGCACAGCCCTTTGAAAAAAAAAGGAACAGTGATGCCCCGTTAGACTATTCAGGATGAACAGCCTTAAGGAGGGAGCAATGTGGCGTATTTACACCATGCAAGAATCTTTGAGCCACAGAAATATGTAAACATGGCAATTACACAACAACAAGGAAAGTGGTGTTTTTTCTGTGCCACTCCGTGCTCGTTGCTAGGCAGTGCTACAGTAAACGCATCTCGGCAGCAGCTCATCAACACGTTGCTGAGCACCTCTGTAGACGTGACAATTATGCAACAGTGGAGCAAGCTGTGTTTTCTGCATGTCCATTCAAGGTTTTATAGGAGAGACTGGAATTCCTAAGAAATGAGTTAGTCAGATCTCAGTCAGTGTTCGGTGTGAGACAGCCACAGGAGGAATGTGATTTGAAGGTTTTATGAGTTTAATAGTCATTGATAGTGAGTGATAGCTGAGAAGTCAGCCAGTGAAGACTTATTGTGTGACTTCAAAACTTTGTGTGTGCTGTAGTGCAGTGAGATTGGGAGTATGTAATTCAGTGAGACTTGCATAGCTCCCGTCTTATAAATACATGAAAACTACTGCAGATAGACTGAGAAGATTAGCATGTAGTGAGTGTAAATGGTGTAAACCTGCAATAGTGTAATAATTAATTGTAGTTATGACCTGTAGGTTAATAAATCCAATTAACAATTAGAACCCTGTTTCTAGTCAATCAGAGATGTTACAGTATCATCCATACTCAAGATCAGTTACCTCTTTAAGATAAGTAACTCACTTAGTTGAAACTTTACTCCAGTTTATGAGGCCTGACTTTTCATCAGTAAAATTTGTAATGCTTGCCTGTTACACTTGCTAACTGCATCTTATATACCTGCAGTCTGTAGAGTAGTGACATGGATCTCCTACAGACACCTTTTGCTATAGATTCTTATGGATGGTGCTGGATAAAATAATTTAAGTTTCAGAAGTTTGTTCAGCAAGAGTTTACCCCCTTAAAATTCACCCTTCACTGGAAGTTTGTAATTTAATGAATTCTTCAGCTTTCTGCAGATAATGATGAAAGTTAAAATTGCAGTACGTTACTGACCATGCAGATTATTCACTCATTTGGTGAAGTCTTGTTATGTAGGAAATGAGTCAAATTGAACTTCAGGCAGATAATACTTACAGTGTGTGATATGGAAGATGAGAAGTCCATGAAAGTTAAAAGTGTGAATAGTTGTGTTAGGAATGATTCTAGTTTGTTATTAAATTAATAATGTAGGTAGGTGCCTGAAGACTGTTAATTTGATAGTCTGTGCATTCACCCTCTCATCAACAGAACTGTAAGAACGTATGTACGAATATTCTATCATGCTTTATAAACTTTACATCCTGCAAACTTTTGTGCATGAGAGTCAGTTTGCATGGTCCACTTACACAATGTAATCTGGTCAAACCTTACCAAGAGAGAAGAAAGAACAGCTTATAAGTGTGGATTCCTTTATACTGCTGCTGACAGAATCATTAAGTAATCTTAAACTATGTAAATATAATTGTAATTTGGACCATCATAAATAAACCAGCTGGTACTTTTATGGGGGTTAAGGAACTTAAAGAAAGAAGCTCTGAAACAGCTATGGAAGGTTCCATCTGCAGGTAATTTGGATAGAGGGAATGAAGCAATGGGGCTTTATTAACCCTCCATCTTAGGATATTTCTGGTGCCTAGCCTGGCTTGAACACTTCATGTACAGTCAGATCTGCCACTGTAGTCTTTTCTTCTGTCTCTCTTGGTAGAGTATGATTTGATTATGTTTTGTAAATGTAGTGCAGTTGCCTAAGCTTCAGATTGACTTTATGCAGAAATGTCTGCTAATCAGAGAAGAAGTAGAGTTTGTTCATCATACTGGAATATTTGAGCTACACATGTTCTGACATTCTTGTTGATAAGTTTCAGTGATTTGTGATTGTCCAGATATAAGCAAATAGGAAGAACAAGAAATTCAAGAAAGAACTCTTCAGTGTCTGATATTTTTCAAATCTTGTACTCTTCGCCAAGTGTAGTTAGAATAATGCAGGTCAAGATGTATGAGATTGGGAAGGCCAAAAGGAAGGAGACCGCTATGAAAACAAAGATGTAGTTGGTTGGATAATATTAAAATGGATCTTAGAGAGATAGGATGTGGTGGTATGGACTGTATTGATCTGGTTCAAGATAGAGACCATTGGAGGGCTCTTGTTAACACGGTAATGAGCCTTTGGGCTCTATAAAATGTTGGGAATTTCTTGAGTAACTGTGTGACTGGTGGCTTCTCAAGAAGGGCTCAGCTCCATGAAGTTAGTTATTTAGTTAGCTAGTTAATATTTGTGAAATGCTTCTTTATTCAGTATTCATGTGTGTGGGGAGCAAGACATATACTAATTTGAACACTTACTGGTGTGACTCTACAAATGTGTCTAGTGTTCCATGCATATGCATAGTTTTTCAGAGTTGGTCATACTGCAACTTTGTTTTGTATACACGTACATTAAAACACAGTAGTTGAATTTACTATTCCTGTTTCATGTTGTACCTATCCCTACTTCACTACCACTTTCCCCTACCCTGGAAACAGATCCCTCGTTTGCCACTGTGTCCCCTTGGCAGCATCACCGTAACTGCTTACTGTTGATATACAAAGAGAGTACATGAGTCGCTGCTCGATTTGCAGCAAGTTCCCCTCTACAGTTTTCCATGTTTTACCAAATAACTGAGGACTCCTATGGCCTTAAGACTCATGGGACACTTTGTATATGTGACAATATAAAAAAAATTTAAATCGTCACAGAATTTGGTTATCAATTTCTGTGCATAATTGTCCACTGTAGTGCAGTGTATGTAGATCAGAGCTTCAAACCACTGAGAGGCTGCATTTTATGTATGTCTATGTGTAGGCAGTGTTACAAAAATTAATTTTTTCATGTGTAGCAATAGAAATATCTGCCTGCAATGATCAGATCTACAATTCACATACATATGAATAAAAATTACACTCATAGGGATCAAAAACGTTTATTTAAATTTAATACCGTATCACATTGAATATAAGACACACATTTTACACTCTTTCCTCCATTGGAAAATTGAGGTGACTCATAAATTTGAGGAATGTGCACCTTCTTAATTCCCCCCCACCTGAAACCCACATTCAAAAACTGAATGCATCTTAAATTTAAGGGTGTCTCATATTCAAAGTAATGCAGTATATTGTAATATTACATACCAAAATTATAAGAATTCAATAAATCTGCTTCTGGCACAAAATAGAAAACACCCACTCTGAATTATTGTCAACCTGAGCATTATTGACTGATGTTTTCATTTGCAAGATGGTACATGACTCTACATTCATCTTGGTAATAGCAAGTCAGAATGGGGAAGAGGTGCTCTCCCATAAGTTGGTAATCCCAAGAGAAGGAAAATGTTAGTACATAAGAAGTGTGCTGTATCTTCTGGGTTGTGATGCCGTGTAGTCTCACAGGAGTTTACCAGCATTCTTTTGAAATGTTGGTGAACTTCTACCAGACTACATGGCATCACATCTCACAAGGTAGTGCTTCTCAGTCACCACCACAAGTACCTCAGTTCAACATGTTGATACATTGCACATAAAACAAAGTGGCACATCATGGGTTGGCCACCCTGGTGTTTATATAACCTTAATTTTGTAATTTTTGACATATACAAAATAAATTGTGCAAAATCTGTGTTGCACAAGGGTTACATATTTTTTAATACTGGATACTACACCAGATTTAGTATACATGATGTACATAGGCAGTGGTACCACAAGTCTGTTTTTCACTATAAGGGCAGAGAGTATATGCTAAAAATTGGATGTTGTATTTTAAAACTAAGGTAAATGAAAGTTCATGTAACGTTCAGGATAAGGGCACAGGAACACATGAAGCTAGAATGTACTGAACTGTATTGGGGACCCTGTTGGTATAGTGACTAGACTACAGGCTGGACAACTGAAGGATTAGGGATCAATTCCCAGCAGATGTGAGAAGTTTCCTTTTCTCCATGGTGTCCACACCAACTCTGGGTCCCACCCAGCTTCCTGTGCAGCAGGTAGAAATGGCTTTGTCCTCACAATAAAGTGGATGGGACATGAAGCTCACTGCTCACCTCTGTCTAGTGCTGATGGAGCTATATCTCCATTTCCCCATATATGGTTTGTAATTAAGCACAAGGACAGGTTTCCCTTTACCTTCTTCTTGGGGTTCGGTGAGGCCACTTGGTATGTCAACCCCTAGTGGGTCCATTGTATCAATCCCAGTGATGATGGTGATGAATGTAGAGCAGTTGGTGGAATGCGAATTGGTAGGGGAAACAAGTACTCAGAGATAACCAGCCCAATATTTTCAGATTGTAGCCTTTTGGAACATGACACTATGTAGTTTGGTAATTTGGTTTCAGTGTAGTCCCATTTTATGCATATTTGAAATATAGGAACATAAAAATTAATAAAGCCTCACTTTATGCAAAAAGTTTAAAATAATGTGAATCCCTCCAAAAAATTGGCAAGAATAACAATTTTGAGAAAACTTGTCTTGAATTATAAGAGGTCTACTGTGATGTATCCTTGCATAAAATGTGACAGCACTATGCCAGCATTTTGGCTGAACCTAATGCCTCTGTCATCAAAGCAGCCCTGAAAATGGAGGCAGTAGACTCCCCTGAAACATAGGTACCACCGTACCAGACTGCATGGCAACGCATACTAGAAGAATATAATCAGAACACTCGCTGCCTTAATCATCTGTAATCCAATACATTAAGTATTATTATCTGTATGCATTCTACCCTTATGCTGGAAACTTCCGAGTTTCTTGACATTTCTTAAATTCATACATTTGACAGAAAGTTGCATACTCCTGTGGCTTGTAGTATGAAACTTCCTGGACCCATTACAACAGCCGTATCCTGTATAGTACAGTAGAACATGGATGTTTTTATTTTTTCATTTTCTGTTTTTGCTTCTTTGTTTGTCCGTAGAGCTCGGGTTTTGCCTACACTCTTCTACTACTACTTCTTGTACTACTTCCCGCTGTCAGTGTGACCCGCCCCACCGCTGCACAGACAGTATGTTAGCACCCAGCATGGGCATGACGCAAAGCTACCCCACTGCCAGTCCAAGAGCTGAAGGAAGAGTGACGAAATGTCCATCATGTATCAATAATAACGTCAGTTCCAGTGAAGATACTTTTGGTGGCCAAAATTTGTGCGTAGAGGTCACCTCAGGTGAAGAAAAGGAAGTAGATTGCAGTGTTGCCAAGACTAGCGAAGATAGTGACATTCGGGATGGCGATTGTGACATAATGCTGCAGTCATGCGAGGAAGTGTTGACAGAGGAGCCAGGCGATGTGGCCTGTGCGTGTCCAAAAGGAACACGAAGTTTTACTCATACAGGTTCTCTGCCTAAGAAGTGGAAAGATTCATTGAACAATCGCACTAAAGCATGGGGTCGACCTGTGATCCCACCATTTAGGATGACATCTGATGGAACAGTGGTAAATTACTGGTGTGACTTACCACGAAAATCTGTTACGGGGAATCATGGTATGTTTTTTTTGGTTTCCTAACTCTGCATGGCTTTCGTTGGCTTTATGTGTTGTACTTAGATATGCTCACCTCAGCACTTCATCTCATGTTCTCCAGCAAACAGAATATGGTGCGTATCTGTAAACATGGTGAATGAAATAGCAGTTTATATCTTTGTAAATGCTTCTATTTAATAGGCTGACACTTGCTATTCTGTCATTGTGTATATTAGCAAGTAGTTATGTATAGGAGCAGAAGGTGGCAGGTGTAAACAGCAGCGGACAGGTATACTCAGTCGATATTGCTGTGTCAACTTTTACTGAAAGATCATATGGTACCTCTAGATATAAGCACAGCTTCATGTGTGTTGTTACTTTAGTGTCATGGTATGAATGTAGTGGCGCTATTTGTAACCATTTTTATTTTACATTCTTCCTCTCAATCACTCCTTGTACATAGTGGGGCATCATGCGATCTTATAACCACTTCGAAAATATTGGAAGTTGCATGAGGATAGAAACAGGAATGATGTTTAGGGTGCGAGCATGAGGATTCTGCTCAGGGCTTTACGGGTCTCTCTCCGATGAGAGGAGGTTCCTTGAAGAAGTCCGTGGATCACACTCTACTAGTGAAACGATGAACTTGATTTATTTTTGGCAGCACAGCATGATGTTATAGAATCAGTCCATTTAGGCTGATACAACTACTCTGGCACACTACTGTACTGTTCACCACTAGGCATACACAGCAGTACTACTCAGTGCACTGAATACAATGAATTCTGCTATGAGTAGAATGAATACTATAATCAACGTCATACAAAATCAGTCTTCAAATACTCGCGAATAAGTAATGCTTCCAGAACCTTCTGCATTGAGATTTTTCCTGAAGCTACCACACTGTTCTACAGATTGAGAATGTTCTGGAAGTTTCTTTAATTGGGCTGATAGGAGGAGTAACTGATACACATACAAGACCAGCTATCATGGGACTGTCTTGAGTTCCAGTAGTACTTATCTAAACATTCCTCGCTACCAGTTCTCAGAATAGTTACTGCAAAACTGAGTATAAGTCACCTTTAGTACAGAAATTGTATTACGTTCATCATTAGTACAAAAATGGTATTATGTTCTAAGTATTAAGGAGATTAAAATTTTTATTATATTTGGTAATATTTAAGAATGATGCCAGTAAGTAATTATCGGTTACATTAGAGTGCTCTATTTTATCTGCTGCCCTAACTAAATTATGATACAGCTTGAAGTCTACTTTTCTGATAACAAGGATTGCCATTGAACATATTCCTGAGTCCATTTAATTGAATTTGAATCCTGAAAACCATTTCATAAAAATCCATTTTAATACCAAACATACTTTTAGCATTTATTTTCCCATCATAGGTACATGTCCTGCCCATTGCAACGTCCTTGGTTTTTAGTGTACGTGGAAGCTGTTACCGAATGTAATCCTGAGCCATTTTAACCAATTTCACATACCTGAAACTTTTTCTCACTGAATTGTGATGTTATTGCACTGTCATTTCCCTCTTGGAGTGAATATTTAACGTAAATGCATCTGTACCAGAAATCTGGAAAGTAATAGTTACATACAGCTGGGGCCGCACCATAGCTCAAGTGGTTAGTCGCTGGCTTCCCACCGCGGCAGCCCAGGTTCGATCCCAGGTCTGGTCAAGTGGGATTTGTGGTGGACAAAGTGGTGGTGAGCAGGTTTTCTTTGAGTACTTTGGTTTCCCCTGCCATACTTCATTCCACCAACTGCTCCACAATCACCCTCACCTATCATCTTGGGCTGGTACAATAGGCCAGAAGTGGCCGCAGTACAAGGGACTTAGTCTCACACCCACTAGCAATAAAAGAATACATACAACTGACTTTCTGGATTTGAGGACCTCACACTGGTGACCAAGAACAAAGCTGTTGTCTGGGATGTGACACCATGTAGTACAAAATAAGTTTACCAACACCGTTATTGCTTGTTGCTTGCTTGGCTTATTCTTTGACCCTGACGATGGAGGCAGTACATTCTTCTGAAACATCAGTGAATAATATTATATTGTAGCATCCTCTTGCACTTTGCCCTTAGTGTTGATTAGTTCTACAGTCTTATGTGCAACATTTTATTAAAACTTATTAATAGTTAGTCACTTTAAAAGTTTTTACAACATGTTTCGACGTAAGAGGTCATCATCAGGTGTTAACAGTTGTGGGATGGTATACCTAGCATGTATGTTTGTATCTCTCTTACCGTGTTACAAGGTGTGTCCCAAAAGTCATGAAATATATTTCTTTCACGTGCTCCTATTGGTCGGAGCGTGCTGGAACCAGTTGGGTTGGGGGGGGGAGGCCTTTAGCTTCACAGCGAGCCAAAAGTCAGTCTGTTCGAGCATCGGAGGCGTCAGTATCGCTGATTTAGTGCACCTGTGTTTTGTGACCATGTCATGGCGCGGGATGGCGGATACATTCGAACAATGTTGGGCGGTCAAGTTCTGCACAAAGCTGAACAAAAAAGCTGCCGAAACTCACAAACTGCTTAAGCAAGCCTACAGGGAGTCCTCTCTATCATATGTGCAAGTTACAAGGTGGGTGAAGAAGCTTAAGGAGGGCCAGGAAGGAGTGGAAGATGACATCCTCTCTGGACGGCCATCAACAAACCAAAACAATGAAAATGTGACTCATGTGCGTGATTTGTTGAATACTGACCGTCAAATGACTGTCCGGTTGTTAGCCGACACTCTGAACATTCCAAAAACCGTTGTGTATCGCATCTTTATGGACGAATTGAACATGCGAAAGGTGTGCACCAAGCTGTTCCCCAAATTGTTGACGGACGAGCAAAAGGCCAATCTAGTGTTGATCGCGAGTGAATTGAAGGAACGTGTGGAAATTGAACCTCATTGAGAATGCACTCAAAGGACGCCATTTTGAAAGCATTCAGACTATCCAAACGGCCGTGACAACAGCTTTAAATGAGGTTCCCGTCGAGGCCTTTGAAGGGGCGTACCGGGCATGGGAGAGTCGGTGGAAAAAATGTGTAGATGCTCATGGACCGTACTTTGAAGAATATTAACACTTTGTATCGATATCATCAATAAATTAAAAATATATATATATTTCATGACTTTCGGGACATACCTTGTATGTTCCTTGTCTTGTTTCCAACTGCAGCAAGAAGGAATACACACATCGCTAGGGAAAGCATACGTGAACAACTAAGCATCAACAGAGATAGACAGCATTTTCCTCACCCACAACTGTTAACACCTGATGATGACTGCCTAGGTCGAAATATGTCGTAAAGAACTTGTGACGAACTTTTAATAAGTTTTAATGAAATGTTGCACATAAGACTCTAGAACTAATTAATACATCAGTGAACTTTTACCAAACTACATGCCATAACATACCAGAAAGTATACTCCATCCAAAACATCTTTGAGGGTATATCATACCTTTCATGGGCAACATTATGGAAGGAGAAACCTTTATGTTCAGTGAGATATCTGGTATCTAGTAGATCTAGTAGTATCTGCTTGAAATCTTGGCTGGGGAACTGGCTTGCTTTTTGTATACCCATTGGCAGTTATTCTCCTCTGTAATAATTATCACATGTAGGGTGGTACGTGTGACAAAAATAATGGGTTTTAGATTGCATGATTGGATTTATTAGCACTTCGGTTACAAGTTCTCTCTTAATTAAAATTAATACAGCACTATCACTGATTTACACAATATACAGTTCAACATTACACACACACTAGGATTCCCCATCTTCACTGGTCATCTCCTGGGAATGGATCTCAACACACAAACTAGGACTTCAAATCACTGTGAAGCCATCTTATTTTTTGTTAAATCACCCTGGAATCTTGGAACTCAACTAAATTATTCTCTCAGCTGCAAGTGTTATATAGTCGCAGCATGAACAACATAGAAAACACAGTTCTACTGCAGACCACACAGGAACACAAGTCACATGATAGCTAAGCACTGTTGGGGTGTGTTGTCATTGTGCCTGCGTGGAAGTGTGTTTACTGAGCCATTTCCTAGAAGCTGGTTGCATAACCCTGTTGTTCCACTGTTGCATGTTGAGGGAGTTGCTTAGCAATGGATTTACATGTCTCAATATTCATTATTTGTTGTTAGAACTGGATGATGGAGCTTACAACCCACTGTGGACAATGAGAGGATTCACACAGACATTTCACTTCTGGAAAGAGACTCGGCGTGCACAGTCTGTGCCACTGAATGCCTTCCTTACGTATATAACACTGCCATGGTGGAGTATAGCTACAGGTATTTTTTCTTTGTACATCTCTTGCTATAACAATTAGATGTATATAAAATGTAATCCAGGTTAGATGGAAGTAAGTTTACTCTGGACTTTGACTAATGCTATGGGAACTAAGTTGTTTAAGAGTCCTTGATGCTTCCAAGTTGAAGTGGCAGCAACATTTACCCAGGTGTTATTCATCCTGTGAGAAATGCTGCACCTGCTGCTAAAATTGCATGCCCTAGACATCTGCTTTTTGCATTTCCTTAAAAATAGTTTAAATTGTTATTGCTTGTTGGTACAGTTCCTAGGAGAGGAGAAGGAAATTTTGAAATATTATATGACAATTAATTGTGCTGCAACCTGCTAGTAGTGCCTACTGACCCTGAAAAGATCTAATTTTCTGTTTTTTGTATAGTCAGTATTCAAGACTTTAGGCTGCCATTGCAGTGAATGATGAAAGCATGGTCTTCTGAGATATGGTGCCATTTAGTTCAGTAGATAGGCTGCCTTCATCTTCAAGATAACCAAACTACAAAGCATCACATCTCAGAAGAGTGTCATCTTAATGATCAATATTTGTTTATTCAGTTATTCACATTTTGGAAATTATCTATCATTCTGGTCTTTCTTTAAAATAATGTTACG
This sequence comes from Cryptotermes secundus, assembly GCF_002891405.2. NCBI lineage: Eukaryota > Metazoa > Arthropoda > Insecta > Blattodea > Kalotermitidae > Cryptotermes > Cryptotermes secundus. The sequence continues at coordinate 24,912 of NW_019727851.1, read as the reverse complement.
GAAACTGTGCTCTGCCTCTGTTCTCAGGCAAAAGGTGTGCTAGGCCCAATTGATGGTGCTAGTTGCTGTCTTGAGATACCAGAACCAATAAGGCAGGACATATAAACCAAACTTAACATAAACCATCTGTCAGAGTCAAACATAAACATACAAGACAGTGGATAATGTCCAAAAAGTCAATAATTGTATCAATACACCATTGTCACGAACTTTTAAACTTTACTGTTTTTTAGGTTGCTGTATGAAGTAACAGCCCAAATTGCATCTCTTTGCTGTTTCATGTCCACCTGCTAAGCATGATTCTGCATTTCAGATATTCTGGATCACCGTGAGGGACCCATTCTCACATTTTAGTAATCGCTTACTGCTGCACATGCCCGAGAAGCAATACTCAGGAAGCTTCTGTGAGTATGAGTGACCTATATTGCTAGGGCAGTGTGACAGGTCTCAGAACCTTGGAATTTCTGTGCCTGTGTGACAAAAGTGTAATGGTGATTTGATGGCACCAGTTGCAATTCATGTCTTAGAAATAAGGAATAGCATAACATATAGTTGTAGTAACTTTGAATTGTTATAATGTCTGTTGTGATGTAAGATATGGCCAGGGAGCAATCAGGATGCAACATGTTTGGAACAGCTTTGTGTGATGGTTCAGATGGTTTGTGACTGACTAATGCTACATACAGCGCAACACTGATTTAGTGTTCCTCAGTCAGAATTAGATGGCCACCCTGATCTGACAAACCATTCACTTTGTGCTCTGTCAGTTGCTGAATTTTAATTATTTTGGATTCTTACGGAAAAATTAACTATGGATGTGGGATAGTTCATTTCTGATCATTTCTAATAATGAATTAAATGTAAGAAGAGTACTGTCTTCTGAGAAGTGGCCTCCGTAGTCTAGAGGTAATGTTCCCACCTCATGACTCGTAGTACACGGGTTCAAGTACCCGGCAGAGGTCGTCGAATTTTTAAGGGCGGAAAAATTCAGGGAACAAGTCCTCCGGGAGGGACTTTAAGCTGTGGGTCCCGTGTTGTAGCTTTATGGCACGTAAAAGAACCTCATATCTCCAAAGGAGGTCACTGAGCCAAATTACAGACGTTTCCCGCCCAACAGCAGTATCTAATACCTCTGGTAGATGGGGGAAGCATTATAGATACCTCTCAGCTAGTAGAGCCGGTCTCGCTGGCTGGGCGGGACTGATAGTAAGCACCAGTACAGGTAGGATATAGAGACTGGTAGAAATCGTAGAGGGAAGCACAATGGACCAATACAGGTCTCAGTGCATGGGGAAACCCACCCTACAACCGCTCTTCGGCTGTCACTTCTTGCAACCGTTGTTCGCTACTTCTTATGACCGTCCCCTATCTATCTTTATATTTATTTATTTCTTTATTTGCCCGCTTCGGTAGAACACTTGACTCTTCTCAGGGTTGTGTCACGGTAATAACTGGAGCAACGAAGAGGCTACACATTTAAAGCTAGTCCACTGATACAAATCAAAGACACTATTTTCTGCTTAATGCAAATTGTTTATTTCAGAAGCAAATACTATAACTTTATTGGCAAGTACGGAGTAATGTGCCCCTTTTATTATTATCAAAGATTAATCGAACCAAATAGACTGATAAATTTAGATATACTTGGAGAGCGCAGCTCAATACGTCTGCCTCTGGTGAATTCAAAATGCCAAGTCCTTCACCCACTCTATTCTATGGGAGCGTCACTTCATCCACTGTATAGGATTTGAACTGACGGCCTTTCTCCCAGACAAGAATAATTTCCTAATGGCTGATTTTAACTGCCAATTCATCATACCATCAGTACTAGACAATCACATTACTAACTTTGAGAATAAAGAGATCCAAAGATATCGAACCCGGAACCCTACATGTGAAAGCGTTTAGGGTTCAATTACACCCTTCCGAAGACACTTTTATAACAGCTATCCTATTAGCAAAACAACATTTACATATTCGGCAAACTACAGACATGTCTTTTCATAATGGGCCATGTCCCTTTTATGGTCACCCAAGCTGCAGGTAACAAAACAAGGCATTTGTTCCTGTCCAAATGCGAAAAGCAAGTCATAACTTCTTAATGGATGGATCTCCCTAATAAATCAGTCACTCTATTGTATTGGCTAAAGAGGAACATAGTGTCCATTAAAGAGTTTTAAAAGGTTTGGACTGTTACAACCCTCTCCAATAACTAACTAACTAACTAACTGACTATCTTCTGAGACATTATACCGTGTACTGTAGACATTCACTGATACTTTGAAGGAACTGACTGCCACCATGTTCAGGGTTGAAGAGTAGGCATGACAGAAAAAACACGAAAAACACGGGAAAAATGTTGCTTTCACAATGAAAATCAAGGGTGCATTATTTATATTATGGTGCAAATTATGCACTGAAATACAGTAGTGCAATGTGTTAGTGGCTAGACATGGGTTCTGCACTGAGTATTTAATTTACTGAACGCTTATTACTAATAACCACAAATAGTTACAGCGCTTCCACTGTTCTATGCACCCTACAAGTGACTAAAGCACATCCAAATCTTCAGATCCTATTAATCGCACTGGTCATTGCTTGGTTACAGCCTTCATGAGGTGTTCTATTATGGTGCAAGGGGAGGGGGGTATCCCAAATTCTTGTAATAATCCCATTACTGTCACCACATAAATATTACACAATGGCCACCACCCGTGGGACTACCAAAATTTATAATGTCCCCCTGTGGGGATGCCACTTTTATTAACCTTTAACGTACGGACTTTTAAATTGCCAGCAGCCCTGTACGGCCGGAATTTAAATCGCCCTAATTAATTAACATTGCAAACTTTCAGAAAAAAATGCATATTTTCTGTTCTGTGCAACATAGAAATATGAACTAAATAGAACCTGAAAGACAATAAAATTTTCTACATGTACACAAAAGAGCAAGTTTTACAAATGAAAATTAACTGTGATTATTTTGTCATGAAATGCAAAATATAATTTTTATTATATATATGTTATGAAATTCCAAAGGACTTACCCGTTGTTTATTCTTCAACCTTGAATCATGGTGCTATTGTAAATATAATCACACTATATACAATAATATTTTGTTCAGACTTTATGCGAGTTTGAACTGCATCACTTCACAGTTTACGATACCTCACACTCTGACGCGCGTGTGCGACTTCTCGAAGCACTCCACACACACAGCACATCACACTTTTTACAATAGAAGAGCATACTTCTGCTTTTCTTATTCTGAGAACAAACATGACGTCTTTTTTTCCCTTTGGTTGGCCAGTGTTGTGAATGTTTCACCTTCAGTCTACTCAGTTGGGCCCCAGATAAACTTGGCCTCCCCCGAGAAAAGCCACTGACCATGATATTAGCCTCATGCGATTGAATCAAATCCTGCACCAATATTTCGTGGAAGAACTGGTTGGCTGGGGACAGGCTACTGGTAGTCAATGACATGAACCTGGGTGGCTGTGTGGAGTTCTCTTGAGGGATAAGGTGAGAGGTTTCCATGACTTGTTGAGATAAAACCCTGTTTCCTTGTTCATGTTGTTTGGATGGAGCTCAATCTCAGTGGCCTCCATGATGATGATGCGATCCAGGTAACGGCTCTTACAGGCGAATATGGCGGTTTTGTGAAACTGGATACGGTGGTCTAGTTCAATGCTGTGTTCAGCTATGGCTGAGTTGTCCGGATGTTCTAGGCATAAATGCCGTTAATGTTCTTTCAACCTGGTGTCCACAGAACGGCCCGTTTGCCCAATGTAGACCTTGTCGCACTCGCAGGGGATTCTGTAAATTCCTAGTGTCCTCAGTCCCAGGTGATCCTTGACAGGCCGGAGGAAATTAGATATTTTCTTAGGAGGCAGGCCAACTGATTTGATGTTGTATCGGGACAGCACTCTACTGATCCTGTTGAATATAGTCCCGACAAAGGGCAAGAAGACAACAGTGTCTCTGCGGTCATCATGTTGATTGTAGTTGGGATGGCAGTTGAGGGCCCTGTGGATCTGCCGGTCATTATAACCATTCCGTCTGAAGATGTCCTTCAGGAACTCCAACTCCGCACGCAGGCTGTCTTGATCACACAGAGCTCTGGCCCTGTGTACCAGTGTGGAAAGAGCTGCCTGTTTACTGGAAGGGTGATGATGGGACCTGGCATTGAGATAGAGGTTGGTGTGTGTGGGTTTACGGTACACTCTATGGCCTAGAGAGACATCGGGTCACCTGTAAATATCTATGCCGAGGAAGGGAAGGTGGCCTTCACTTTTGGTTTCCATGGTGAACTGAATGCTTTGGTGGATACTGTTTAGGTGGTTCAGGAAATCCCTCAGCTTGTCAGGTCTGTGGGGCCAGATGACGAAGGTGTCATCCACATAGCGAAACCAACATAGGGGCTTGTGTGGAGCCAAGTCAAGCGCCCTCTCCTCAGAATCCTTCATGTAGAAGTTAGCAATGACCGGAGATAGTGGAGAGCCCATGGCTACACTGTAAGTCTGTTCGTAGAACTGGCCATCGAAGCTGAAGTAGGATGTGGTTAGGACATTGTGAAAGAGCCTCAAGACATCTTTGGTGAAGTTTCCTCCTAGCAGATCCATAGTGTCCTTGATTGGCACCTTCATGAAAAGCGACACCACATCGAAGCTAACCATTATATCATAAGGGTTTAATCAGAGGATTTTAAGGTGTGGACAAATTTGGCAGAGTTTCTCATGTGGTGTGGGGAGTTACAGGTATAGGTGCTAAGTAGGCCAGCCAAATGTTTGGCCAAGCGATAGGTAGGGGAGCCAATGTTGCTGATAATGAGCCTTAATGGTATGTCAGGTTTGTTGATCTTGGGCAACACATAGAGTCTCAGTGGTCTGGAACATTGGGGTCGTAGTTGTTGGCAGGTCTCTTCAGCAAACGGGGACTTTTTTAGGAGAAGCACAGTCTTGCGCTCTATGGAGTCAGTGGGATCCTTCTTCAGCTTCTTGTAGGTCTTGCCCTCTAGGAGAGCAGCAATCTTCTGGTTGTAGTCAGAAGTGGCCAGAACCACGGCTGCATTACCTTTGTCGGCCGGAAGAACCGTGGGCGTCTCGTTGGATTTTAAGGCTCGGAGAGCCCTCCTCTCGGCACCAGTGAGGTTGTCCTTGGGTTTGTTGGAGCCCTTGAGGATCCTGACTGTCTCCTGTCGAATCTCCTCTGCAGTCTCTTCAGGTAGGACCATTACAGCCTTTTCAACCCCGCACAGGATATCCTGAACTGGGATAGAACCAGGGGCTACAGCAAAGTTCAGGCCCTTCCTCAGAGCAGAGTAAGGCGCTTCTTCCAAAGGTACACCACTTAGATTGGCTACGGTCTTCCTGTTGTCATGAAGGTGGGGTGGATGTGTCTTGTGCAAGTTAGTGAACTTCTTGCACTGTCTGGCTCTAGCCTCGTCACCGATATTAACAGCTTTCTGGGTCGTGATGCGGTCGATTAGGTCCGAATCAACTGCGGACAGGACTTGGGTTAAGCGAAGATGTAACTTAATCAGCTCTCTGGAGACAACGTCCAGTTCTCGTCTTGTGTAGTGGATGCGTTCACGTAGCATAGAGAAGCTGGTGCGTCTGTAGATCCTTTTGGCAGTGTCAGAGGTTATGTGGTGTTGGAACTGAAGGAAATGAGATATGATGCCATGGTCTCTGCATCTAAGGAGGAAGGGAAGGGTGCACAGTAGCTTGACTTCACAAAATTTGTTGTTCAGATTGTCAAAAATCTTCTGATTTTCCAGAGCTTATACTCTGGGTCAGCTCGATTTGGAGGAGCTTCATTGTTTACAAAATGCAGGAATCTCAAAATATGGAAGAAACGGTCTCGTACCATGGTGTTACGGTAGAATGGAGTGTAGTATTGCTCATCTCTTGACCAATAATCTTTGAGGGTGTCCCATTGATTGGGGCCCATTTGAATTATTATTGCCAAAAAATTATGCATTTCTTCAATTGTAACATCAGGCGGTCGAACAGAAGGGCCTGGAGCATCTTGGCATGCCATAAATTGGTGGAAATATATATTGGTTTCTTGTAACAAGGTTTGGAATATTTGCTGGAAAAACAGAATGAAAATGGAAAAAGGAGAGGACTGTGCATTTATATTGGGAGCAGCTGATCTGTTGATTCCATTCAGAGGACCACTGAAGTCCAGTACCTTTGGCGAATCCTCGGGTCTTCTATGACGAAACCTAATTTCCGCTTCCTCTGCCTCATTACATTATGATGATGACAGCATATTTTCACGAGGTTAAATGAACTCATTGAGTTCTTCTAACTCTTCATCAGATTCCTCTTCCATCAATATTTCCTCCAGTTCTTCTGCATCGAGAAGTTTTGAATATCGGGCACGTTTTTGAGGTTCTATCTTGGGGGAGGGGGGTTTCCAGCTAAATCGGATAAATTATGTTGATTGACAAAGCAATACTCTCACCTGTTAGTAATAGTCCAAAATAGTGATGCAAAGTACACTCAACTCTCGATTATCCGGCATAATGGTGGGGATGAAAATCACCTTTAATTGAAAACCCGGTTAAGACAAATTTTATTAAAAGCAGTACTGTAATACTGTACTGTAAAACTGTACTGGTTTCACCTTCTTAGGTTGATAACACTATCTCTGGGACTAAAGCTTGAGCATCTCAGGCGATGACCCTGGTCTGCCTGTTCGTTTTGTGGCACACAAACAGCCCGTTTCCTCAAATTTCCTATACCACTCTCTCGTTATTTTTATCCATCAGTGGTTCTGTATGATACTTGGTTTGGAAACCATGTTGCACTGTTATAACTGACCTGGTTTTAGGAAGTTGCAAGATGCAAAAAGATTTCTGTTTGCCTGAAAATGCAATGTTTCAACATTACTGTCTCCTAGTTGCAGTTTTCTATTGGATTTGATGTGCTTTGTCCATGTCAGTCTTATATCAAGATGCAGGCCCAGATATTTCCCTTCATTTTTGTGGTGTCGATCAACATTTCCCATTTGCACTGTCAGACAGGTTTGGTTGCATAGGGTGAGTGTAATGTGTGGATTTGCTTTGATTTGTTTTAATTCTACATTTGTTCACCCAGTCATCGATCTTATTGATGGTTGCTTAGGGTTTCATTTAGGCTGTTGCTGGATTTTCATGTGACTAAGATTGCTGTATTATCGGCGAAGGTATCAGTTGTTGTGTTGTCTGATATCGGGAGGTCGCTTGTGTAGGTAAGACATAGGAGAGGTCCTTGGACACTACCTAGCAATACTCCTGCTTCAATTTTCCTTAAGGCTGTGATATTGTCTTTGAATTTTGCTTGAAAGAGCCTGTCCATTAGATGTGATTCTAATATTCTTTAATATGCATTGGGAAGGATTTTTCTGATTTTGAACAAGGGGCTTGAGTGCCATACTGTATCAGATGCTTGTGATGTCTAAAAATGCCACA
>NW_019727851.1:16464-17392 GCF_002891405.2 Cryptotermes secundus | reverse complement strand
TAATTTGGTGCACTTTTTCTGTGGTTGAATGTTTCTGACAAAATCCAAACTGATGGTCTGGGAGGATTTCGTTTTCTAATATCAGGCATAATCTCGTGAGCTTATCTTTTTTGAAGATTTTACTCATTATTGGGAGTAGGCTGAGCAGTCTATATGAGCTGGCTTCCTCTAACGCAGCGTTTCTCAACCTGTGGTCCAGGGGACAGGTGGTCCACAAGCAGACGTAAATTAAATTAAAGATTATCCAACCAAAATAAATTAAAATTAAATAAGCAAGTAAGAATTAATTGTATCATATTCTTTATTTCTTTAATAAAGCTTAAAACTTTGTTCAGTGGTGATTCACTTTTAATAGTTTACTTCCAATTTAATTAATTATGTTTCCATATGTATTCAGAACATGCTTTTAGATTCATTATGTTATAAATGCCACAGTATGTCCCAAATGTTGGTAATACCACACAGGTTTAAAAATAGGCCTACATAATTTAGTGGTCCGTAGAATTTTTTCAGACATTTTACTGGTCCTTGGTCTTAAAAAGGTTGAGAAACACTGCTCTAAAGGTTTCTGAGGTTTTGGGATCATTATGATCTGCGCTACTTTCCACCGAACTGGGAAATGCCCAGCATTCCATATAGTTGTTAGATGGACAGTGCCTTTTCTTGGCATTTCTTTCAATATTCTGCCTGTAATTAGGTCATATCCAGGGGCTTTCCTTGGACTGAGATCCTTTTGTATTGTTTTGAGTTTCCTCTGGTGTGTGGGATGTCATACGAAGAGAGAACCACTAGTTGAACTGTCCTGTAGTATTCATTACAGTTGCACCGTATACACAGACGAACTTGCGTTTGAAGAATTGAAGAATAATAATAATAAGCAATGAGGCATGTGTTGTCACACTTGCTTTAATGTGGGCAGTTCCCACAT
>NW_019727851.1:15237-16404 GCF_002891405.2 Cryptotermes secundus | reverse complement strand
CTTGGCCAGGGAGTGGAAGAGTTGAGATTCAAACTGACGTCCCTGGTCGGTGGTGATGGTCTGTGGGGCAACCGAAACAGAATATCCAGCCGGTCAGTAGGGCTCGTGCCACTGTATCGGCTGTGATGTCTGGGATGGGGATGGCTTCTGGCCAACAGGTGAAACAGTCATCTGCAGTGAGGCAGTATGTGTAGCCTCCTGACGTTGGAAGGGGTCGAACAAGGTCTATGTGGACGTGAAGAAATCTGCCTGCCGGCGGTGTAAAGTCGCCCAATGGAGTCACTGTATGGCGGGAGACTTTGGAGCCCTGGCAGGATTGACAAGCACGTGCCCAGGTGCGGCAATTCTTCTGCATGCCTGGCCACACAAAACGCTGTGCGACCAGTTTTGCCGTTGCTTTGGTCCCTGTGTGCGACAGATTATGGGTGGACTGGAACACTTCGAACTGTAGAGGAGCTGGGATGTATGGCCGAGGTTTCCCAGCAGAGGTATCGCAGTAGATGGACACCGTGGTACTGGGGATTGGTAGCTTTTCGAGCCACAAAGCGGTGTTTGACTGCCGAAGTGATTGGAGCTCATCGTCGCTGTCCTGCGATGCGGCCAATGCGTTGTAGGATGGTGGCGCAGTGACAGACTCGACGCGGGAGAGCGTGTCGGCAACAACATTGTCCTGTCCAGAGATGTGTCAGATGTCGGTCGTGAATTGTGCTATGAAATCCAGGTGGTTGAATTGCCTTGGTGAGCATTTGTCCCTTTTCTGCTGGAAAGCATAGGTGATAGGTTTGTGGTCTGTGAAGATGCTGAAGTGGCGTGCTTCCAGCATGTGGCGAAGGTGCCTTACGGCCTCATAGATGGGCAGCAGCTCGCGGTCATACACACTGCATTTTTGTTGGGCCGGGTTGAGTTTCCTTGAGAAGAATGTCAGGGGCTGCCATGCGTACTTGACGCGTTGCTGTAGCACGGCACCCATGACGGACGTGGAGGCATCTGTGACGAGTGCAAGTGGCGCGGATGGATTGGGGTGAGCCAGGATATGGAAATAGCCCATTTTACAATGTTCATACAAAATTACATAAGTCTCATAGATACAGTCACCTACATCAATCAAAGCATACAAATTATAATACCAAAAATAAAAACTTAATCAATTTAAATGGTTCAAAGAGA
>NW_019727851.1:4217-11737 GCF_002891405.2 Cryptotermes secundus | reverse complement strand
GTTTTTATTTTGAAGAGTAGACCTGGATGCCAGACTTTGTCAAAGGCCTGGGCTATGTCTAGGAATACTGCAGTACAGTATTGGTTTTTGTTCAGTGCTTGGCATATGGTATTGGCGATGTGATGGCTTTGTTGAGTGGTTGAGTGTGCTCTGCGGAATCTGAATTGATGGTCTGGGGTCCACCTTATTCGATTTGAGTCTTGGTTGATGTTGTTGAGAAGTAGTTTTTCGAGGAGTTTTGTTATTATTGGTAGGAGGCTTATTGGTCAGTATGAGGAGACGTCAGTTGAGTTTTTCCCAGGTTTTAATATCATTATGATTTGGGCTGTTTTGAGCAGGAGGGGCCAGTAGTTTAATTGGAGAATAGCGTTGAGTAGGTATAGGAGTTTGAGTCATCCTTTTTTGGCAGTTGTTTTAGAATTTCGGTGGTGATGAGGTCTAGTCCTGGGGCGTTTTTGGATTTTAGTGTGTTTATTGCTGTGTGGATCTCCTTTAGCCTGAAATGCTTTGGTTGTTTGGGTCTTTGCATGGTTTCGTTGAGCATCGAGTCTACCTCCTGCAATGGTAGGTTGTCCTGGGGGGTGAATATTTCTTGTAAGTGTTCTGCAAACAATTCAGCTTTTTCATGATCGCTTCTTGCCCATTTGCTTGGAGGAGTCGTGCACTTACGTATTGGTGGGGTAACTGGTGTTGGTCGTCTTTTGTTCTGTATGGGTTTCCATATAGAGTTGTCTGGAGAGGTTTGCGGTATATTTTTCGAAAGATGTATTCCTTAAGTCCTGTAGTTGTTTTCCGGGGAATGGGTTTTTTGCCAGTGTGATCTTGCTCTTCTTTTTTCGGCAATTAATTTTTTTATCCTTACCGAGATGTCGTTAGGGGTGGGGGTATGTTGGAATGTAGGGGTTGTCGTTTTGGCTGCTTCTTGTAATAGGTTTATGAAATGTTTGTAGTCTCTTTCTATGTCAGTTGGGTCCTTCAGTTTGGTGTTTAGTATTGTTTTGGTCTCTATGATTTGTCTGAATAGTTCCCAATTTATTTTGGAGGTGTGGAGCTTGGGCTTGGGTTGTTTTGGGAGTACTGTTGTGCTTATTGTTGCTATGATAGGAGTATGGTCAGAGGTCAGATCTAGGCTTCCGGTGATGTTTATGTAGGATGGGGAAATACCTTTTGTTATGAAGAAGTCCAGTAGATCTGGAATTTTTTCCTTATCTGTTGGCCAGTACGTCGGAGAGCCGATAGATATGCATCAGCAGCAGTTGTCAGTAATTGTCGCATGTAGTTCTCTTCCTTTTGTGGTGGTGAGCCTTGATCCCCAGAAGGTATGTTTCCTGTTGAAGTCATCTCCGGCTATAAATTTATTCCCCAGGGTGCGGAAGAAGGTCTCATAGTGGGTTTTCTTGAGATTGAATCGGGGAGGACAATAGATCGCGGAAACGGTGAAGGGGTATGGGAAGGTTGTGATTTTGATTGAGGAAGCTTGGATGTGTGGCTCTTCATACTTTTGTAGGACGAAATGATCTATAGTTTCTTTGATTATGATTGCTGTTCCTCCACGCGCTTTGCCGTTGGGGTGGTTGGTCTGGTAGGTTTTGTATGTTGGTATGTTGGTATAACTTTTGTCAGTGAAATGGGTTTTGCTGATTAGGAGAATATCTATAGCGTTTATCTTTAGCAATATTTTTATTTCCTATTGATGATTTTGTAGGCCGTTGGCATTCCATTGTGCTATTCTTAGAAATTTGAACATTTAATGTATTTTGTTGACAAGTGTAGTGATCATACTTAGTACCATAGTGTTTTGTTGCAGTAGTTGTTGTAGTAGGTTTTTGAATTCGTCAAGGAATTTGATGAGTATGTGGGTGGATTCTTCTGGCTGACTTGAGTTGCGTCCTGTAGCGTCTGCGTAGCTTCTAGGTGATGACGGTTCTCATGCTGGAATATTTCTCGCATAGCTTTCAGTTGAGTAGATAGGTGTGGTGGTAATTTTTTGTTGTATTGGGCTAGTGAGGCCTTTGGTTAACTTGCGGTAGTGATTGCAGCCTCTGTAGTTGGCTGGATGGTCTCCTTCGAAATGCGCGCATCTAGCTGGCGTGTCCCTTGTTTTCTTACAGTCCATAGTTTTGTGCGATCTGCCGCATTTGACACAGACGTATGGTTTATTACAGTAGATTTTTGTGTGTCCGTATTGTTGGCATCTGGTGCATTGTATGATCTTTGTTTTGTTGTTTTGCAGAGATGTTTTCTTGCTGGCGTAGATCACAAGCGTGTTTGTCCTGTTTGATCATTTTCTTGAGTTTATTCACTATAAACAGTCGATTCCTCAGAGCGCTACACTGACACAACCGCACTGCTTGGCCTCGTATCAAAGTCCTCCTTGAGAGTTGTTATATATTACCTGTGTAACTGTCATTGTGTAGGCGCGGGAGCCACACATTGGATGCTGCCTATAACAGTGGGCTTGTAGGCACTCTGGACACACGTGTTGGGTGCCACTTGTAACAGTTGTAGTGCCACATGTGCGTCACCTATTGCAGTCATCATAATATAGGCACTGGTTGGGTTAAGGTGGACGCAGCTGCCAACTGTGAACCGCCTTATAGCTACTCTGGAGAATCAGGCGAAAACATAGCTTCACCTTTTTGTAGTAGTTGTACGATCCTGATGTTCTGTGGTATGATGTGTTGGGCGCCACCCAATTGGGAACATGAGACTTTCACAGGGCCGTTAAGTGGGCCTTGGTTTCAACAAGGCAGTCAACAGAATCCAGCAACAAACTCACAAACATTTACACCTTATTTAATCTTAAATATTCACATTGTTAATAACACTTATTAAGGCTTTGTATAGTTCGTTGTTCCCTTTTTCAGGGAGCAACACGGTTACATGTCTTGACAGTTTTAAGAGTTGGGCTTTGTCTAGAACAAAGGAAAAGCATACCACGCCACTAGCTGTTAGCATGATGTCACTCAGTAGCTAGTATCTCTGATTGGCTCTACCCTGGGAAGTACCACACTAACTGCTTACGAAGCTTGCCTCATTGCCTCACTGGACAAAGAGGGGAACTCCTGAACTATACGCTTCGTAAGAAGTCACGTGACATTGAGTCATTCCCACCTAATGTATAGCCCACAGCTTAATACAGCGCGTGATGATTTCTTACTGAAAACTGTCATAACACAGCAATCAATAATACATGTAAGTAGCTCTAGGAGATATTTTTGTTACATGTTTCGGCCTTCAAAAGGCCATCATCAGGCAAATACATTAAACTTTTCATTATTAAATTGCATGTAAAATATAGGATACATTGCTAAACTTCCAAGTGTATACAGTGGTATAAAATGATACGAGTGAATATAAAATATGAATTACAATAAAAGTTGAAGTCTTAAATAACCAGTTACATAGTCAAAAGTATAGTTAAAAGTTGTATATGTGATGGTATTTGGAAGTTGGCAGTTGTAATTCAAATCAATTCTTGGTTTTATTTACGTGCAGTACTCAACAGCTGGTAGCCAATTACAGAGTCAGCATGAAGACAAGTGAACAATATACAGACAGATTGACGAAGAAAGTACATAACTTCCATTGCAAAATGCCCAAGTGACAAAACACAATTGGAGGTTAGAGACAAACCAAGCAGTGTCTAAGTATAACGTTTGTCAAAGGTTTACAAAAGTAAATGTATTAATGATGAAGTGATAACAAGTGTCCTGCAAAAAGTTACATGAACAAATTAAATAGACAGATATTCTTAATAATAATTACAATAATAATAAATATAAGAATAATAATAATAGATATTCATTGTATTTAGGACTAAGAAACAAAATGTTTAGATAATTAATTGAGAAATAAATCTGATGCAACTATAAGAACAATTTAAATAGTCAGATTTTTTAAACTTATATTAGAATTACTAAAAATGTCTAGAGAATTGCACACTAAATTAGCAGCAGAGACACATCTGGCTGAAGGACAGTGACTAGAGGAGCAGCAGAATAGGGAAAAATTATGGATGTTCCGAGAGGGAGCTCGAATACCGACTGTTTCTAGGACCGAAGGACAGTTTTTGTCACCTTTAAAAACACATATTAGGAACAAAGCATCAATGTGGCGACGCCTAGTGTGGAGTGATCGCAGATTTAACATATCAAGCATATTGATGTAATGATATTCCGTGTCATGAAAAAATCGGATGTGGCAAAGTGCTGCGAATTCTCTTTGTATACGCTCAAGTTTATTAGAGTCAGTGTTGGTTACAGAGTTCCAAACCACAGAAGCGTACTCTAATTTAGATCTGATAAGGGCAGAATATAACGTCATTAGTCTGTCTAAGGTGGAAAAGGAGAAAGTGATAGTACGAATTAAGCCTAATAATTTTAAGGCATGCAAAAATAAATAAATTACATGTTGATGAAAGTAAAGTTTGGAATCAAAATATACTCCCAAGTCTTTAATGCAGTCTGCACAAAGTATGACAGTATTACCCAGCCTATATGGAAAGCCCAAGGCAGTAGTTTTCCTGGTAAAGGAAATAATTCTAATTTTGCTAAGGTTGGGTTTCATAAAATTAGCCATGCACCAACTGTAAACTCTGTCAATGTCTGACTGTAGAAGTATGCAATCAGTAGGGGACTTAATAGCTCGATAGATTTTGAGGTCGTCTGCATGCAAAAGACAGCAGGAGTGGTTAATTACTTCACATAGTTTGTTGATAAAAATGTTAAAGAGTAGAGGCCCTAAGACTGACCCTTGAGGAACTCCCGACTGAGCAATAAAAGTAGAGGAGAGTTGACCCGAAAAACGTACACGAGACACTATGTTAGTTAGGTAGCTAGTGAGCCAGTTGATATATTCAGAAGACAGCCCATAGTTATCGAGTTTACGAAGAAGCAAAGCATGTGGAACAATATCGAAAGCGTTTGTAAAGTCAAAGTATATGGAGTCGGTTTGACCCTGTGAACAGACAAGGGGGGCAGTAAATTCTAGGAAAGTGACTAAGTTGGTGACAGTAGACCTGGACTTAATAAAACCATGTTGGAAACGGTTCAATTTTGATGTAAGAAAATGATAAATGTGGTCGTGTATGATAGATTCAAAAATTTTGGAAAAGTTGTTGAGGATCACTATGGGTCTGTAGTTTTGGACAGAAGAGGATTTCCCTTTTTTAAAAACAGGGATGATGACAGCCTGCTTCCACAATTTGGGAAAGGTATTCTGGGACAGACTGAGATTAAAAATAAACCTGAGAATAGGTACAAAGATTTCAGAGCAGTCCTTTATAATGAAACTGGGTATGCTGTCAAGTCCGACTGACTTCGTTGGTCTCAACCACTTTATAGCTTTGTGGACATCAACGGTAGAAATACAAGCAATTGGTAAAATATCAGTGAAGCAATTACCAGTGAAGATGGTACCAGGGCAGGAGCTACCACCAACATAAGCGGATTGAAAATGNAAATGATAAATGTGGTCGTGTATGATAGATTCAAAAATTTTGGAAAAGTTGTTGAGGATCGCTATGGGTCTGTAGTTTTGGACAGAAGAAGATTTCCCTTTTTTAAAAACAGGAATGATGACAGCCTGCTTCCACAATTTGGGAAAGGTATTCTGGGACAGACTGAGATTAAAAATAAACCTGAGAATAGGTACAAAGATTTCAGAGCAGTCCTTTATAATGAAACTGGGTATGCTGTCAAGTCCGACTGACTTCGTTGGTCTCAACCACTTTATAGCTTTGTGGACATCGGCGGTAGAAATACAAGCAATTGGTAAAATATCAGTGAAGCAATTACCAGTGAAGATGGTACCAGGGCAGGAGCTACCACCAACATAAACGGATTGAAAATGTTCTGAGAAAGCTTCAGCAATATCACGAGAATTATGCATGAGAACTCCATTAACGTCAAAGTGAGTTGCATCATTACATTTTTTCCTATACTGTGATACATACTTCCAAAATTGTTGCGGGTTGGATTTTAAATTCTCATCGACGTAGTGAAGCCATCGAGATCTGTCAGACTTAATGGTTGATTTTTACTAATTTCTGATAAAAGGAGAATTTGTTGTAGTAACAGTCAGTCTTGTACTTTTTGTAATGCCTGTAAAAATAATTTTTCTTTTTAATATAAGTTCTTAATGTGCTAGAGAACCACGCAGGATATTTGTGCTTGGATATGGTGCCAATGGGAACATCTAAATTTATAGCTTTAATTATGGCGTCATTTAACATGTCGACAGCGGCATCCACAGAGGATTCATTGTACACTGAGGACCAATCATAAGAAAGGAGCGTGTTATAAAGTAAAGCATAATCACCCGCAGGGAAGCGCCTGTAGGTAAAAACGGAATTTTGGTGATTGCGGCGAACTGGTATTGAACACTCAATAACAAAGGGAGGATGAAAAGGATCTGACTCAACAAGGGCATGTTGAGTATGAACAAGTGATATGCCAGTTAAGTTAGAAAAAACAAGGTCAAGAAGATTGCCACCGCTGACAGAAAGATTATGTTGATTTAATCCAAGGAGACAGGTGGCAGAGTGAATCGCCTCACCTTTCAGTTTTGTATAGTAGTGGCAATGGGGGGAAGGTAAGCCCTTGTCCCAGTCAAAGCCAGGGACATTGAAGTCCCCGATCAGAAGTACTCGATAATTTAGTGAATCCAACTTATTTTCTAAAAATTTGAAAAAGTTATCAGTGACGTCAACCTTAATGTCAGGTGCAAAATAGTGATTACCAATAAGTAAATCACGACCAACAGATAACATAATTTCAACCCATACCGATTCCGGGAAAAATTCGAGATTGGGTCGGCATATAGCTCCTGAAACCACGTTAGAGATGGCGATCAGGGCGCCTTCACCCCGTGATTTGTCACGACAGTCTCGATCTGAGCGATAAATTGCATAGGTGTCGGGAAAGAAATTAGAACTTGAGAATGAGTCATTTAGCCACGTTTCAGTTAAACATATAACTTTGAAATCGAAAGAGCACACGTTGTTAAAGATTTCTACCGATTTAGTCCTAAGGCCACATACATTTTGATAAAAAATGTCAATAGAACTGCCACTGGCCGTTTGCACATTGCCTGTGTGTGTCATCACTCAAGCGTTTTAAGCTTGTTATATTTTAGCATCCTGTTGCACTGATTTATGTCCATGATTTATTCCAGCCGTCTTACAGTGCATACACCCATCCACCTCACTCTTCACTCCTGCACTACATGTTTTGGCACAAAGGTGCCATCTTCAGGTGCTTTTCAATTTACGTTAAACTACTTCACTGCATGCCTTGCCGTCTTCATACTAAAATAACTAAAATATATGTTCATCATATATATTGATAAATATTAAATATTAAAAATATTAAAACTGTTCAGGATTTTTTTTATCCCTACGTCGCATCTCAATACGCGAGTCACACCTATCCTTTTCTATCGGAGCACTCTTCTTACTTTCGTGTGTGTATTGTGCTTTGTGTTGTGTCTTGCTCCTGTGACTGCGTGTGTTATACTGC
>NW_019727851.1:0-4083 GCF_002891405.2 Cryptotermes secundus | reverse complement strand
AGGTAAGATGGGGTGTGGTGTATGTGGAATGGGGGTTAGGTAGTGTTTATGTTTGGTAGGTTGCAATTATTGTGTTGAATATTGGATTAATGTTTTGGTGAAATTGTCGTTTAACTGGATGTTTTGCTTGCTGATTTCATATATATGAAATCTTTCATGAGTATCTAACATTCGGCCTTTGTTTCCGATGTACAAAATGTCCATAGTTTGACCTGTTGTTCGATATTCGTGGATAGTGTTTACTATATGCTGGGCAAATTTGGAAATTTGTCCATTTTTCTTTATGTCTCTTATGTGTTCTTTAAATCTAATTTAATGCTATTTCTAATTTACACACTTAACAAATCCTTCATTCAAACTCTAATTTTAAGTCTGCTACATCTTTTCTAGTCGTTGCTTGGTAGCAGCTCATAACAGTGTCCTCCGCTTTCATGTTCATGTCATTGCCAGCTGGCTACTGTCTCACAACTCTGACTGGGGCCTCCTTATATAACTTTGGCATGGATGGCATAGAAAACACAGTTTCTAACAGTTCCTCTCTTGAGGTGTTGACTCTCCATTGCCTAGCAACAGGCAGTGCTTAAGTTATCACGTCACAGTAGTTTGTCACTCAAGCTGGACAGGTTCCTTGTAGCTGTAATAATCATGCATTTAGTGTACTCTGTGACTGAAATCAAATTTGTTCATGACTCATTGCTCTCTGGATGTACTGAATTATACCAAAGAACAGTTATGAGAACTGACTAATTTTGTGATAATTCAACCTTTATTCATCATAAAGTTTATACGATAAATCATATTGAATGGTGAATGATGGAAAAGTGATATTTGTAAGTGTGTCTTGAAACAGAAGGGGGAAGAAAAGTCCCAGGTGTTCAGTGAGATCTCTGGTATGACAGTTTTTGTTCACGTTGTATATTGAAAACAGAATTTGGTAACTTTCGGATGATTTAAGATCTCTTTCACTCTGATGATGACACCCTCAAAAATGTTTGAGACATAGTTATGCTTTAGCATAAAACTGTTGACATTCTATATAATTTTATCTATGCAAAGCATGTATATAAAATTAGTTGATATATTTAAAAATAATTACCTCATATTTGTGATCTGGGGTTTTCACAACAGTGGGTATCGACTGTGATCTTTGGAATGTGATGCCACACACTTTGGTAGGTAGGTTAGATATCAGTGTTCGGAGGAAACTGTTGCCTGCATCTTCATGGTAACAAATTGAAGTATCCATCTGCCAAATTACATGGAATCACATCCCAGCTGTTCATAATTTTGATTGCACCACAAGAAACTCAGATCTCACTTATGGTCAAATTAGTACAGTACGAGACTCTAATCTTGAGAGCTGTGAGGAATGCAGGAAGTTGGAACCATTAAAGGCATAGTAGCGGCATGGATCAGCAACTACTACCCGAGTCAAAACAGAATTGCTTTAGTTAATTCCAGTTCAGCCCTGCACAAGTACACTAGTGGCCAATACTTACAGAACTGATGCTACACACAGTGAGTACATCTGTTTCCATACCTTCCTCCCTTGATGATCCCTTCATACCTCACCCCACAAATGTCAAGATTAGAGTCTCTATTAGTACTTCAGAATTGGGGACAGTTTAAGAATTGTGCTTAATGATGGTTTATGTTGAACATTGAATTTCAGGCTCACTAAATAAGTGAATTGTTATTAATTTTATTTCAGTTTTATCCTCACTGACAGTGCATGTGATGTCTGACAACTTGTATTGTTTCATATGTTCACATGGATGATTTTGATCTTTGATTGTAATGTCCAATGAGCAAGTTGGCTCAGACTTTAATGCATCAGGCTTGTATTCAGGAGGTGTTCTGTATGGATCTTGGCCAGGATCCTGACTCCTGATTGAGGACTTTCATTCTTTTTCTCAGTCCCTCCAGTTAAGTGCCAGGTTAATGCCTTAAATTAGGCAGTGCCACTTACTTCCACATCCTATCCAGTTCAGTATTCATTCATCATGATACCATCCAATGCTGTATAGCCTGAGATACTGACATTACATAAACCATAAACAGAAATTAAAAAAAAAATGCTGTAATGTCATGTAAAGGCCATCAATTTTCATTCTTATTGTAAATAAACATGTGTAACCAGACCATATAAGTACAATTCATGTTTGACCCATCATATTCAGAACCCATCTTGCAGTCACTTTACATATGAAAGTGAAGGTGCTTATGAATTAGTGTCCCTTCACTTTCACAATGAATTCTGACAATCATTTTCATGCAGAGAACTGTGGCTGTCCAGAACAAGCATCTCAACTTTGTTAAGTGTTCATGGCCGTGGGGCAGATTGCATACTGTGTCACAACAGTGCATCATTCATGAACTTTACTCTTTTTAAGTCCCTGGAGAAAATGCATTTGCCAAAAATTTCATTACACATCTCTCCCCCTCTTCTTACTGACACTGTGGGCTCCATGTTATGGTATGAGTAAGTTCGCTGGTACTGTTAGTGCAGTGTGTAGAGGAAGGACATATTAAATGATTCAAAATATGCCATCGATCTGTATCATTGCCTTAAAGAAACAATGAATGATAAACCTGACTTGAACCACTTATGTCTTTGTAGATCCTTGTCTGTATCAAACATTGCAAGAAGGAAAAGATGGTAGTTCGTAGAGACCCCACTGCTCTCACTCAGTCAGAAATGGCTTGTAGCCACTGACCTAAAGTGTTTTCAGAAATTACTCCAGTTCAAACAGTCATGTGTTTTATTAAAAGAGGTGAATTGTGCAGATACAATATATGTAGTGTCTCAAAAACATTTAAACATATTATATTTAAGCATCCTGTTGCACTATACACTTCTGTATGTAATAATACAAATGCTGTCATGAATGCAACAATTTATTTGGTTGTAGTTCTTTGTCTTTTCTTCCTCTGCACTACATGTTTTGGCCGTAACTGGCCATCATCAGGTGTATTTTTCAGTACGTAGCTGTCACACTGCACACAATCCAAATCTAAAACATCAGCCTGTCAGTTTTGTTTAAAATCTCGCCAACATACGCTCATCAATTTGATTTTAGAATTCCAGTTTAAAATTTAAAGTTTTAAATCACAGGGACACCTGCTCTGTGTCTACATGTGCTGCAGTGGCTGTTTCTTGTTTTTGGCACCGTTCATGTATTATCTGTAATACATAAATATTTGTATTACTATTTTATGTTCTTGCGTTATTCTTATATGTTTTATAGTATTGTGTGTACGTACTCTGTGCAGGCTCCCTGTGTGTGTGTCACTGCTCATCTTTAATATTTGTGTTGTCTTGTGTATTGTGTGCTGTGTTTTTATGTTGTTGAGTGTAGGAGAGGAAGGGGTAGTGGGGAGGGGGGATACTGTTAGTCTGTATAGATTTCGTATATTGTTTGAAATATGGGATTGCATGTTTCTTTGTGTGTATATGTAGGCCTTTCTTACTTACTTTGTATATATGGTATTTCTCTAGTGTATTCAAATGTCTACCCATCTTTCCCGTTGTTACAACCTCCATTATGTCTATTATTGTTCCGTATGCATGTCCCATATTTAGTATGTGATTTGAGTATCCGGAATTGCTATTATTATTTCTAATATCATGTATACATTCCTTATATCTGGTGTTAAATGTTTGGCCTGTTTGTCCAATGTATTAATGGGCAGTCCGCACATTTCATTTGGTATATGCCACTTTTATTGTATTTATCCAATTGTGGTTTATGTTTGAGCATATTTTCAGTTGTGTTCCGTGTGCAAAATGCTACTTTTATCCATGTGTGTTTGAAAAGTTTCGTGATTTTTTGTACTTCTTTTGTACTATATGTAAATATGACCCATTTTGTTTTTTTGTGTTGTTCGTCATCATGTGTGTTTGATTTCTGTTTTCGTCTTGTCTGATTTGATCTGTTAATTATGTTTGTCATATCCGTTGTTATGTAGTATGTTTTTAATGGTGTTCTTCTCTATCTGATTTTCAGTTATTGGATATGTGTAGAGTCTATTTATTGGATAATTAACCCTTGAGCGTGGGGATTTAAAAATCGCTTTCGTGGT
>NW_019727850.1:12575-21180 GCF_002891405.2 Cryptotermes secundus | reverse complement strand
CAAGCAAAAAACTCACCATGGTTCCTTTTAGAGCAGGAAAATTTTTTCAGCTCTCTGCAATACAATTCTTGGCTGCTAAAAACGGCGAGTCCTCACGGCCAATGACGACCTAGAACTCACGAGTCAGAGCCATATAGCCTGGGGGCGGACCAAACAGAAAACACATCTTCCAACAGCTCCTGTATTGTTGAGCGCTGATTCGTTGACGAGTAAACATGTCTGCTGCAGCGTTGCCTAGTGATGGCCGCATGGAAAGCACCCCGTCCTCTGTTGATGCGTCCGTACCTGATGCCGCGGATACATGTTCATCGTGCCGCTGCCTAGCAATGACCGTCTCGACTTGTTCCACTGTTCCGACTTTCGCCTTCATGTCATATTTTATGGCAACACAAAATGATGTGGTATATTTGGTTCCGGCAGAGGATATATGAACTTCACCTCATAATGCGCCATTCTGTCTGATAACTGCCGCACCGGTCCTGGAACTTCAAGGCATCATAAACCATCATAACCTGACTAGGCATCTCTGCGGACAAAAAGTTCTTTCAGTTCAACGACGTATTCCGTATGTAGCTTCTACAGACCATCGTTTATTGCTTTGGCCGAGCCATTGCCAATATTCTGGATATCTTTATCATAATCATTTCTTGAAATATTTCTCTGCGTTTAAACTACGTACTAAAACTTAAACGAAACACAGCTTTAATAAATTAACATGGAAGCAAAACTACTATCTGTTCTACTTTCGCTAATTTTCCGTAAATTTCACGTCCCAGTGATTCCATGCCATGGTGGTAACGGTGGTAACCGTGGAAACGGCGAAGCAATCATCTTTGCATGTGACAACTACAGCTGAAATGGTTGCATTTGTAGAATGTAGCGAGAACACAGGAGGTAGAAGTTTGACCTAAATTTATGTGTTGTATGCTTGCTTAAGGGAAGAATTTTAATATATTTATAGCGTTAGGAATAGAATATTAAGTTTTGTTATTTGTCCTCCACTGTACGTAATACGAACACCAGAAAGGTGAATTAAAAAGAAACCAGGGTATGGAGGTTAGAGATGCTCATTTTTTCTTTCAGGAAAATGTTTTGAAGATAAAAGCAAGCAACGTGTTATGCCCCATGCAGCGACAGCACATGCATGTACGACTTTCAAAATCAGTGAATCTTCAGTTCGAATCAAACTGAAGGAATTTTAAATATGCAGTTCACCTTGTACCAGGTGTCAGTATTTCTGTACCCATATATTTACTGTATTGTATGAGGTATATTCCCTCAAAGTTTTCACTCCTTGTATGCATGGGAAGAAACGTTTGTGGATTGAAGGGCATGAATGTTTTCATTCACATTACCAGGGAAGTACAAGAGATTTGACAGGTCATTAAACAGACTCTACGAGCTAGCTAGTGAGGAGTGATTATCTTTGTCAGAATAAAAAATGTAATCGTCAGGTGGATATAAAATATCACTATAATAGGCAGGATCTAACGTGAAATATCCTGTGTATATAGAGAGCCACCACAGCCGGTTTTGGACTTTTCCTATGCAAGGAAGGATAAACTGTTGCCATAAGTCTAAACCAGACTTTGTTATCTGTGATGACAAATAATGATTTTCTGACAGAAAGTTACCACAGACAGTGTCTCAACTAACTACTAACATTGTTCAATCTTATATCAGTAGCTGATTTCCCCACAATAATTTAAAATTACTTCACTACTGCCACTGATAATATTATATAAACCCCAGGAAAGATAGTATTTATACAGATACAGTGACAGATTATCTGATCATAATACTAAACTTTTAGTTATTAAAAATATTGGATTGATTTTATATTATAATTGTGAGAATCTAACCAGACTTATGAACAATGGCATTGCTAAAGCATGTAGAACATATGTAAGTAATGTAACCTGGGAATAAGTAGTAAGTATTAGGTAGGCATTATGTAGGTTCAGAATTTTTCACCAAAGCAGATAATAGGGTGTTCAAAAATAATAATTAGTTAGCCAAAGGGTTCAAACCCTGTTGTAAACATAAATTAGATGTGTACCTATATAGCTGCACTAGTAACAACAAAACAGTGAAAATTCACTACCACATATATGGAAAAGTTTTAACTGATGTCATTGAAGAAGCAAATAATATGCATTAAAATACAGAATTATTATAAAAAAATAAAATCAGTCTAGAAAAATGGTAAATACTGTACATAAGAAGAGAGAATGTTAGTAAGCTAAAATTTTGGATACTGACTCCATATTAAATGTCTCCAAGACAGCTTGAATTGACAAGTTTGGCAAGAATGACAGATTTTAATAAAGAACTGTGAAACAATTTTAGGACAAAGTTTCCAAAGCACTTTCAAGATATCCACTCGTTGACAGTAAAATCTGGAACATGGATGAAATGGGAAGAACAATGGTAGCGAAACCGAATAAAAATGTAGCTGGAAGGGGGGTTAAAGGGTAGAAACCATGACCAGTGCAGAGTAAGGAGAACTAATAACTGTTGTAGTGGCAGTTATCACCTAGGTCAAGTTCTCCCCCCCTCCACCATGTTAGTACTTAAAAGACATCATTTTTTATATAATTTCGAATGAGACAGTCTAGCAGGTTGTATTGGAGCCGTCACAGGATCTGGTTGAATTAATGAAGAATCCTTTGTCCAGTACATTAAATATTTCATTCACCATACTAAACCTACCAAAGATGATCCTGTGTTGCTCTTCCTTGACAACCATTCATCCCATCTGAGCCACCAGGCACTTGATTTATGCAAAGTAAATGGTGTTATCCTTCTGTCTTTCCCATCACATGGCTCCCACTCCCACTGTGTTCCTCTCCTCCAGAACATTTCAGTATGTAGCACCCCATATATGAACAAGGAACCCAGAAACTGCTCAATTTCACTGGGGGTAACATTCACTGCTTTATATGGGTCTCTTTCCACTTGTTGTTGTTGTTGTTATTGGAGAGGGTGGGTTTCCCCATGCACTTAGACCAAATATTGGTCCACTGTGCGTCCCCCTGTGATATTCTACCAGTCCCTATACCCTACCGGTACTGGTGCGTGCCATCAGTCCCGACTCAGCCAGCGAGTTCGGCCTCTACTGGCCCAGCGGTATCTCGATGCTTCCCCCATCTACCAGAGGCGTTAGAGACTACTTTTGGGCGGGAAATGTCCTGAATTTGGCTCAGAGATCCCCTTGGGACATGAGGTTCTTTTACGTGCCGTAAAGCTACGACACGGGACCCACGGCTTAAAGTCCCTCCCGGAGGACTTGTTCCCTGAATTTTTCCGCCCTTAAAAATTCCACTTACTTTGTTTGTTAAGAATTGTAATCATTTCATTGGCAGTCATTACACAATGGACTTCTTTTCAGGATGACGAATAGTGTGTGTCCCAGCTCTTCTTCCATGAACTGCATTCTACTCAGCAACATTATGCACCTGTGAGTCATCTTCATAAGGCATAACGCAGTTTCTTGTCTGCTCATTATCCCTTCGTAAACTAGGAAGATAAATCCATCTGTGGCCCTAGAATGGCGTCAGTACTGGCCACAGTCTAAATGCCACTCCCATCAATATCTGTTTCTAGAATGACGATATTTTGTTTGGGCTACTCGAAGATTTTCCCTCCAGCATCATTGTAAGAGGCCAGTTCAGAATTTTCAGAATCATATTATGATATTTCTTTTACATGTAATATTGCCTGTTTTCTTCCATAAGATGAGATGTGATACAAATACAAATTAGTACAATACCCTGTTAATACTTACAACATGGAAACCATGCGTTAATAGCACATCAGTGTGATATGAGGGTTAAGCGCCTTGCTCATCGTCTCTTGATAACGCTGGAAGAAAAAAACTGCACAAAACACGTCCTTCATATTAACCACAATCTCTGAAACAAACTGGATGTTATTGCACTTCGGAAGCTACAGACAGCCGCTCACAAATTATGCTGTTCTATTGTAGTATGTTTATCAATAAAAACGGGAAAGAGAATTGTCACAAAGGTTCCGTAGAATTAGCACTCAAGATCTTTGAATTCAATCCCACGGATATATCCAGAGAGCCAACACGATTTTGTACATGCTGCAACTGGTCACTGCACCAATCCTCCACTCTAATTATAACTGCCTTCTGAAAGGACTAATGATGGGAAGCCTCAAGACTACCTGACAGCCATTTTGTAACTCCTAGGGCACAGTGGTTTATAGAGAAGCGGAAGTTGACTGTAGTACACGATACGTACATAGTGGATTTTACCTCGAAGTTGCAGAGGGTTAAAAGAGATTTGGGGTACTGTTTACATCAAACAGTTCCATGTGATTTCCCTTAATCCATTAAAGTACTTCTATTAAAGAAAATCATACGAAACTTGATGTATTCATGACCTATTACTTTTCACTGTGATTCCGTAGTGCTATTAATATTTTTTGGGTGATAGCACCTTGTGTAAGTCTTAGAACTTGAAGACGAAGGCAGTATGTTTTTCCGAAACACTGGCAACGCAGACCATTTCCGTAGTGGCATCACCTCAAAACGGGATCAACACAACCTGCATTGTTACAACGCCAGAAATTCAGCCATTCCCAAGCCATTCTGCAGTCGGATGTCATCAATTGCAATTGTGGCTGTGATGATTTGACATGCCCACAAGTTTGATGATTCAGAAAATACACGGAGAACTATACATACTTTGTTACAGTCAGTGTCCATCTACCACATATTTCTGGTACACACACACAGGCACAGCCAAGATTATTTCCAGGAAAGGAAGCCATTTCGTCAAAGAAGGAAACAAGAATATTCTCTTACAACTCCGTGTTCAAACCATTTAAAACTGTTGTACTCATCACCTTAGTCTCTAATTACCTTTAATTTTAATGTTAATATTTGATATATATCTGTCTCTTTTAGATTTTGTCACTTTTTCAAGAATCCATAAGGGGAGATATATGAATTTGCAACTCCCCAAGCCAAAAAAAAGGGGTTGGGGGGGGAGATAACCGACGGATTCGTTTCAATGCCAGGCACTGTATATTCTGACGCTGATGGTTTTCTTCAGTTCCTCCACGTAAACACCTTAACATGAAAAGATCCTCTTATCTCACTGTACATAACTGACCTCTCGTGTTACTCAGCACGCCTAGCACTAATTAACCTCAGACCCAATGTCACTGAACAACCTACGAGCCCGTACCAAACCTACAAACAGTCCACACACACACTTTCTCTCTCTCTCTCTCTCTTTATAATCCCCGGTAGTAACAGAGTCAAATGGCAAAGTAACCCTCTAGACAGTATGAATGGGCCGTTCTCAGTGCGATGGTATAATGGACGTTGTCGGAATTGTAACCAGCCTGTCCGGTCCATAACCAGTCACTTCAGTCACAGAGGTATCGCGACTCGTCACGTTCACTTCAATTTTGGAATGTGACCACAATCTTTTGGAACACGATTCTGAAAATGGCGAGATATTAACCTCTAAAATGCGTTTTCTAGAAGAATTCTGCACCACAATATGTATTTTACAACTGTTTCGTTCCTTTCTTTGTCTGCAAATGCAGGCACCAAATTCCTCAGAAACGTTGGCACCTATTACCAAATTACATGGCGTCACATTCCAGAAAAAAAAATAACCCAAACATTCTTCGCCGTGTGAACCTCACATTTCATACATCGTTCGATATTTTCATTTCTCATGCATGGATGCACTTTCTAATCTGTGCCTCAAACCTCCTTTTGGCATATGTCGAAAGAGTACAGATCCCAAACTGCCATTCTTTTACTTTGCCTATCTCGAAATGCCCAGAAGGTCCAGAACGACTTCATGGCCCACCACGTCTCCTATCCTGTAGGCTTTTGGGGCTTCATGGGTGGCAGAGAGGTGAAAAGATGAAACTGGATATTCACATCTTCTGTCGAGCTTACATATGCATCGTGTTACACCATGGTAATTAGTTTCAGCAATGTGAAACACTTTGGAGAAAGGGCAGATTTCATTTACACTGTAATGGATTGCTGGCCGCCATTTCCCTTTCGGATGTAAAAGTTCTAAGATGTTTGGTAGATGATCTGTTAGATTGATCTGCTGTTTATATAGTAATATAGGTGGGTTACTTCAAAAGTCACGGCAACTAATTTTTTGGGGGGCAAACACGTTACAGTGAAGAAAGTTCAAAATATACTATGAAAGGGCACGATATACCACTCCGATTGGCTTAGTCAGATCAGGTAGATGTGAAGGGGCGTAGGTATAGTAGGCAAGAAAAATTGCACATTGCGGAACGACTGTTTTTTTTTTCTTTAATCCTCGAAAATTCCAATTGTGGTTAAGAAATAAGAAATTCAATGTGAGTTAAATCTGAATTCTTACATTACGACTAGCAACCTTCAAAGTACGAGTAGTCTCCAGGTGTATCAAGTACTCGCTGCCAGCGATGAGGAAGACGGCGAATACCATCAGCTTCACCATCTCCAAATCTTGTCATCTCACGCCGAACTGATTCGAAATGTCCTCTCGTGTACGAAAGCGTTTCCCTCGTAATGGCAGTTTCAATTTGGGTATTAAGTCATAGTCACGTGGCGAAAGGTCGGGTGAACACGGAGGCTGGTGTAGTATAAGCCTGCCGATACTTTTTGGCCGGTGTCCTTCACTGTCAGCGCATGAGAGCGAGTCTATGCTACGAACTTGCTTCTTCTGCAGAGGGAACATTCGTAGGCTGGCACTGGCAACTAGCAACTGGCACGTGGGAAAAGCACACAGTATCTACTAGTAAGAGCGATCCTATGAGCTCAACGTCTACCTTCTTACTGAGGCAACATAGTGTCACTGCGCATGCCCACAAATCTTAGGCTCGCCGACTTGCATCAGACCACTACGCATCAGAGATCCACCGGCCAAAATCGACCGTCCCACCTATACTTCCCATCCACAACGTCGTAAACAGTTCTTGACACGGTTTGCTGTGTGGGCGGTCCACTACGTTGCAAGTCGGCACTCGCTTCTCTTCCACGCTGGAATGCTTCTATTCTCCTTGCAACAGTTCTGTATGGTAGAGTACGATCATCCAGATCTTCCACGAGCTCTGAGTGACATTCAGTAACATTTCTGCCGCGAAGCACTGCTATTTTCACGTAACAACGCTGTTCCAACCACCTACGTTCATTCTC
Source organism: Cryptotermes secundus (assembly GCF_002891405.2). Lineage (NCBI taxonomy): Eukaryota > Metazoa > Arthropoda > Insecta > Blattodea > Kalotermitidae > Cryptotermes > Cryptotermes secundus. Next base: position 13,988 of record NW_019727850.1, on the reverse strand, counting down.
GACGAAGGTTATGATCACGCTGACTTCGCGCTGGACTCGCTTCGTTGTACTTGGACTTCCGCATCATCTAGCGGCATCATTATAAATCAGACGTTGCTGTCTCTCAGCGGCAAATTTGGAAATTCTTGTCGGAGTTTTCGAAATTTCGGAAAAAAAGTGTGTTGCCATGACTTTTGAAGTAACCCACGTATTTAGTTAGAAGCAGAGGAGGCAGGAGGAGGAGAACATAGGGCAGACCATGTCCTCGGATGCGTCATCCAAATTTAATTTCATACAATAGTAAGACAATGCTTGTTTAAGGAATTTATGAGAATTCCACATAATGACTTTATATAAAAACAGAATGAAGATTCAGAGAATGGGTTATAACATGAGCAAAGCAATCCCCATGCCTGGAAAATTAATAATTACATTAAGATTTCAGATTACTGATGAATCCTGTAACAGTTTAAAGCTTCTGAGTCTACTACTTCCTTCCCAATATAAAAAATTCCCAAAAGGTTAATGAAATACGGGTAATACGTCAAAGCAAGTAAAAGTTTTACATTTCCTTATTTAGGGAAATAGGGCCTTAGGGCCGCGCCACAGCTCAAGCGGTTAGTCGCTGGCTTCCCACCGCGGGGGCCCGGGTTCGCTCCCGTGTTTGGTCAAGTGGGATTTGTGGTAGACAAAGTGGCGCTAGGGCCGGTTTTCTCCAAGTACTTCGATTGCCCTGCCAATCTTCACTCCACTAAATTCTCCATCATCATAATCACCCAGGAAAGGCTACAATAGGCCAATCAGTGGCCGCCGTGTCGAGTGGACCCAGTTGGACTCCATCTCCCACTAAGCGAATTAAAAAAAAATAAATAAATAAGGAAATTCTGATTTGAATGTTTACCACGAGAATTCTAATGTTGTTTTATTTTTTCTACGTTATTCTTGTAGGCGACTTTGTGGGATGCAAGGCGAAGTCTGATTATTTGGAGGACAAAGGAAATAAACATTTGACAATGTGCTGAATGCGTGCCTGAGTAATCATTATGTGGAAGGGAAGCTTACGTTTGCAATATTTTCCTTTCTTAGTACGAATTTCATGTGGAGGTGTGTATTCGACTCGTGTTTGACCTACGTTCTTGATATTAATCTGGGTTCTTCTGGTGAAACACCAAATTCACTTGCAATTCGAACTCTTATATCCTTCAGACTGTGATGTTCTGGGTTAGTAACACCGTGTAGTCTTGCAGATTAGGTTCAATGTTTCGGATAACTATATTGCCTAACTTACAGAACTTAACGAAAACTTAGTTATTTGAACGGTCATAAGCTTGACCACCGCCAAGTTCAAGCCTCTTATATTTTCTGTGTCTGGCTTCACCTTGTCCTATACCGCGAACATGTTCATTCTCATGATTTTGTATGACTTCTTGTTGT
>NW_019727850.1:0-11541 GCF_002891405.2 Cryptotermes secundus | reverse complement strand
TTAAGGTGACGTGGTCCGTAAGCCTCATACATTGAAGTGTCGTGCTATGACGGGCACGGAAACCAAACTGGCTTGCATTAATCAGGCCTTTTTCTTCAATTTGCCTTTGGACTATTTTCAAAATAACTTTTTCGAACAGCTTGCCTGTTGTAGACAAGAGGCTAATCGGGTGTAAATTTTGAGGACATTTTGGGTCCTTACCGGGTTTCGGTAACGCTATAACCTTTGCTTCCTTCCAAGGCTTTGGAAAATGGGACAGCCAAAGGCAGTGATTAAATAAATGTGTCAGATGTACCAGTGGTCTTCTTGGAAGATGCCTAAGGCATTCGTTTGGAATACCATCAAGTGCACTTCTCGAGCCGTAAAGGCGTGAGGAATTGACCTTGTTAGAAGACTGTAACAAGGAAACGACTAGTGGAGGCTGTAACAAGCTGAGAAAAATGATGTGAGTTGTAGCGGTTTGTACGGCGTTATAGTAACTTGTAATTCCGAGTTGTAAATGTGCAATAAATCTGATTACTATTCCATACCCCGTCTATAGTCCCACTCATACAAGTGGAAATATATATATTGTAGCGTGTTTGGTTGTCACGCTACAAATAACTTCACGCCGTTGTCCCAATATAGCGGATTTATTCCTTTCGCTCACTTACACACACTTTACAGGCATTTTCACTTGCAGTGTCACAATCACTGTTCTTGAGGGTGTCTGTCTTGGGGTTTTCCACATTCGCCCGGCGTATCATTCTTCTGTGGTCGACGGCCAATTCTTTACGCCGGCATCCGAAAGTTCCCTTGGGAGCTTCCTTCTTGAAGTCTTTTCTCCAACGTCGTGCCACTGTCGCGCGACGGGATGTCTTCTAGCGTGTGACGGCCAATTCCTTTTGGGGCCCACGATTTTCCCCTGCCGAATCCTTCGGTTTCTGGCGGCGGCGCTCCGCGGCCGGTTTCTCGTCCCTACGCCGTTTCTTCGGTTCTCCAACCGGTATTTTCGGGGCGTTTTCTACGGGGNGCGCTCCCCGCCACTCCCCTCCGCGGTGACGTCACGCGGTGACGTAACGCGCAACGCTAACGTAACCGTAATCAACGTCCTACTGTGACGTGGCACTCATTACGCCACAGGCAAGCACTGCAGCTATATAAGTGGATGCACAGTGCGTATCGATCAGTTCGAGTTCGAGTTCTAATGTGGCTACCAGCGAGTTGTACTGTAACAGTCGCCGAGTCAAGACGTAAAGTCAGCCAGTCAGTTGTATTGTGGCATTTTTCAGTGTACTAATTGTGATACTGCAGATAGCAGTAATCGTAAATCTGTAATTTGGATGATTGTAAGTGCGAATGTGAAATAAAATTCGCTACATCGAATACATCGAGAATTTATTTGTCGCGATATACGCCCGATACGCGACAACTGGTGTCAGAAGTGGGATCAGTAACCAAAACACGCGACAATATATATATATATATATACCGATGATTTCTTGCGTACTTACTTGTCCGTTGACGCTGGATTGTGCAGCACCTGCGACCGCTTAATTTCGTCCTAGGATTTCACGTCATATACGCTCTGCTTGAGCAGATCGAATCACTTATTGAGCATTCTGATCATTGGGAAAAATGCGGCTTAAAATTTTGCTAGCAAATTCCTTGCCACAGATGCAGCAGCCATGTCTCTATCTTGTGTGTACTGTCTTGGTAGTCTAGTAGGTGGGTACCAATGTTTCGGGAAACATACTACCTCCATTTTCAGGATAGAACTACGTGAATATTTCGAATTATGATGCCGTGTGGTAAAGCAGGTGTGTAACAATGTTTCGTGAAACGTAGTACCTCTACTTTCGTGGTAGAAATATAATCCTAATTATGATACCGTTTAGTCTGATAGGTGGATAACAGAGATTCGGGGGACATTTTGACATAGCCTTTAGGATAGAGGGCTTGTGACAGCGTGTAGTCTGGTAGGCATGTAATAAAATTTCAAAGATACAAAACTATATGTGGTGCGCCCTGAAACAACCCCAAAGATAAGTAAATACTCTGTGCAGTAGGTGGCACCACTGTGCCATAAAGGGTTCAGGGAAATGGTTTTAGAACGTGACACATTAATTGTATTTCAATTTTTTGAAGCTTATAATTTGAGCAGACATGACGCAAAGTCAGCCTCCATCCAGTTCACTAGGTGGCAATATCTTGCACGGAAGTTTTCGTCCGCTGGGCTATGTATCGAGCGCCACAATTAAGGCGCATTTTTCTGACGTCATCCCATGCAGCCCGTCGGTGTGGGTGTGTTTCCAATGACGTCACTTGTAACATTTTATAAAAGGAGGTAATGCCGTTCATTGAAGGAGAAAAAGAAGCGATCAATACAGGGAGGCAGTGATTTGGCAAGTTGCGTTTCTGCTTTCTGGTCTGTAGCGGCAGGAACTTAATCACTTTGCAGTAACGGCCACAGAAGGTTGACCCCAAAACTCCATATTCCCTAGAATATTTAAACAGTTCAGATGGTATAGCAACTAGCCAAGACTGTATTTTTTCCTCAGTTCAACCTGTTTTTTTACTTGTTAGCCATGTTTAATATCTGTCACACAAACAATACACATGCTCCTCCGAAACGTCTGTTGACTTACACTGGACTATATCGCGTTATATCCTAGAAGACAAAACTCTTCAACAATGTATATCTCTGTGGTATAATTTAATATCACCTCATGTTTCGAGCAGAATTCGGGATGGTTCATTCGGTATAGAGACAGACTACAGGCTTGACGGCCCGGGTTAGATTCCCAGCAGCGCAAGATTTCTCTGTTTTCCACAGCGTCCAGACCGGTTCTGGGGGCCACCCAGCCTCCTATCCAATGGGTACTGGTAGCCCTTTCCTAGGGGGCAAAGCGGCCGGGTCGTAAAGCCGACTACTCTCATCTACATCATAGGTCAAGAATGTTGAAGCTACACTTCCACTATCCCATATGATTTCGTGGCATAATGCTTAACTAATTAAGTACAGCGACAACGTTACCCCTTTTACATGTTTCGACCCTCAGTCTCTCTTAACCAGGTGATTAATTACATTTTCATAACTATGCTATTTTAATGCTATGCAAATTAATAAGTGTCTTAGATATAAAATGTACTGCCTCACTTGATGACTGACTAAATATCGAAACATGCGCTGGCAACAAATGTGTGCGTATATACGTTTCTGTGTGAGTGCTATTGAAATTAGACCAGTGCCATGTTGAACGCATGATAAGTTCGACTTCGGTTCCTCGAATGGCCAACAGAATGCTCTGCCCTCCACATTGTCCAGAGACACTGTCAGACCCACCAATGCGTACCAAGGACTCTTCCTCTGGGATCAAGAGGCCGGGCGTAAAGCCGAAAACTTACATCTATAAACTGTGTTTGATAATTATGCTTCAAGTTATACTTCCACTCCCCAGTTATCTTCTTGGTATGCTCAATATAGCACAGAACAAACTTGTATTGCCTTTACATTAACCTTTCCAAACCACNACCCTCCTCTTCGTCAATGACGTGGCCGGAAATGAGTCATAGCACAGAATAAACTTGTATTGCCTTTACATTAACCTTTCCAAACCAGAAGCGTAAGCAAGAGTAGGTACGGACGAAACAAGCAGGAGAACTTTTACGTCAGGGAGAGAATTTGTTAATTCGTGTTAGGCAGCAAGTACCGATGGCCATTGTTGGAAAGTACTGCGCAATTTTATTGCACAATTAATTACGCATTATACAACTTGGAAAGTTGGTTTCTTTGGCCTCTAGAACAAGGGACTCATTCGTAGTTTTCATAAATTTATTCCTGGAGGGCTACACGAAAAAGAAAAGGCAACAGCTTTGGAATTCAGAATAATGTCAGGATTCGCTTGAAGACAGGAAACAGAGAGTGTCTCCAGGTTATAATTTTACATCTGAATATGGCAGACAGATAGGTCGGTGTTATGATGCCGGTAGGGTCAAAACATTTTTGTTTTCCACGTCGTAAAGACCGGTTCTGGGGCTCACCCAGCCTCCTATATAATGGATAAGGGGGTAAAGCGTCAGAGGCTTGAAGCTGCCGACAGTCTTGAGCGATCCGGGACCGTTCCGCCCTGAGGAGGGAACAGGCAGGTGAAAATGACAATGGACCTAATCTGTTGGAGGCGGACTTAGGATTCCGATCTCAATGGAAGGATATTTCTGACGNTCCTATATAATGGATAAGGGGGTAAAGCGTCAGAGGCTTGAAGCTGAGCACTCACCTCCAACCACTGCCGAGGACAAAAAGCTGGATTTCTGCAACCACTTCCTCCGTACGCCTTCACGGTGTAGAGCTCAAGCACAGGGACAATTTTAAATTTAACTTCACGGCAAAGGACGGAAGAAAGTCAATGCGGACGCGCACTCTATAGAACGCTGCCAGTGGAATATCCTATCTGCCAGAGAGTCGTATGATATTCCGACAGTCTTGAGCGATCCGGGACCGTACCGCCCTGAGGAGGGAACAGGCAGGTGAAAATGACAATGGACCTAATCTGTTGGAGGCGGAGTTAGGATTCCGATCTCAATGGAAGGATATTTCTGACCGCTAGATAAACTTATAATATCCTTCTGGACTAGTCAGAATACTTTCATGGTATATGGTATGAAAATCTTGGCACTAGATACCATCCCTCGTCAGTAATTTTTAATTATGAGAATCTCAGGAATATTACTGAGATAACCATGCGAACCGATGACTTGAGAACTAGATTAGCACTTCTTAATATAATGTAGAAGCGATTTACTGTCTCGTTTTTGTAAAAGTGATGCATTGTGATTTCTGGCACAGTTTTTAAATACTGTCACGTGTAGGGGGCTAGTTTGCGCGTGACCTACAAACATGGTTTTAACTTTATTTATTCTGATCCGTCACACTAGTTAATTGTTATAAAATGATTTTGCAACACCGTCCAGTGTGACTCAATATATGTATATTTATATAAGGCCTTTACATGTTTCGGTCAGTTGAGACCATCTTCAGAAGGCAATACCAAAATGTTAAGGGACTAGTATTACATGTATCATAGTACATAAGCTTATAGTGCACCCTTCTTGTGCACTGGTACAATAATAGACTCCTTCCACTGATCAGGAAATTTTTCCTTATGCCAAATAGAAGTAATTAACTTATGGATCTTAGAACGTAATATTTCGACTCCTGCTTGAATAAGTTCTGCCGGAATTTGATCACTACCTGGTGATTTATACCTTTTCAATTTTGCAATAGCACTTTCAAACTCAAAAGGGCTGGGATCAGGTATTAACGGCTCAGCTGTATGGATTTCTGTCTTCCTAACATCACTGACCCTATGTACATTCAATAACTGAGAGAAGTAATTCCTCCACCTATTCAAAATGTTGTGGGAATCTGCAAGCAGATCACCATTCTCATCCTTCACTAAGTTACTGCTAAGGCCGCGCCATAGCTCAAACGGTTAGTTGCTGGCTTCCCACCAAGGCGGCCCGGGTTCGATCCCGGATCTTGTCAAGTGAGATTTGTGGTGGACAAAATGGCGCTGGGGCAGGTTTTCTCCGAGTACTTCGGTTTACCCTGCCAATCTTCATTCCACCAATTGTTCCACAATCACCCTCACCTATCATCTGGGGCTGGTACAATAGGCCAGAAGTGGCCGCAGTACAAGGGACTTAGTCCCACCTCACTAGCAATAATAGAAAAAGTTACTGCTAGGCTGGTAGCCCCTCTTAAAGCCATTTATTCCTCTATGCAGGTCTCTAATGTTCTTGTTCTTACTGTTCATTGCAAGCTCATAAATTTTGCCTTTCAGTTGTTCCCTCTTTTTGTTCCTGAAATGCCTGCTGGTTTCAGGTCTTATATTGTTCAGATTATCCCCATTTAACTCGCTTGGATCCTGCAACCATTGCAATTCTGATTGTTTCTCTTGGTCTAATAATTTTGAGCATCCTTCATCGAACCATTGCTTATACTTCTTCAATTCATAATAACATAAGGTTCTCTTTGGCAGAAATTTTGATATTCCTTCTGATAATTTCACAAATTTTATTAATATCCACCTCAGTGTCCAAGTTTTCCAAAGCCGTGAACCTATTTGAGATTTCAACACGATACTGCTCTTCACCCTCTACCTCATTTAACTTCTTGAGATTGAACCTCTCCATATGAATTCTGTGTGTTGTTTGTTTACTCACTGCCAGTCTTTCCCTAACCTTTGCCACCACCAGGCAGTGGTCAGTATCACAATCTTCTGCCCTGAATGATCGGACATCAAGTATACTTGAGTGCCGTCTCCTACCTATCAAAATATGGTCTATCTGACTGTGTATCTTCCCATCAGGAGATGTCCAAGTAAATTTATGGATGTTACGATGTGGGAACATTGTACTTTTGCCAGTAAGATTTTTTGATGTGGCAAAATTTACTGCTCTAACTCTATTATTGTTACTAATTTCGTACAAACTCTCATTTGACAAACTCATTTGTCTGAAAATGTCTTCCTTCCATACTTTGGAATTGAAATCTCCTAACAAAATTTTCATATGGTGTTTAGGGAATTTATCGAATACATGTTCTTGGTCTTCGTAGAACCTGTCCTTCATATAATTAATTGTATCCCCTGTTGGGGCATGAACATTCAGAGTAATGATATCACACTGAAGACGTATTGTATTGTGTACGATATCCTATCAGTAACAAAATCTACCCAATTCAAAACCACAATAACATGACCATGTATACGTGAGTTGATGCGAACTCGTATGACGTTTGGATTCTGTCAAGACTCTTCTCCCTTCCCTTGTTGTGCCATCTGCACATAACACGTGCACTTAATAGAAACTAACCCTTAGAGACATATACTAAATCGTGCATAAGTAAACACCCACAATTTAGAACAAATATACCGAAACGTCTTCTGAATGAATTTTGGCAGGCTCTTTTTAAAGCTCTGCTCCCACACAGACGCACACACTCCAATGCTTCTTACAAACGCCGAAGTACCTAGGGCCTCAGAAGAATACTTTCGTTCAACGAAAATTCAGTAATGCAATTATGTGTTTATCGTCTAGTTTTTATTTAAAACACAACGTTTCGGAGACTGGCTTCTGTCTTCGCCTTCAGGTAAAACCTTCTCAGTTGGGCCAAATCATTAGAGCCAGTCCCTACCTCCGGACATGAGCACCAAAGCAACGTAGGATCAGCGAGAGTTAATACAAACATTAGAAACTCCAGACACATGAGGCCTAGCACCTGTGTAAGTAAAAAAGTTAAAGTAAAGCTATCCCTGTAACAGGCCGTGAAGGCCCATAGGGTTGTGGGACTTTGAGGGTCCCACATTTTCTAGACAAGCGGCTCAAAGATGGCGGTAAGGTTGTCAGCCTTACGCGCCGGCCGCGCTTTACTCCCCAGGAAATTTATTTAATTAATTCCTGGTACTCATTTCTGTTAGAGGCTGAGTCAACCCCAGGGCCATAATGCGGTTGGAAGGAATAGGTCCATTGAAAAAATCCAGTGACCTCATCGGGATTTGAGCCCGCTACCTTCCGGCTTGTAGCATTGTGCCTCAACCAACTACGAACCTATGTGCATGCATTATTTAACGACCAGTGTCTATTGAAATCAGAACACTCTCAGAACATAAGCCATCACTGAAGAGACAAATTCTCTGTATGGTACCAACGTAAAAGCACAGCAGTTTGTGCCAAAGCGCCGTGCAACACCCTCCGCAGTGGTCCTGCTGGACCGTGTTAGGGTGAAGGGCCCAAGACAACCACATTAAAGCACGCCATCATTGGATGGGTGGGAGGGGGGTTGCAATTGAGTTCACATCCGGCGAACAGTCCAAACCTGCACCCTGAAAGCAGACAGGCTGGCGCCGCGCTTCCAGCTGAACATGCAATCATATAGCGGTGTCGGAGATCCCAAAGTCGCCCTTTTAAGAAGGCTATACACTAGACCAGGGACACGCGGTAGCGTAGGTGGTTCAGGAACTATGCTACAAGCCGAAAGGTCGCGGATTCGATTCCCGATGTGATCACTGTACTTTTCATTTGACCTAATTTTTCCAGCCGCACTATGGCCCTGGGGGTCGACCCTGCCTCTAACAGAAATGAGTACCAGGAATCTTCAGGGTGGCCGGAGCATAAGGATGACAACCTCACAGCCATCTGTGAATTGATTATCTAGAAAATGTGGGAGCCTCTACGTCTCACAATCCTATGGGCCTCCAAGGCTTGTTAACAGGGATAGCTTTACCCTTTTAATACACTAGACCAGTTAAAATTTCAAATAATGTCACTGATAATTTTATGAATTTCATAATGGATTACTTCCTTTCCAAACTTGTCTCTACGTACGAATGTTGCAATTTCATGTTAAACGTAGTTAGTCGGGAGTCGTAAAGAACCCATTTTCATTCCAAGCTTCTTCCTCCTTGCCTGAAGAGAGTTGTACCTCTGCTTAACTAATTAAACACTACGCCATGCAGAGTGGATGTACAGATCCACCACAGTTTCTTGACCAACGAGAGTTTTTCACGAAACGTATTATGATATTCGCAACAACGGAAACCAAATATGCCTTTCATAGAACCAACGCATCGTGCAAGTGATCTTCCGAGATATCGGCCTTTGTATGCAGAATCTGGAAATATTTCCTGATGGTAAAGACGCGCTTTGTAATCTTCAAGGAATGCATCCTGTTGTGTGTTTATCACAGTATATACAGGGGATGGACAAAAATAAGGAAACACCTCGTGAAATGCATGCCTGAATTTAAGTGTTTATTTTAGCGACGTTTGTAGGTCACGCTGTCGTATCTGCCCAACACCACTACCTGTACAACCTCCGCAATACGTTGCAAGCTTCGTTTGTTGTCGAGACAGTGTTCTGTGCAGTTTTTTGTGCATCACGTCAGAGCTAACAGAATTCGAACGCGGGCAAATTGTTGGGGCCCATATGGTGGGTACTTCCGTAACCGAGGTAGCCGAGGTTTTTGGTGTTTCGCGAGGAACAGTGTCCAAGATTACTCGTATGACCGCATACAGGAGGACTGGAAAAGCCACATCCGAAAAACCCCAGCGTAGATGGAAATGTGTGTTGAGTGATCGAGACAGACGAATATTGCGTAGGATTGTGACGAAAAATAAGAAGACTACAGCTGCAAAAGTGACTGCTGAACTGAATGTCATGCTCACAAACCCTGTCAGCACCAAAACAGTACAAAGGAAACTCCACAAGCAGGGTATTTCTGGACGAGCTGCAATTCCAAAGCCACTCATCAGTGATCAAAACGCCACTAAGAGGACAGTGTGGTGCCGAAATCATAAAACCTGGACTATGGAGCAATGGAAGACAGTCATTTGGTTGGATGAGTCCACCTTCACACTGTTTCCGACTTCTGGCCGAGATTACGTCTGTAGAACGCCATCCCAAGCTTACGATCCAGATTGTTTGCTGCCAAGAGTGAAACATGGCGGGGGTTCGATCATGATATGGGCAGCCATATCGTGATATTCTGTAGGACCCATCATTACCCTGCAAGGTCACGTCACTGCCAACGACTATGTGACAATTTTGGGCGACCAGGTCCATCCCATGGTGCAAACTTTGTTCCGTAATGGTGATGCCATTTACCAAGCCAACAATGCCTGTGTTCACATAGCTCACATCGTCCAGGACTGGTTTTCTGAGAACGAAGATGAAGTGTCACGCCTGCCATGGCCCTCACAATCGCCAGATATCAATATTATTGAGCCTTTGCGGTCTGTTTTCGAGAGCAATCTGCGTGCGCGCTATCCACCTCCATCATAGTTAACAGAAATTGCCAATGTTTTCAGGAAGAATGGTACAAGATTCCCTTGCAAATCATACAGCACCTCTATTTATCCATTCCAAGGAGACTGCAGGCAGTTCTGCAAGCCAGAGGTTGTCCTACACCATATTAGTCACGGTAATGTGTTTTTGTTGGGTGTTTCCATATTTTTGTCCATCCCCCGTATATATAGTGTTACGTGCTGCCTGAAAGCCGAACTATAAGACATCCATCATTAGTCAACGGCTAGCAATTCCTAGGCAGCAATGCCTAGGAAATCGTTGTCCCGGAGATGGGTTTTCCACCGTTATTTGTAATGAATTTTGTAACGTATTCCTGCCGAAACAAGAGATTCGTTGCAGAGCAGCGGGCAAAATTAACCCTTCGACAAGGTGTTCCCCATTCAGTCCGAGTGCAGGATAGAACAGTTCGCGTCCGACAAGAGACGAGTTAGTTCGACAAAACCGTGTGGAGGCGGTGTCGATTACTTCCACCGTGACCCCGCGAGTCATAGGAGGCGACGAAAAGGGAAGTCTCAAATCTGAGACAGTACAATGTGGTCACGAATCCCAAGGGACTCGGATCCGAGAAACACTGCACTGGCAAGGGACAGCAGCATATACAAAAGACAACCCTTCCTCTCATCAGAGAGGGCGCCCCACAAAAACAAGACCGTAACTGTTAAAGGTAATAACCATCGACACCAAGTCTTACTGACTGACTGAACGTCATTGGCAATGTGACTTTGACTTTGATTTGAGACCAGTTAGTTCGTATCCGACGAGAGCTAAGGGCAGTTGAGCTCCGGCTAGAGCAGAAGACACTTCACCTAGAATAGCGGTGCGAGAGTGTATAACACGGAAGAGGAAACGTCCGAAGACATTTTTTTTTCTTGGCACTACAGCTCCAGTGGGCCTAGGCCTACCTCCATGAACTTCTCCGTTCACTTTGGTTTTTCTAGATCTTACACATTCGGTAGGGCTCCTTAGGCGGGTGATCAGCTCGTCGCAAGGCCTAACCTGTACACAAACACAGAAAAACGCACACACACAAACTAAATATCCATGCCCTGGTGGGATTCGTACCCACGATCCTGGTTTCCAAGCGAGCGAAGACAGTACATGCCTTAGATCGCTCGGCTACCGTGACCGGCCCGAAGATATTACAAGTGCGAATAATTATATTTGTGAGTGTAAAGAGTGATCCTCCAATAAATATTGGTCCAAATCCGAGACTCACGCAATTTTTCTTGTCGCGTTACCTAGGAAACGCGAGACAATATATTTGTTTTTGTAAACCTGTCAAGTACAAAAATCAATAAAAATAACTCAATCTCACTATCGTGTCAACTGAGTTCTTATTCGATTAAAGTATAATGTCTCAAGATGTTTCGACTTTCATGGAGCCATCTTCAGGCGATACATATCCTACATTACTGAACTGTGACCCTTATATGGATCCATATACAAATGTGCAGTCCATAATTACCTCATATGCACAGATTTATAGTTATGCTTCTGTAGATATAGTTTAATTGCATTTAAAATTGTAATTAAAATAATTGAAAATGCCTTACATTACACTTGAAGGCTTGTTCCCTGAATTAGTTAATAAAACTATGTTTAAGGGAAATACAGGGTCATGCTGGACTTCAGTTGCCAGTTGTCGTACACGGTAGCCAATATTGAAAGGAGAAGCCTGGAGACGGGGGGGGG
>NW_019727849.1:4953-145030 GCF_002891405.2 Cryptotermes secundus | reverse complement strand
TATGAAAGATACTTCAACCATGTAATAAATGACGTCTCTAGTGCCATCAACTTCCTTCAGATTCCTTAAGCTTAAGTCCCATGTGATCTGTCGACGGTTCCATGAAGCGTCTCCCCAATACTGTTGTCTAAAGCATTTTGTGAGTACGTCATAACTTGAGCGAGAAACTTTAACGAAGTAAGCCCTGAGTGTACAACGATTTCTTCTCCAATGTGACTCATTCTCGCACCTGATATCCCATGTACAGATTTGTAATTTAAGGTGATGACGTAGGTTATACGTCACTATCTTATGACGTCGGAACCTGACGGAAGTGTACTTGGGACTCTAATGGTATGAGATTAGCCCTCTTTACTCTACAGCCCGTGACTGAACCATCTCAGAAGATCCGTTCACAGAGTCAGCCTGTACGTTGGTTCCGGAAACACAGTAACACCGTCCGCAAGCTCACAGTAACCCTACCACTGGAATAGCCTAGCAGCATAGCCTATACGTTGGTTCCGGAAACACAGTAACCCCGTCCGCAAGCTCACAGTAACCCTACCACTGGAATAGCCTAGCAGCATAGCCTATACGTTGGTTCCGGAAACACAGTAACCCCGTCCGCAAGCTCACAGTAACCCTACCACTGGAATAGCCTAGCAGCATAGCCTATACGTTGGTTCCGGAAACACAGTAACCCCGTCCGCAAGCTCACAGTAACCCTACCACTGGAATAGCCTAGCAGCATAGCCTATACGTTGGTTCCGGAAACACAGTAACCCCGTCCGCAAGCTCACAGTAACCCTACCACTGGAATAGCCTAGCAGCATAGCCTATACGTTGGTTCCGGAAACACAGTAACCCCGTCCGCAAGCTCACAGTAACCCTACCACTGGAATAGCCTAGCAGCATAGCCTATACGTTGGTTCCGGAAACACAGTAACCCCGTCCGCAAGCTCACAGTAACCCTACCACTGGAATAGCCTAGCAGCATAGCCTATACGTTGGTTCCGGAAACACAGTAACCCTGTCCGCAGGCTCAACAGTAACCCTGCCACTGGAATAGCCTAGCGGCATAGCCTATACGTTGGTTCCGGAAACACAGTAACCCTGCCACTGGAATAGCCTAGCAGCATAGCCTGTATGTTAGTTCCGGAAACACAGTAACCCTGTCCGCAGGCTCAACAATAACCCTGCAATTGGAATAGCTCTGCACTGTGCTCCAACTTGAACTGATTTTTTTAATCCAGTTTTGTCAGACTTCACTTATGTAGAGAAAAGGGGGATCTCGTGTCTAAGGTTAAGCTACGACGAAAGTCATGAACGGAGCTGAGGGCGTAATAAACTTTGGGGCTCAACGGGCGAACATAGGGAGTGGGACGGCACAGCGGTATGGCTCCATATATTTTTCTCTCTCTAGAGTAGACACATGTGGTCTACAGCTTCCTCTACCGGCGTTCCCATGAAGCAGTTGCTCTGTGAAAGAGAACGCTGTCGCTAGCCGCACTTCATATTAAAAGAAAACCCTCGTGTAAAGGTTGAAACTTCCATAAAAATGGATTTCGGTTTTACATTTAGACAAGGACAGATTCCCCCATGAAGAATAATCTCTTAGAAGGTATTATGCCATGTAGTCCGGAACAGGTTTACAGACGTTTCAGAGGAACTTATTCTCTCCGTCTCGGGAGTCGAGGAATAAAAGCAACTTCAATTCTTAGTGGTTCCTTGTGTAACTCACTTTTCGAGTAAATTCCTCAGAGACGTAAGTTGGCCTCTGCCAGAATGCGCTTTGCTTGATGTCAGCGCTGTGGGAACCACAAACCCTTTCGGTAGACAACAGAGCGCCTCATCCGCAACTTCTCCTGCACCTCGGTAAAGGCTGCAGCCGTATTTAAATTTGTAGGCGAAGAAAAATCTTATAGAAGCCGCTGCGACGTCATTACAGGAACTGTTTTGTAGAGATGAATCCATACTAGGTTAACTCTTAAAGGAAGTCTGCTGCTGTTGAGACAGGCATTGTCGGTCGCTGCTTATGCAAGCCAGGACATGTAGCCGTTGTGTAAGCATTGGGACACTAAGAACTGGTGCGCCTGCTTTGGTGTGGCCGTCACATAGTTGTCACATTCTGGGTGATGGTCTCCAAAAGCTACTAGCATTTAAACGAACCGACTTGCGACGAAGCAACTCTTAAACACGCAACATGAAAATGAAGGCAGACAGTTCGGGTGCCTGCGAGATTTACATTTATCCAGTGGCGTGCGTGCATGGAAGCAAGGGAAGCATTACTTCCGTAGTTAAGAAACGAAAAGAAAAGAAGTAATCCATAAATAATTGAATTTGAATAATAAGGATTTGAATATTGTCATTTAGCGCGCGTTCCTGCTCAAGGTTACATGCCTCCTCCTTCTTCCTTCCCTTGCTGGGTGGGACGGACCAAATTTTCTTCGTTATTCTTCGTAAGAATTTGTCGCACACGAAGTGGGCAAGGAAGCAACTTTCGGTTTGCTGGCTAATGCCTGTGATATGGAAGCGAAGGCCTGTGTTCTTTCAATGGTTATATGAGAATTAATTGTTTATGTGTGATTTCAATCTTGTTGGGTGCTATAGGTAACCTTAAGTTTTATTAAAATATTGTTAGTGTATATTTAGATGGCGTAAGATTGTATTTGTGACCGTATTTTGACGCATCAGAAAGAAGCTGTCTGCGTTTAAGGGAAGCAAGTGCTGTATTGCTGGACGGGGGCAGGGGCGTGATTAGACTACACGCACAGGCAACAGCTAAAATGAATGCTGGCAGACAACGCAACTGCGACTGTGCAATCGAAAGCCTTTTAAAACGGGGGTTTAATAGCAGGGACTTTTCTGAGAAGAAAATAATTATTAAAAGAGGACGACCGACATGAGAGTTGCCAGAACTTAAAGCACAAACCAAATTATGTGTGAGGAAATTTAATTTGGAATTGTATTCTGAAACAGAATGGCTATGCGGTTGCCGTAATATAGGAAAATTGTTTTGTTGGCCGTGCCTACTATTTCTCATTGAAAAAAAATGTATGGAACAAGACTGGGTTTGGTGATATCAACAAACTTCATAAAGCACTAAAGCGACATTAGAACTCTCAGTCTCACATTATTTCAACAGTGCAACTTGTTATGTTCGGGAAATCTCAAATTGACTGTCAACTTGACACTCAAAAGCGCCTGACGATACTACATAGAGAAGTAATGAAACGCTTAATTGATCATCTGCCATTTAGGAAAGTGGCAACTTGGCCTCCGTGGTCGTGACGAAGGTGTGGATTCTATCGACCGAGGTAATTACGTGGAATTAGTTCACTTGTTGAGGAAATATGAGCATAAACTCAACGTTCACCTTGAGAACGGTACAGTATTTACAGGTTTATCGAACAGAATACAAAACGACCTTATTGACTCAACAAGTGACGTAAATTTTGGTGAGTTGATTGCTATCAGTTCGTTTATTAGATACCACTGCCTCCCTTACCAAAAATAGTACCGCACGCCACTGCATTTATCCATACACACAGCGAGGGCAAAAGGGTCATCACGTGCGGAGTATAAGCAGAGCGAGGCGTAACAACCCACTTAAAACACAAGAATGGTATTCTACTAAGCAGAAACGTCCATATGAGCACATGATCATAATGGCTCGTTAGCGGAATGAGGCAACACTTCGTATAGCCACTATAAGGAAACACCGCAGAACTATAAAGGAATAATCCAGTCTACAAACTCGTACGAGGTCAGCGGTGCTGATATTCTGGCATTGTGTTGTATGCAGCTATAGACATGTTAGCTATCGGAGAGCGACTGAGAATGCGGAGTGTTCATTCGACGAGCCGACAGATAAGATATTGTTACGTTTAGGAGTGTAGCTTTCGATGTAGTTTGGATTGGTAATTGTACGTATTGACCACTTACGAACTGCAACTGCAAGTAACTACAACACTATCGCTGATCTCCACACTTTATAGTTCACTGGAGCACACAGTGTAATGTTCTCATATTGTTAATTCACGTTTCCTGGTAACGGCTTCTAACAATTGCTAATCCTCTGAGCGGCGGTTCCCTTCCAACTAAACTATTCCTGCTTCAGACTCCCATACAGAACTGACTCGGTTGCCCCGATTGGTATTCCTTATAACCCCTCGGCAAGGACCCAGCAAAAGACACAGTTTCCAACAGTACCTCTGGTGTTGCGCTTCGATTTGTTGCTGCTGGATCGTGTTTACCGATCCGTTGCCTACAAGTGGCTCTACACGCTACGTTATCATATCTTTGTGCGCAGAAGCAGAGCGTAAGGACGCGGTCCGATGTGGCAGTGTGGCAAATATGAAAGATACTACCCCCTGGTACGGGTACCAGGCGCCTGGAACATCACGACCAAATTTTCCAGTGTGCTTAGTGAGCGGCCGTGGTATCGGTCCCTCGTAGAGAACGTTCAAGCTCTGCACACACCGCTGGGTTATTGGGGTGAATGGGGTGAGTGGCTACAGCAGCGGGTTGCGGCGTCTCCAACCTTCCTCGACTAACAGCTGCTGATGATTCTTATAGAATTGGATATTAAATTCTCATAAGGACGAGACTTCTGCTGATGAATACCCACAATCTTTCAAGAAACACATTTCAGACAGTAGTTTTATATAGGGCAGGTACAATTGTCGGTCTCATGCTAGGTCCTCACGAACTACAACCTCGAAAATCTGGGGCCTCCTATTTACAACTGCCGCCATTACTGGGTAACGTACTATTGACAACGCCGCAGCCAGACCAGATGTTTGGCCTCCGCGATCACCTGAACTCACTCCAACTGAATTCTGCTCATATGGGAACATGGAAAAGGATTATTTCTACAGGATAGCTGCATCTCCCCAAATCCGAAATTTGGTTAATGTAAATTGTCTATCAAGGGTAAAGTCACTGCTGCCAATTTATGGAACTTCAGACCGGATTTCGGTGCCTCCAGGGGCGGTATGCTGGCCACACTGCCGTAAGTACGGGTATGTCGTGTGAAACTTGTTGGTTTGTAAAACTTAAAAAAGGGGGGGGGGATCTCTTTTCGAATAATGTCGATCAGAAGACATTGCAGTGGAATTCGCTTTATTCGAAAAATCCTTGAATACACAAGTTATGAGACGTACATATATTTTTGACATAACATGATCAGAGAACCGGAGAACTTATGAAAATTTGTAGTGGATAAAAAAATGCTGTGGCCAATTTCTGTCTCTAACATTTGTTCGAAACAATGTTCTCTGCGGTAATTATTCAACGACTTACATTCGAGTTACCTCCAAATTTATACAGGATGTCCCAGGAGGAACGGTCAATTCATAGTATCGGTCATTCTAAGCAAGAACGTGTATATGTACATGTGTTCTATTCCAAATATTTTCGAGATGGAGCAGGTCCTCAAAGCAGCAACAAAATTGTGAACAGGGGTCATTGAATATTTCTATAGAATGACAACGGTAAGCTGAAGGGATATGAAAAAGGATTGTTGGAATGGCTGAATCATTATTATTATTATTATCATTATTATTATTATTATTAGAGGGGGTGGGTTTCCCCCTTCACTTAGACCAGTTATTGGTCCATTGTGCGTCCCCCTTTAATTTCTACTGTCGCCATACCCTACCGATACTGGTGCGTCCTATCAGCCCCGTTCAGCCAACGAGGTTGGCCCTCGGTACCTGATATTTCCCGCATCTACCAGAGGCATTGGAAACTACTTGGGCGGGAAACTTGTTGCCTAATTTTGCTCAGAGGTCTCCTAGAGACATGAGGATCTTTTACGTGCCGTAAATCTACTACACGGGACCCACGGCTTAAAGTCCCTCCCGGAGGACTTGTTCCCTGAATTTTTCCGCCCTTAAAAATTCCACGACCTCCGCCGGGTTTGAACCCGCGTACCTTGAGTCATGAGGTGGTAACGTTACTCGAAACTACGGAGGCCGCTATGGCTGAATCATAGTACGCAGCAATACAATACATTCCTCGGACCCGTTTAACAGGATGATGAAACAGCTCACAATGTTACATTTGAGCATTCTGTTGCGCTGTATAGATCTGATTTTCAGAGCTTTCGTGCCGTCTATGTGCAACGCTGTTCACTGTTCTTTCTTCCTATTCCTTTATTCCAAAAGCTCCCAAAGTCAGCTACAACAGCCTTGCAGAATAATGGGTCCCCACGTAGGGGAGCCAGTGAAGTAGGATTCATTAGAACATTACGGTGGGGTATACCTTGTAACATGCGAATTTCTGCACAAGAGAAACCAGTCGAAACTATACAGATTTCCATGAACAAAGGACTTACATTACGAACAGGTGTATCACGACACAGCAACTGAAAAGATATGTAAAATAAAAATACTACAATTATTTCAAAGACTTCATTAATAAGCAACGTAAGATCAGTGTACTAATTTCATATATTTCCTCGTAACAACAGATTATCTTAAGATGCAAAAATATACATACGTAGTATAACTGAAATGTTCTTACAAATTTTGGGTACTGCTTCCCCAAACCAAACCAACAAAAAGAATCCCAACCAACGTGTGTGTGAAAATATTTATTTTGTGGGTTAAAACGTTAAAACATTTTTTTAATCTGTCAAAAATTTTAAATTATTTATTAATTAATTTTAAGTAACTTTATTTAATTTTACAATTTTCCTGTGGAATAAAGCGCGGCCGGCGCGTAAGGCTGACAACCTTACCTTCATCTTTGAGCCGATTGTCTAGATAATGTGGGACCCTCAACGTCTCACAACCCTATGGGCCTTCATGGCGTGTTACAGGGATAGCTTTACTTACTTTTTATTTATTTAATTTTACCCTGGAAAATTACGAATATTACAATTTATGAACAAAACGAGATGCATAAATTCGCATATAATTTACATTAATGCAGTTGTTAATATGGGTCCATATAAGAAACACAATTCAACATCGAGTGCCATATCACAAAAGCTGCTTGATGATTATCCAGGTGGATCGAAACATATAGCACACAGAATAATAAACAAATGTTAATACATTAATCTTTGTTCGTTTATTTTGGGAGTGTTGTGTTGACAGCCATAGCAATATTGCAGCGGGTAGCGGAACGTCTCAGGAGTGAGTAGAAATGCTGCTTTAAGGTGCATCTGACGCTACTATCAGCACCGCAAGAATTTGTAGCGTGAGTGACAGAGCGCTAAGTGAACACTGAATCGGAAGGGAAGTCGTCCAGGCTCAATTGCATCTGCTGTTTGCGGGACTCGGAAAACCTTCCAAAACCTCACAAACGAAATTCAATGTGTGTCCAAGATTCGCTCCACAGCTTGAGCCAACTTGTTCGGTACTGCAACTTTATGAACTTGACACTTCGTAGTACGGGAAACTGATGCACAGTGACTGAGTAAGATATACGAACTATAAAATCATTTTCTGTGAAAACTTTCAGTGTTTATTAATTGCAGAGTGCTTATTAAATTATACATTTTGTTCACATCTTAATGTCTACTGTGAATTTAACAGAGTACAGACATGTAACTTGCACAACCAAACATTATTCATGTATTTGAATGAAGTGCAGTGCGCGTGCGCAGTTCCGTCTAATTGTAAGAATGTTTACCATGTTGATTGAATTGTCACTCTTTGAGTACTGTAGCGCCCACAGCTGACTGCGGCTGAGGGGAAGCAACACAGCGCAGTGGGCGCTGCCACTTCTGGCAGTGCACCCGAGTCAGATGTAGGGAGAGAGTTAGTCGACGATAGGCCCAGGTCCCGGGGCTCCGGGAGGGGTAGGGGAAGATTCAATAAGAAGTGTAGACTCTGTAGTACCGTGACAGAATGGTAGGAAAGGTAGTCTGTCGCAAATAAATTCAGCTATTTGTGGTGCAGGTGCGCTGTTCCCAGGTTCTGAAAAAGAAAAATATTACGCTTTCAGTTTTCTTCAGGCACATCATCTCTCTCCTTGTCATATCCGGGATAAACACCTTCAGCTCAGTGACACTCTACCGTATATGCTGATTGTGTGACCTCTCTTATTTTTCAATGGCTCTTCCAGCCCATTGAGGGCCCTGGCCTCTTATTCAGTTCCGTAATCATTTTTCACAGACGGTAGGACTCTTGGGCGAGTGATCAGCCCGTCCCAAGGCCTCTACCTAAACAAAGGACAGCACAAACAGAACAAACGCAAACACACACCAAACATCCATGCGGTGTGTGGGATTCGAACCCAGGATCCCAGCGTCCGAGCGAATGAAGACATTTCATGCCTTAGACCGCGCGGCTACTGTGACCGGCTCATGTGACCTCTAGCAATACTTTATTTTACCTAAATTGTTTTCGTACTAGAGCTATTTGTGAATTAGCTTGAATGAAAGTAATGTTTCCACGCAGAACATCTGTGTTTGTATACGCATGCGTCGCATAATGCAAATGGCGTGCATGTGTTACGCAACAGATATGGGGCCGCTTTATTAAGGGAATATACGTGAATTAAAGTAATATGGAGGAACTATCTCAAAAAGGAACCGAATCCCATCAAGTCATTCATCCTTAGAACCAAAAACACGCGCTGAACCTGTCTTGAGAAGAGAATGAGGAAGCGGTGATAGGAACATTGCATGGACTTGAAAATTCCTGCTCAGAGTCGTCAGAGTTTTCATGCATTGCTGAAGGAAACGCCATTCCAGCGCGCATGATATGCTTTCAAGTGACAACTGCTTCGATTTGAATATCAGGGAGACAAAAGGAAATCACTCTCTCCACTTTGGAGGTATAATTCCAGGGATATTTCAAACACGCTATTATACAGGATGAGCACAACTTTCCTTACATACTCAAAAATTGATTCTGAACCAAGCAGGCAAGTTGAAACGTCCAACCACTTATATATTGCAGCACAACTACCGAAGTTTATTCTTCCATTTAGAGATTTTCGCTCTGTGCAATGTTGGGAAATATAAGCACATCAAGATTGCATCCCAGTTCCGTGTGCTCCCTGTGCAGCAAAAGGAACTTTCCGTTGACGCATGGAACTGTTAGTCGAATGCATAAATGTATTATAAGATCTGAACGTTTGTGACTGTGGTACAGCCATATAAATATTGTGTTTCGGAGGCTGAATTCTAGTCCCTATCTCTGGACGTCCGAAATTAGGGACTACCTCTACCAAGTGGGCCCAACTGAATAAATTCCACCTGAAGACGGAGACAGAATCCAGTCTGAAACATTGTGTTTTAACGATGGATAATGTCCAGAAACACAGTAGTTTCATAAATGTATGTCTCGAAACTTTAACCTGCTCCGAATTCCTTCCAATACTGTCACTGAACTCGTTTCATGCAATTGATTTCATCGAATTGCAGGGGAAACTTCGCTCTTTGCAAGGTTGGTACCATTTCCATGGCTGTTCCTTTGGTGCATTGGGTAAAAGAGGAGTAATTTGTAATTTTTTATTCAGCATTTTTACAGCTTCAGTTTATCAAAATTTGAATATATGAGAAAGCCTCCATAATGCGGTTACTGTCAGTCCAGATTTCGGATTGAAATAATAGAGATTAAAAAATGCTCTTCATAGCCGAGTCGGAGTATATAATTCAAAAGAGTGATGCCATTTAGGCAGGCAGATGAGTCATTTGTCTGTTGAGACAAAACTTGACAGTTCCTTCAAACTTGCGTCATTACGTTCAAAAACAAATTCAACTTCTGAGTCTTCTGCCGATTAATAAATTTATTGTCCTTTTATAGTTTTAAAATAAAGTCTCTCCAGTTATATATTTTTTATTTATTCATATCGGCACTATTTGTATCATTAAATTTTTATTGTTTTCATTTAATGATATTTTTGCTTCACTAATTCGGATTATCGCTTAATCCGGATGACCTCTCCCCCCCACACTCTGCATTATTTCATTATGTCGCTGGACATTTCGCAACAAATTTCCGATAACTTGAAGATGGGTTTCATCATAGTGTCAAATCTGTCAATAGAAAATATATCGTTAACATGACCTTGAGTCCCGACCATATATCTTTTTATCAGATTCAAAGCATATACTGAGTACAAGTGAGCTTTATCCACTTCGTCAAAATATATTATCAACTAAACATGGCTGCGCGATGAATGAATAAATAGAAATTTGTAAGAAATACAAGGAATTCCTTTCCATTTATTCATAATCCTGCCATCATATCTAGTATTGAAGGAATAATTATAAAATTCACACTTCAAGCAGCTCGCATAAGCAGACATTTTCCATGACACTTAATACTCTAGACGACAGCGAGACTAACTGGGAGATCCTGAGATCCTGAGTTACTATTACTTGCAAACGTTATGCTCAGCGCTCTGATGGAGCACTGTGTTTTCGTAATCTGACTCAGTAGCATTACGATGGGAGCTTATATTGCGGTTTTTTCAGAAACTGCAAAATTATAGGGCAAAACAATTCACGAATAGTGTCGTATGGAGAATGCTCTGAATCGCGCAAGTAGCTGTTTCCTCGAGGGCAAGGCGGCTGGGGCATGAAGCCAGCAACTCACCTCCATTTAGTACCGAAGTTAAGAATGGCAGAGCTATTCTTCCAGTCCACCATAAGTCATCACGAACTGAGATATGTTTACCTCACCATTACTTTATACAGGTACTGATAAATAAAGCCGCGCCATAGCTCAAGCGGTTAGTCGCTGGCTTCCCACCCCGGCGGACCGGGTTCGATCCCGGGTCTGGTCAAGTAGGATTTGTGGTGGACAAAGTGGCGCTGGGGCAGGTTTTCTCCGAGTACTTCGGTTTCTTCATTCCAGCAATTGCTCCACAAGCACCCTCACCTATCATCTGGGGCTGGTACAACAGGTCAGAAGTGGCCGCAGTACAAGGGACTTAGTCCAACCCCACTAGCAATAAAAAGAATACTGATAAATAAAGCAGAAGGAAACGACAAATCGGCACAAATAACGAAACCTATTCTTCTGGGAATTGTGGAGAATGAACAGTTTTGTAATCATTAAGGCAATGCAAGTCTGAAAGGAATAGTTGCATCGTATTTAGCGCGATGCAAAGGGTCCCTAGAATTTGCCTGTTGTACAGCCCCCAGACTTGTCCTGTTGAACAGGGCGATGTGTCTGTACACTTACCGGCAAGGAACAATAGTCCCATTGCGGCAACAAGCAGCAGGATCCGGAAGTTCTTCATCTTCTGGCCAGAAGTTAGCTTTGACTGATACTGAATGTCGTTCCAAGCTACGTTTTATACCTTATGTATGTCATAGGAACGAGGAAAGATAAAAATTTGTATTTCCCAACGTCTATTTCTTACTGCTATTGTTATATCCTCGTTTATATGTAGTTAGCGGTAAAGTGGCATATGGTACAATATTATGAGTTCTCTGGTCGGTGTAATTCTGCGCGTCATGCTAATGTCGATCAGAAAATGTAACCCGAATATTCGTTAGCAGAAGTAAGATGTATAAAAGTGTAAGGTATGCAGCCTACACAGCAATTCTGTATTTAAAAAACAAAGAAGCCACTACGGTATCAACATTTGCTTTTATTTTGTTTTTACAGACGCAACATATTTCGACCCTTACACCGGCTCATCATCAGGCGTACAATGCTCCAGTCTGAGCTGTTGAATTGTAATTAATGATCATCTAATTCTTCAAATAAGGATCCTTATTGTGTCCTTAAATTAAGGATACAAAATTTTCCCCTTTTATACCTGATGACGGAAGCAGGTGAAGCTTTCGAAACGGCTTATAATTTAAACACAAGGAATAATGCCAAACAGTTCTAGAGCATGTCGAAGTGCTATGTGTATATAGTTGTACAGGCGTGTGTTAGGCCTTTGCTATAGTATTATTCCCAGGAGAGAGAGATCTGCTTAGTGAGACTAGAGTTTCCCCACTCCGGAGTCCGTGAAGATCTGTCTTCTAGCATGTGATTCCATGTAATGTGACAGATAGTTACCAGTGTTTCGGATGAAAATCCTCCTCCTTCAGGATAAGACAGTGAACGTTTCTACTCTTTGCCATTGATTTGTGTCACTTTAGCAAATCGGCGATACACAGAATTATGAACGCAATAGCCGCGGGATTCCAATGCATGGCACGGCATGGAACTAACTCGCCGCCCTCAGCCTTAAACCCGTCTTGCACTCACGTAAGTTGACATACCAAGCGGACAAATAGATTATGTAGTTGCGCCATGGGGTCTAGTGAAAAATGAATTCCAGAAAACACCGAATGGCGTGTAGTAGTGATAACGCTTTATATTTACATTCTGGAAGTCCTCGGTTCGAATTTCGGACATCGGGTATTCTGACTTGAGAATCTACGTGATATTTCTCAGTCCCACCAGGCAAATTCCGAGACAGTACCTCTGTTAAACCACGACCGCCTCCTTCTGAATCCCCACCGATATATTATCATCAGTCCTACAGTTCGACGTTATGTAAGAGGAAAGCCACCGACATCAGCAGAATTTGCCTTTCATACCAAAGCGGGTCACCATCACAGCTTGGGGTTCGCGTTGTTAATTCACAGATACGGGAAGGAAGCCGCTTCCAGACTGGGGCTTGGGCGTGGCATCGCCCTCTCTCTGCCTCTCTCAGATCATGGGCTAGAAGAGTTCACTAGCTTTTTAACAAGAAATTAAAAAGACATGGTGTAAAAGCAGTGCGCCGAATGCTGCACCAGAAATGATAGAAACTGTAAGCTTCGGTGGAAGTGGGAACTTGGAAACTGAGTGGGCTAAGAAGGGGAAGAGATAAAGGTAGCTGCTCCTTGTGTTTACATAACTCAAACTGCTGAGCTGTCTGGAGAAGTTAATTCATAGGTAAATAATCGCTTAACGGTAATTAAAAAAAAATCATGTGTAGAGAGATAACAAACCGCACCCTAATAACACAAATGAAGAATATAGGAAAATACTTGCACAGAGTTGGGCACAAATTGGCAAAAAGTGAGGAAAATTAAGCAGAAGATAGTGAAGACGAATGTAGGCTGACTCCTAGACACCTCCACAGCCGGCTGCTACCCTGATTGTTGTGTATGAATATAAAACAGGGAAGCGATGAGCTTATAAAATTTGGAATTAGCATAGCAACGAGTTAGACTAAGGGTGTTTGAGAACAGGGTGCTGAGGAGAATATTTGGACCGAAGAGAGTTGAAGTGACAGGAGGTTGGAGAAAATTGCCTAATGAGGAGCTTCATAACTTGTACTCTTCTCCAAGTATAATTAGAATGATCAAGTCAAGGAGGATGAGGTGGGCAGGTCATGTAGCCCAAATGTGGAGAAGAGGAATGCATATAGGATACTAGTGGGAACGCCAGAAGGAAAGAGACCACTGAGAAGACCAAGGCGTAGGTGGGTGGACAATATTAAAATGGATCTTAGAGATAGGATGGGATGGTATGGATTGGATTGATCTGGCTCAGGATAGAGACCAGTGGAGGGCTCTTGTGGACACGATAATGAACATTCGGGTTCCATAAAATGCTGGGAAGTTCTTGAATAACTGTACAATTGGCGGATTTATACAAGGCCAGGAACTGGCAGAAGTTACTTTTCTGTTTGTGCCATGTGTGCTCTGTGAGAACTGATAATGGTCACTTGTTAGAGTGGAAATGGGCGGATTTTGGAATGTTAATTGGATTTATTGGCCGCTTACAGATCGTAACTGCAAATAGCTATAGCATTATCACTTATTCACACACTCTGCGGTTCACTAAGCACATAATAAGACTTTCCACTTTGTTTTCACTAGCCGTTTCCTGGTAGTGGATCCTAACAATGTCCTCTGCATAAGTCCTTACCAGCCAATGAACTGTCTCACAGCTGACTAAACTCTAAACTTGTCCTGCTTCTACCACTTCGTCACGGACCGCTTATAAAAGACCGCTCATTGTTGTAGTTCAATTGTTGCGCAGGTTATCTTTCTACACTAATTCCTGAAAATTCTGTTCTCCACAATTTTGTTTCCGGACACCTCAGCACTGTGTCTTCAAGGCCCCCTTTCCTGAAAATCGAGGGCGAATGCTTTTATCTGGTCCATATCTTAGCGCTCCTAGTTTCCAAATCCATGCTTTCATTTCTGGTACAATAAATCAGCGCATTTTTTACGCCAAGTCTTTTACATTTCTTGTTAAAAGCTAATGCACTCTTCTCGCTCATCATTGGAAATGAGCTTCATCTCTGTACATGCTTGCACTGTTCTGTAATGAGTGAATCTGAGGTTTGCTCCTACTTTCGTGCCGACTGCCAAACCCATTTCCTTCAGCTCCGCTTTCATCTTCTTTTTGACCATATTTCGAGTGGTGTACATAACGCGTTACCGACATCCTGTTGCACCCCCCTAAACGTCATTTTCCCCTTCTGCTGTTTCCCCTACCCCTATGTTCGACATACCCTTCTCTGCATATTTTGGTGATCGTAGCAATGTGTTGCAAAATCGACCATGAACTTTGTCAATTTCCTTCCATGCTTCATCTAGTTTACACCTACACTCTAGTACCCGTAGTTCCACAGCTAACATAAACCTTGACAGACACAAAAACAAACAAACTTCGTGGTTTTAGTCCGTAAGCGAACTATACCGACCGAGCGAGCACCGCTTGTCGGCGAAGTTAGTGCCAAAATTTAGCGGACAGAAGATGTCACGTGGTCAGCGCAACGAATCCCCACGGCCGTTAATTTCGGGTTTCTAGACCGGAGCCGCTATTTCCTTGAAAGAGCTCCTCAATTATCCTCACGAGGCTGAGTGAACCCCGTTCCGAAATTTTATATTAATCATTCTAGCCAAAAATTGATCAAGAACTCTTAATGCCTGATTACCTTTTGTCTTCAATATTTCCTTTTTATTACCTCTATATTTTGGCCAGAAATTTCTTCAGTTTACTTGCTTTTCTAAATAACATAAATTTGTGCCCAGTAAGAGTACACGTCATGTTCTATTCTTTACAAAACTTTGCTATTCGGCCTTCTCGTTTCTGCAAGGCCATCACTTATGCATGAAAACAATACCAAGATATCTACAAGTAGCAGGCGCGGAATAGCGATATTGCTTATCGGTGAGGCGTATTACCTATACATATTCTCAGGCGATTGAGTGAATATAGACGGAGTTTGCGTTGGTAATCGGTTTTACAGAACATCTACAGAACGTAACTACAAATAACTACGACAGTCTCATTGAGTTACACACTCCAAAGGTCACTGTAACTACAACACATACAAAGTCTTCACAGGCTTCACTAGCCGTTGCTTGGTAGCGGCTTCCAACGGCGGACGTTTCCCTTCCTCTTTCCATCTTCAAATGAAGGGGGAGAACTTAATCTGATGACTCCGTTGCCGTGAGTCCGTCTAAATCACGGGACTCAGAACGACATTACGAAATATAACTTTTTATGGTAAAAACTAGGACATCGTTAACGTCCAGAGTGAAACAGAGTTGGAGAATTGCGATCCGTACGTCAGTGTTTGCATTTAATTTGAAACAAAAGGATGAGGGTTATATTCCTGGCCGCGTGGGAGTCGCTTGAAACTACCCTAGGTAGATGAGGATCGCACAACCGATTTGATTTTTACGTGCGTAATTGTAATCAAGGAACCGTTGACATATGTAACTGTGTGTCCACTTCCTCTTCGCAAAGCTTACACTGATGTTTTGGGACTGGTTGGCTTGTTCCATTTAACCTCTCACACTGCGATTGTGCATCTCTCGGCGTCTTGCGACGGTTTTCTGAGTTGTCATGCGACCTGACGATAGTCACATGGCGACTGAGAGAAGTTATGCATGGCCGATTTCTTTCCTTGGCACTACAGCCCCAGTGGGCCTAGGCCTACCTCCATGAACTTCTCCGTTCACTTCGGTGTTTCTAGATCTTACACATTCGGTAGGACTCCTTGGGCGGGTGATCAGCCCGTCGCAAGGCCTCTACCTGTATACAAACATCCATGCCCTGAGTGGGATTCGAACCCACGATCCCGGTTTCCAAGTGAGCGAAGACAGTACATGCCTTAGACCGCTCGGCTACCGTGACCAGCATGCACTGCCAATACCTGTAGAAAAATCCAACGACTTCATCCGGAATCGAACCCATGACCTTGCAGTATAATGCCCCAATCAACTACGCTACTGCGCTTAACTTATTAAACACTACACCGTGAAGACGTAGTGGGAAGTGGATGTATAGAACCAGACACGAACTAAAATTTTCTATATTAATTAGATGAAGGCCCGTGTTTGAATTCCTGCAGTCAGTAAAAAGATTGAGCTATGTTCTCTAACGACCATCATTCAAGATTCTGCTGTAGCAATTTGGCCTCTGTCAACATCAGTCCACAGCTGATCTGCTCATGAGACTGATACATGTTTCCTTTGAATCTGAAGAAACAGCCACAGGTCTCAGAGATACTGAGTTTTCGGACTTTGTCCATCGTCCGGATTCTAAATAACTAGAAAAAACACAACGTTTCGGAAACAGGATCTGTTTCCATCCTCAGGTGAATGAAGACACCTACTCGTATTCTGTTGGGCCCCTTAGAAAGAGCTAGCCTCAGTCGTGATGTGTTATACACCATCGTCAGATCGTCACGGATCTGTTTATGTGGATTATTTAAAGGCTTTCGCTCGAGTATGCCGTGGAGGTCTCATACTCAAACTGATCCCTTAACATTTTATTAAGCACGCTTTACTCTTAGCTTCATATCTAAAGGCAATTTTGAATTTTACTTGTCTGAACACGCTTCAAATTCCTCCGTGCGCCATCTCTTATCTTGTGCCGCTCAGTGGCTGTACGCGTCACTGGCCCCAGATCGCTACCCCTGATTCAGCGACACACGTCCCTTCTGGAGCAACGGTTTACAAAACGCAGAGTCGCCACTGACCTAAGCAAAACAGTAGCCTCACCACAGGTTCACTTGGGCGCCTGCTTCAACTACGGTTATTCAACCTTGCAATTTGTTTGTGAAGGGAGGTGAAGTCTCTTGGAATTCATTTTGAATGGGAGCTCCCTGGAATGAAGATATTATGAATGGTGGTACTGTACCACCACTCCCCCATACATCTTCACACTATTGTAGTTAATAAAAGCATAAGGACAACTTTACGTCTGCCTATAGCCCCCCTGGGAGTGAATTACGTCAAAGCCATATCAAAATTCCTCGTTTAAGTTGAAGACTAAGGTAATGATAATTTTTCCATGGAACCGGTTTCTGGCATTTTTCTTGGTGTCACCGACACGAATTTGACAATAAAGTAGCGTCCGTGCTAACAGATTACGACTTCTATTGCGTCAACTGTTTATATTTTCGAAAAACTTTCCACGTGTATTTCTTTAATTTCGTATAATATATTTCCTTCTACAGAGCAACTTATTATAGTCCCTTTTCCTGCCCAGCACATGTTTCGGCCGCACACGGCCATCATCAAGTGTCTCCATTTCGCTAAAACTGTTGCACTGTATGTTTCTCACATCACTTGTGAATGTGATATCTCTTAACTTAGATAAATGGACTTTAATTAAAATCAATATGAATAAGTTAAATTCAGGGGGCACGTGGTAGCGTAGTTAGTTGAGGCATTATGCTACAAGCCGGAAGATCGCGGGTCCAAGTCCCAATGAGGTCATTGAATTTTTTTTTCAATTGACCTAATCGTTCCAGCCGCATTATGGGCCTGGGGTCGACTCAGCCTCTAACAGAAAAGAGTACCAGGAATATTCTTGGAATATTGTTTGGGGTAAAGGGCGGCCGGCGCGTAAGGCTGACAACCTTGCCGCCATCTCTGAGCCGATTGTCTTAGATAATGTGGGAGCCTCAACATCACACAACTCTATGGGTCTCCACGGCCTGTTACAGGGATACATTTACTTTACTTACTTTCTTTATAGGTGGATATAAGATTTGAACACGACCGTGAACCCACCTCCTTGAAGGACACCCTCCCCCCAGTCCATACTGCCCCTTAAAGCGGGTATAGGTTTCCAGGGGGCTCGACGCAACCTAGGCACAGAGCAAGTGTCGGCGGTTTGAAAGAGTGCACCATAGCATAACAGAGAGAAATGTATTTTTAGCTGAGCATCTGTCAGCTTCTACAGAGGGACTGTTTCGTGGAATTACTCGGATAAGTTAGGTTTCTGTGTTAGATATTTAATGTCTTAGTCATAAGGTGTCAGTCGTTGACGCCGGAAGAGGGCAAACGGGGCATCAGATCCCCACTGGATTTTTCGACAAATTCGGAACTGAAAAAATACGAAATTGCATCAAATATTAACACCGAAAATTAAAATCTTTATAGCAAATAATGCTTCTCTCTTAAATATTATTAGGGCGGTCAGGAAAACTATTCTTAAAAGGGTTAAACGTAAGTATATTGGCCACATTTCTGGCAGCAGCACCCCCCCCCCTGTTGGAAGAGGTCCTAAAGCCACTCATACCTGCAGTATCAGTGTCTTCTTGTATATCAGAACAGCGAACATTTAAACAAAGGAAGCTCATGTTGGCTACAGAGTGGAGTTAACCTTCTAGCAACTGACACTTTCGTCCTGGGCAGGGCAAGAGGCAGTTCATAGCCGCGAACCCGTACCCTTCCGGTCACAGATATTTAAGGCACGAAACCAAATCTTGAGCGCAGCCTTTTGAGTCTGTGGCACAACAAAGGGGAGTGTCATGTCGAAACATTAAGCTAGTGATCAATTATTCGGGTCTGTATTAATATAAAGAGGATAAACTTGGTTGCAGCGTGTGAGACTTGAGGTTCTGACGGTGAGATATAGCGCCATGTAGGCCGTGAAAAGTCAGAATTGAGTTGGCGTGGAAGAGCGGAAGAACGTCACATGCGTGTATAGGGGAATTACCGAATATTATATCTGTTATTCTGCCTGAGCAACAACAACTACAAAATGTGGCTCGAAGTTCCACGCACTAACAGTCAACGCTAACTTCTGGCCAGAAGATGAAGAACTTCCAGATCCTGTTACTTGCTGTCGCAATGGGACTGCTGCTGCTTGTGGGTAAGTGCCTGTTTGGCAGGACAAGTCCGGGGACTGCTTTCTTTGACAGTTGACAACATATTATCGAACGTTTTGTCGAAACGATTGTCTGTTATTTTCTTGAATAGGAGATGACTTGTGGTTGATCGTTAAAAAGTAAGTTAGTTTGCTTTTCAACGAATGGATTGCTCGGCGTTATATCCCAGAAAATATTTCACTTCAAGGTTACGGCAATTGTTGTTGTTGTTGTTGTTGCTGCTGCTGCTATTATTATTATTATTATTATTATTATTATTATTATTTATTTCTCTATTCGTGCTAGATTTGTAATTGGCCTCTGTGCTGTTAAGTTTGCACGTAAACAAACACGAATTGAATCGAATTGAATTGAATTATTATTATTTTACTGCAATTGGGTATTCACCCGGTGGCAGTAGAACTTACACTGATACAGACAAGGAATGACTATGCATGAAGGGAACAATACAAAACAAAGTGCATACAATAAACAGGGTACACACAGTTCAGGTGACTAAGTTAAGGGAAGACATGTAAAAACTTAGACTGACAAATTCCTTGTATATATTAACATATTGTGGCATGTACATCCGTTTCTAAGCAACGACTGCGAACTAAGCAACTA
Source organism: Cryptotermes secundus (assembly GCF_002891405.2). Taxonomy (NCBI): domain Eukaryota; kingdom Metazoa; phylum Arthropoda; class Insecta; order Blattodea; family Kalotermitidae; genus Cryptotermes; species Cryptotermes secundus. The sequence continues at coordinate 125,398 of NW_019727849.1, read as the reverse complement.
TAAAACGGCCGTTACTAGGCAGAGACCCGTAAACATCAACAGAAGAAAAATGATTTCTGTTCAGTGCGTGCCGAGATGTTATAAGCAGGGCCAGTTAGCTAAAATTGTATTGAAACTCATGAAACAGAATGATTGCACTGGTAAGGGCCAACAGCAATTGTAAATGACAGACCCGTCCTCTCGTCAGATAGGGTGCCTCACATCAACAAACCCGCAACTGTCTGACAGTAATAACAATCTGGTCTCGAGTTCAAGATTGGTGCTTCACAACAAGATAGACTGGCCGACTGACCGTTGGTCGTAACATAACTTTGATTTTGTTTGAGGTGGCTGGTGAGTGCGTGAGTGAATTAGTTAGATAACAGCTGAGGTTCATTTGTCCACCGTTGGAAACCGTTATCAAGCAACTGCAGTGAAGCCGTCACTGTAGACGCTAGTGTGTGCGTGCGTGTGCAATAGTAAACTGTAAAATGTAGTCATGCACTGTGTCAAAGACGCCAGTTAATCCGATCATCAATCCAAACGCCACGTGTAGTCACTCCAAGACCGTGGCCGTACGTTATATGTACGTAGAAAAGCGTAAATACTTTGAACCTACAGGGTGTTTCACAATCCGTCTGCCGTGCTGGGAGATGTGATTCGGGAGGTAATGTTGAATAAAAGACTTTAACGGGACAGTGGTTCTGTGTTCAGTCACTGAAAACGTACGCTTGTGTGAAGATATGCAAAGGTTCGTACCGTAGCTCACGCGGTTAAACGTCAGCTTCCCACCAAGACGACCTGGCTTCGGCCCCAGGGCAGTTTATATATGGGATTTCTGTGGAAAATTGATCAGTGAGGCTGGTCCGATTACTTCCGTTTCCTCCGCAAATTCTCGCTGCAGGAACAACTCCGCATTCGTGTATATCATCACACTGTCCAGAGTCGTTACCTAACCAACAAAAGAAGTGCCGACAAGAAACCCTACTTCTGTAAAATCTGATAGATAACAGCGCTAGTGACAGTTGGTAGATCGCCTCCATGTTTTTATCATCGTGTTGTTGTGTTGTGGCAATGTATGGATTGACCGTGCTGTTCCAAAACCTTGGCCCCCGAGATCTCCGGGCTTAACGTAACTTATTTTGTTATGGGGTTTTGCGGAAATGTGTTNGGGGGGGGGGGGTTGAAGCTAATCACTTACCTCCATGTCTTCCCAACGTCAATAGTACGTGGATTCTTCATTCAGTGCACTATGCCTCATTAAGCACTGGATAACTTTACATACAAGAACACCCACTGGTTAATACAGCGTGAAATAATTTCTTGTTTGAACAGAGTAAAGCTGCGAATTAAAAATTGTGGCGGATATTTTGAATTCTTAATAAATCGAAGGCACACCACATAAAATGTACGGTTACATTAATCTGATTTATAATCCCGGAAATTTCCTCTGTGCGCACCTAAAACATTTGTAGATCCTCAACGGCAGGAGATAGAACCGGTTACGCATTTAAATGATTAATTTGACATTGCGTCCTTTATCACCTTCAGAAGTACAGCAGACGGATTTTGAAACATCCCGTGTATAGTTGGCAATTTAAAGGAGCACCGAGCAGGTTGGCATAGGGGTAACGCTCTGGCATTCTTTTCGGTAAGTGCTGGGGCCGAGTTACTGCCGAGACATCGGTTTTCTGTCAGAGGTATTTGTTCCCTCTCACTCGTTCTAGGAAAATACAGGACAGTACCTCAATTAGACCATGATAGCTTCCTTCCAGATACTTTCCAATTCATCTGTCATCCTCTTATTCAACGCTTGGCATGTGACACTGAAAGCACCCTAAAATAAACCACAGATGAATCGACGTGGGATAGACCGACGTCATTGTTACAAACGACGCCGCACAGCGACAGAACCCTTATTGGTTAGACGGGGACATGAGCCCCAGACGGGGCTTGACACCAATGGGGCATATCTGACTGATTGTCCGTAGTAATGTGACGAGTCTGCAGTAATATAGCGAGTCCTGCAGACAGCGCAGCCGTGAACTCGAGCGTTATGGATCGGGCCGACTTGTTTGCAGGATCGTCCGACTCTTCCTCCCGAATGCGTCCTCACAAAATGAAATTCAGTGTATAACTAACTCCACGGAATACAGACCCTCCCAAGCAGCTGAAGGTTGCTCAGCTACTCAATAATTCCGCGGACCCATTTTAAGGAATCTGGAGTTTAATGTTCGTCTTCGCAAGATACCGCCATTGGTCAGTATTCCTAATCACCCTACTCCTTATATCCATTTTAATATTATACTTCCATCTTAACCTTGGTCTTCCAGTTTGTTCTTTCCTTTAGATTTTCTGACTAAAATTTTCTGCGCGTTTATGTTCTGTCGCACGGCTGCTGGACATCTCGCTCCATCTCGTCCTCCGACATTTGAGCACCCATACAATATTTGGTTAACATCTAGGCCAATGAGAGTTTCTCAGGTCCTGGACAACTCTCATACACGAAACTGAAGTAAAGTCCATCTACTGTACAAACCATGTTACGTCATACTTCGTGTAGGCAACCTTACGGAAGAAAAGTTCCCGTGTTTGAATTGCCCACCGACTCATGAGAGCTGCCATGGTCCTGAGCCGTGAGCAGTGTCTGCTGACATGCGCACCTCCTGGCCCTCATATGAATTGGATTCATGTGTACGTCACATGAGCTGAGTGGGGGAATTTAGGAACACTTGTGTAAACATTGCACTTACTTCAGTAAAATAACAGCAATGTTTGTTATGAAACTGACAGTATGCTATCCATTCGTTTACTTCTTTGCTGCAAGGTCCTATCGAGCAGGCTGATGTAGCGGCAACGCTCTGGACTTGTATTTCAGAAGTACTGGATTCGAATCTCGGGAAAGGACATCTGCTATCCTAATTGAGACTTTTACTGGTTTTCCTCAGTTCCCCCAGGCAAACTAACTAACTACCTGGAGAAGAGCCATTTTTGAGAAGCCGCCAGTTGCGCAGCTACTCAAAAATTTCCAAATATTTTGTGGAACCCGCAAAGACAGCTCTCTTCCAAATCCTTTCCAATTCACGATTAATCAGAGCTATCGGCACTACAGACAGCGCGGTAAAATAACCCATAAACCAAAGCCTGAGGAAGTAACATGTCCGCTTATCTTGCCATTAGCCATACAGACCCTGACCGCTGTTGGGGTTCAGTGTCGCTTATCGGATGACCGCTTAGGTAGTCAGCATGAGTCACTAGCTAAGTAAGTAAATAAGCAACGAGGGGAATAATTCAATATCTGGCTATCTAACTAAACAAGCAACTGCCTGATACATATGTGAAGCATTTTCCAGCATTTAATTTTGTTAAAAATCGTCATTAAATAAGCAACGTAAAAATCTATGGATCTGGTACTGCTGTCGACATCTGCTTGAAGTATGAAACTCAGTACATCTGTTCAGCACTTCACCACAGCACGTACTAGGTCTTCTCACTCTGCTGTTGTCTTCATCGTTTGTCGCCTGGTAAAGGCTTCTAACGTTATAGGTCCCTCAACTTCCATGTTCACGTTCGTACTGGCCGGCGACTATCTCGCAACTAACCAAACTCTAAACTTGTCCTGCTTATAACACTTCGACACGGACCGCACAGAAAACACCTCTCCCAGCAGTTCTTGTTGTTGCGTCATGTATCTGTCGCATGGACAGCGTAGAGAACATCTTTTCCCGATTAATCCTTTGGTGCGTGTTAGGAATCTGCTGCGGCGATTACTTAGCAACGGCCGCTGTGTACAAAGTCAGTATTTTGCAACGGTTTTACATGCTATAGTATGTATTTAGGCTGCAAGGTCGTCACTATTAAAGAAACTGATACAGACGTTTCGGAGGTGGAAGCTGTCTACATCATGAGGAAATTCATAATTTTCACTTCTCGTCGAATATCAATAAATCGATCAACTCGACGAAGATGCGATGGCGGAGCGTGTAATTCGCAGTGCATAGTTTGAACGTTAAAGTATAAATATATTGTGACGTGCTGCCTGAAAACTGGATTATAAGACGTCCATCACTAGTTAACGGCTAGCAATTCCGAGGCAGCGATGCCTAAGAAATCGTTGCCCCGGAAATGAAAGTCTAACAGTTGGGGTTTCACCGTTATTTACAAACGAATTGTTTGAGGCAGACACACATTCCCGCGTTCGTTGCATAGCAGCAGGCGAAGTCAACCCTTCGGCAAGGTATTCCCTATTCAGTCCGAGTGCAGGATATAACACTTCGCATCCGACAATAGCTAAGGACAGTTGAGCTCCGAGCATAGCAGAAGACAGTTCATCAAGATCAGCGGAGCAAGTATTTGTAACATTGAAGAAGAAACGTCTAAAGGGCGTTATAAGTGGAATAATTGTACTTGTGAGTGTAAAAAGTTCATATCCAATAAAAATATTCGTTCAAATCCGAGACCCATGCAATTTCTTGTCGCGTTTCCTAGGAAACGCGACAATATAAAATAGGTAGGGGTTACAACGGAAAGGTGACTTACAATGAACTGACTTTATCTAAAGTCACGTGTAATTATTTTTCAAGTTCTGGACCCTTATCAGCTTCAAGAAAGAACTTGTGTGTTTCAAGACCATCTACCGCACATGCGTTTTTCCTGGTGTCCCACATGCCATGTAGCTGTTTGCCTTCTTTATGCCTGCGTCAGCCACTTACCTTGTCACGGATTAGGCTTATCTGTATTTGCGTGTGTGTGGTTTATTTGAAAACACTGTCAGGTAGTTCAACCTGTATAGCGTATAATGCTAGGATGAGAAGACGTGGAAAGAAGCGGTCATCTTCTAACTGACGATGGGATCCCGGCATTTGCCTGAAAGTAGCGAAGAAAAACAGGAAAAACTGAGGCAGGACTTTCGGTGCGTGAGCAGAGGTTTGAACCCCGTTATCTGGTGTCATCAGTATCTCCGCGCAGCATAAATCTCTCGGCTGCTTTACGAATTTGGATTTCTTTTATCTTTGTTGGATTACATTTGTGATTTCTGACGTGAATAAATTAGCGATATTTTTTTTGGCGTCGTTTGAAGAAACTCAGTCACAGAGTCCAAAATATAATGAATAACAACATGGAACCGAAAATATTGTCACATAATTCAGTGACTGTAGGCAGGGTTTGGATTGGTAATAAAATTTATTGAACACTTACACTACAAATAACTACGGCATTCTTAGATACACACTTCAAAAATCACTGTAATCACAGCACACATAGTCTTCTCAATCTTCACTAGCCGTTGCTTGGTGGCGGCTTCCAACAACGGACGTTTCTCTTCCTCTCGGTTACCGAACTGTCCCCGGTATCAGCTACCACACAATTCTCAACTGATTCAGCAATAACTCAAAGTCAAAGTTATGTTACGGCCTACGGTCAGTCGGCCAGTCTGTCTTGATGTCAAGCCCCCATCTGCGCCCAAAGACCAGATTTTTATTACTGTCCAACAGTTGCAGGTTTGTTGATATGGGGCGCCTTCTCTGACGAGAGGACGGGTCTGTCGTTTACAATTGTTGCTGGCACTTGCCAGCGCAGTCATTCTCGGATTTAAACCACACGGGACTCGTGATCGTATTTTACTGTCTCAGATTCGAGCCTCCCCCAACCTATAAGGCCACAGTCCCGCGTTTATATCTTCCAGGAACAATGTGGCCCAGTTACACCCCCGGGCACTAGGATCCGTTTAAGTCGCCTCTTACGACTCGCAGGGCTGCGGTGAAGGTATTCGAACCCTCCTCCAAACGGGCTACCCTGAAATACTAGTCTTCGTTATATAGCCCCGGCATGGACCACACAGAAAACGTCTCTTCCTTTATTGCATTTTCTCTTGTTGCCGGGAAAACAATGTGTTCACAGAGCTGTTCCCAAGCAACGGCTGTTGTACTGTCGCCTGTTTCCACGGCTGCCACTTGGCAATGGGTCTTCATGCCACAATGTCTTTGTAACAATAAATCCTCCTTATTCAACATTTACAGACTGTCAGGATGCAACTGTATCTACAATAACACTAATGTATAAAAGCTGGGAAAGTACAGAATAATTTGTTACTACAGAACAAAATCCTGATCATGAAGATTATCACGTTTTCGTCTGTCGTGTTGGCTGTTCTGCTGTTTGTCTGTACGTACCAAGTTTACTTGATAATCTGCGTATAATTGGTGCAAGCAGGTTAGTTCATGTAGCCAGGTAGAAGTTTACTGACGTTCTGGAGGAACTTGCTCTTTACACCTTAGCGGTCTCAGATTAAGCCAAGCAAGCAAAAGCAAGTAGACTACTCTGTTTGTTGATTGTTTCTTACTGGTTGTTTATAAGAATGTGCTACAGAGGGCCGGATGGGCATCCCCTAGGCCATTAGACATTATGAGCATTATGACGTCAGTTGGGTCCGGTCCAGAGATGGGGCCTAGCTCTATCTATTGGACCCACCTGAGTAGGTTACCCCTGAGGACGGGGATAGAATCCAGTCTCCGAAACGTTGTCTTCAAAAAGAAACAGGACGGTTTTAAAAAAAAAATAGAAAAGGCGATGGATAATGTCCAAAAACATAATACCTGTAGCAATATACCATCATCGCACAATTTTAGAGATAATATATCCTGTTTAATGGACACTGGCATATATTCCTTATCACCTTTTCATTTGCATGTTCTTGCCCAATCGTTCCCTCCCTTCATCTCTTGCCCTCTCCAATCCTGTATTCTATTAGCTTGGTACGTCATTTTCGAGATTGGAACATAACCAGGGCCTGAGCACTGCTCATTAGTCCCGGTATACACGAATTTGTTGGTTCACATTAGATAGTATGTCTTGTGAACCACTGTAGACAAGGACAGCAGAGTTTTGGTTCTCTGGTTGAGAGTTTCATAATCTGAAAAGGTGATTTGGTGAGCCTCCAAAGCAAGTTTAGTCTTGATAAATGTAAATCAGGAGGGCTGTATGAGGAGCAGGCAATAGCAGTTTGGGACTTGGGGGCCATCTCAAGTATGTGCTTGAAAATAGAGGAAAGCCAAGGCAATGTGTGCCAAGATGGTCGGACCCTCAACATAAACAAAGACTTCTAGCCAGCCCTCTGGCAACTAAAGGGTGTACAGGAGATTGCCTGAGGGTACCCTAACAAGTGTGTTGTTACTTTACTGTTGTCAAAAACATAAATGCACTTGTAACAACACAGTGCTGATGAGATGGATGAGAAAATATCTGAAAAAGGTTCCATTTGTTAAAAGGTATTTCTGAACATTGTGTGCCTTTGCTTCCAGTCTCCAGGACATGCAGTGCAGCAGACTGCACCGTGGAGGATGACCGTAACCAGCCGTGTGACAAGGCCTGTCCAGAGAACACGCAGTGCAGATGTATCACGCCCGCAAATGTGCGCTGTTTTGCTCCTCCTTGCTTGTTTAAAGTCTGTGTTGCAGACGACTGATCACTTGTAGGGTCCTGCTCTTGTGAGTTCATAATAAAGACTCATCTCTAGATGTTACATCTTACACTGAAGCCAATGCATTTCCGGAAGATTACAGTCTCCTGAGATGTGATGGAGTTTAGTCCGATACATCCCAGGAACCAGGATACATATGCCTCCATCTTCCAACAAGAGCAGTTCAGGATTTGAGGGCATTCAGCAAAATAGACTCCGTGTAGAACAGTCATGTTCAGCCTTTGACATTTCATGTCTCATCACAGCAAAAACAAAGTTTCTCTTTTCAAAAAAGTGTATTGTTACATTCATGAACATTTTAATACATATATTGTTAAGGATTGATGGAAGTCCAAAAGTTCTTAAATAATTGTAACAATTTTTGTTAATATGTTCTGTTACCATAATTATACAAAAGCAACATAGTTCTGTTTACAGGAATATAAATATAATGCAACATTAATGAGAAGCTTGTTCTAAGACTGCAGAATAGTTTTGTGTGATTGAATTTTATATCACTGATTTCATTATTATTTTCAAGAATTCATATCCCACCCAGCTGACCACCAAATTTTGCATCCCACTGGTTGAGAAATGTTACCACTGAGGACTCTTCTGCCGTGCAGAGGCAGCAGTTTTCTTTAAAGTTGGTAACACTCTATCAGACTACACAAAGTCACATCCAGGAGACAATAATTTTCATAATAACAGTCTTGAGAACCTCAGATCTTCAACAGTGCTCGTAACTTCCTCCCTCAACCCACTGTCTGTAGTCCATATTCATGTCCATGTTCTGCAGACCGGATGGCACCTACTGCTTCCTTCCACATCATTGCCAATTATTAATTCACCTACCACTCTGGAACATTGCATTTCTCCACCTTTTCACATATTAACTAAAATCTGGGCAAGCCAATTGCTCTGCTTGCTACCTGCTCCACGTTGGTTCCTTGCTTCGTTTATTGTTAGAATTTCAACATGGAAGCGACATGATCCTCTGAAACGTCAGCTGACTTTCAACAGACCAGGTGGCATTATATCCCACATGACAGAACTCTTCAAAACAATACAATATTTTTACAAATGGTGGAAAATAATTTTGGAGATACTTTAAATCAAGATCTCCAAAACTTAGTACTGCACACCAGAATTGCCGTAGTGTGCTCACGGCCCCTCTGAACTCCTTCCTACCTAAGGCAAAAAGGCAACACAGATACCTCCTCCCACTCTCTCAACCCCTCTCTGCCATGGCAATCCTGACAGACAGTAACATATTACTGCATATATTTGGCACATGATGAGCAGTTAATGTTATATATTTTAAACATGTACTTCCTGAACCAATATATTTACTGTGAGCAGTCTGAATGGTTTTAAAATATTTCACATTCAAAGATCCAGTTACACATGCATGCATAGGTGCTGAATAAGATTCTCCCCTAATGAGAATCCCACTCCGCACATCTCACAATGCAAAGATTCTTCTTCAGTATGAGTTCTGCCATGTCTGACAAGGCTCGCATTGTTTGAAAACGCTTTGCCACATATTTCACACAAGGACTTCTCTCCTGAGTGAATCCGACTGTGTCTGATAATGCTAGCTGAATGCGAGAATCGTTTCCCACATACATTACAAGTATAAGGTTTATCCCCGGTGTGTGTTCGATGATGAACTGAGAGAGTACCACTGGATGAAAATTCTAGCCCGCAAATATCACACTTGTAAGGTTTATGACCTGTGTGTGTCCGACGATGAGAAAGTAGATTTCCACTGCCTGAAAATACTTTGCTGCAATATTCACACTTGTAAGGCTTCTCTCCAGTATGTGTTCGACTGTGCTTCACTAGGTGTGAGCGTTGTGAAAATCCAGTACCACATATGTCACATTTAAATGGCCTATCTCCAGTGTGTATACGTCTGTGACTTAACATGTTTCCACTTGCAGCAAATGCCTTTCCACAAAGGTCACATGTAAATGCTTTTTCACCAGTGTGTATGCGGCGATGTTTTCGAAGAACTCCACTATCTGAAAAACCTTTTCCACATAGTTCACATTTATGAGGTCTATCACCAGTGTGCTTTCGGTGATGTATCATCAGATCCTGTTTGCATGAGAAACCTTTAGCACAGAACTCACATGTGTGGTGTTTCTCTCCAGTATGTATACTTTCATGTCTTAATAGGCTTATTTTCACCATGAAATCTTTCCCACAGATGTCACACTTGAATGGCTTGTCTCCTGTGCGTGTAAGTCGATGATTTATGAAATTCCTACTTCCTCTTGAGAATTCCTTTCTGCTTATAGCACATTTGTATCTCTTTTCATCAGTGTGCACATGTTCCACAGGGTCACAATCCTGGGCAATCGCCATCCTGCCAGGTCCATCAGATGCATGTGTTACAGAATTGTCATAGTTTGGAAGAATCTTTGTATGGTCCAGCAAAGAACTTTCTTCCATTTCACTGCTGAAGTTGTTGACACTGCAACAGACACATGATGCTTCATTTGTGTATGTGTTGCACACCAGAACATTACAGGCTACCAGTAAATTCAATAGAATCTTGCTGTTCCACAAGAGTTTCTCAATGTATTGGCCAATAACCTCTGGCATCTGTTTTCAACATTAACTCCAACTGAAAAAAGAAATTCTGTTGCAATGACAGTCAGGAGGTTTCCAAAAGTATATTAACCCTTCCCATGCCACATACTTACTAGACTGACTGAATACTTGCATTAGGGCCACCACAGTCAGAGAGATTAGTTCATTGTCAGTCAGCAAGTATAGTATTTCTGCAAACAGATGGCATAATGTGTGACAAATTTTGAGCTTTAGAAGTAAATATTTATCTGTCTGTTTGAAGGTCATATGTAGAGAGTATTGTGTGTTTAAGTGCACAACTGAATTTACCATCAGTCACCACTAACATTCTTTTGTTAGCAGGCAGTTCTACAGGGGGACTTGGAAGCCAAAGGGCACTAGTGCAAAACACCCTTCAAGTGTCAATGACAATAAGTGGGAATACTCATCTGCTACTTCAAATATCTTGACAGTTTTTAATAATGGGTGAAAAATATGGGTCAGTAATTCCAAAACAAGTCCTTAATTTTATCCTCATTTGCCATAATTCTGTACACTCAAGAAGCTAAATTATTCTGTAAAAGTTCTGAGATTTTAATTCCAGTGACTGTTCTAATTGTGGTCTTCTGGACTATGACACTGTGTAGTCTCATAGATGAACACCAATATTTTACACAAACATACTGCTTCCAACTTCATGATTTAAGTGTGTACCCTTACAAACTGCTACCCTGAAGACAGACAACAGTGTCTGGAGCACACAAGTCACACTGCAGAGCTAAATGATGAAATCAGAAGTGGTCAGTGGACTGAACCAATGGGGTGCCAAGATGCACACAACACCCATACAGTTAGAAAGCACATACATAGTGATAGCAATGTATTACAACCTATACCCAAGACAACATATCACATATTCATTTAACACATCGTAACAGCCCTAAGATTTAATACAACACAACTCTGGGAGAAATAATTTCCACATAGTGACAGGCTAAAAACAATGTGGATTCACACTGAACTATCACACATCAGAACTTCAATTCTACAGGAGGAATTTTTTAACTTTATATTTCTGTAATTTTTATAATATTGCTCTAATATATTTAGTTATTTTATTTGTGTAACATGTAATTCTTTATTCATATTGCTAAAATTCTATATTCTTAATATAAAATATCTTTTAACTTATTTAATTACCTTTGATATAACATTATCCACCAACATTTTTAAATACAAATTTTTTGTATACCTTCTGATATTTTGATAATGGTAATATTGCAATTCTCATCATACACAAGGCATAACTCCTACATTTTTTTATAACTTTTATAATACAGCCATACTGAGAGTTCAGTTAACCTTGTATTATATAATACTGCCTGATGATGGTCCTATGATGACCAAAACATGTAGAGGTAAGCAGCAGAATTCAATTTATGACATATTGATTGATTGTAAAATCATTTTTTGTTGTGTTGATGGATAACCTTACCTAACCTTACGTTTGTGACATGCAACAGGATGCACAATGAAAATAATATTTACATACTTTGGAATCAACATTTAAACACTCAACCGCTTTCCTGTGATTTTTGAAGTGTTGAATTTATTTGGCTGAACTGCTCAAAAGTGGGAAAAGAAACATGGAAATAATAGGATAGGTGACTTCATGAGCAACAAACTTAATCATTACTTTATACACTGCTTAGCATGTATGAATGGCCAAGGGATGTAACGAAGTGGTTACCATTCCTTGGGTCATTTCAGGAAGTCCCAGCTGCAATACAATACCCTGGCTCCTCTGTAGATTTCCACAGTCCATATTGGCCAAAACTGTACAATTCATCATTTACTTATCCAACTTGTGAATGCTAACTAACTTATACAGTTAACAGGTATCTTTAAGAATGCACAAATCAATGATTTACTCACTCTTCTTAGATCCAATGCTCAATATCCCTGTAAGATGCCTAACCAACCCCATTCCTAACCCTACACAATTCAACCTTGAAGATTGAGGCAGAATATTCTTCCAAAATGTTGGTACCCACCCACAAAACTACATGGTGTCACATTGCAGGGGACTACAATCTTAAGAGATCTTTGGGTTCTCTTAACGATGGNTCATTTCAATTATCCCATTTTTTTAAGTGAAAATATAAATATAATCATTAAAGACAATACAGGCCTAGTTTTTCTGATGTTGGTAAACTTACATGACATTGTGTTCCTCTGTTAAGTCTTCTTCCTTTATTGTGGTACTGTCACATGACTCCTCCTGCTGTGAAGCAAACTGATTAGAAATGAACAAAACTATAGATTTTTGTGAGCATATATCTAGAAATATAAACAAATATGGACAATAATGCTAATGTTAAATATTAACTACATAATATGTGTTACATAAAGAAGGCTTAGAATCAATAATGTCAAAATAAATAGTCATAAAGTCCATATACTTGAAAGTTATTCTGAGCAAAACCAAATGCTTGTCTGACTTACATCTGTGACCACCTCATTGCTTTCTGGTTTGAAATCTTAAATTGTTTATTCTATATTAATTTTTGTAACATTTCTACATAATAAACAGCCACATTGCATTATGATCAGACTTTTTGGTGACCAACTGGATTTTCATTCCCCACAACAGACCTTGGGCCTACCTAATGTTCTATGCATATTGTAACAGGGGCTCCTGTCCCAGATGTAAGTTGGTCAACATGTCAAGCTGACTCCTGATCATCTTCTAGTGCTATGGCTAAGAATGCATGGAGCTATACCTCCATAACCCAAACACCTTGACTGTGTACTGCTTAATTAAGCACAGAAACAACTTTTTGTTATTATTCAGTTAGGGCACTAAATAATAACAAAAGGAGAACTATGAAGTTGGGCTGTGAACTGGATTCATCTGGCTCAGGGACCAGTGGTGGCCTCTTGTGAACACAGTATTGTGCCCTTAAGTTCCATAAAATGCAGGAATTTCCTGAGTGGCTGGACAACTGTTTTTTTCTCAAGTAGGACTCAGTTCCATGGAGTTTGTAAGTTAGTTACTGTTAGTTATGGCATCCACAAATTATCACTCTTTTTTAAGTAGTACTGTATCCTCTCCAAGTGGTAGACTTCTCAAATACCCTGACTTTCAGTCTGGGAAAGTTTTTTTGAAAAAAGTAGTGTTAAGCAACAATTAAAACATAGAAATTTGTGCAGGAATGCTTCTATAAAAATGAAATACAGTCAGGTTTTCTGTAAGCACACCAGTAAGGCAACAGGCAGACACTTGTCCCATAAAATCAGGCCAAACAGCAACACATTCTGCCACTAAACTTCTTTCAAGAGTGATCCAGAAAGCAGCACTACAATAAGAAGGAGCTCACCTTTATTTCACTCTTTAAAAATATCGTGGGGAAAGGATATAGCACTTGCTGAGTCAGATTGTTTTCAGAAACAGCAGACATGGGATGGTCATCGGCTATATCTTCCATGCTGCCAGAAAAAATTACATCAGTCACACATTGTATATTTTGAGAACCAGAGGTGTTGTATACAGATCTGATGCAAGGCAAAGGAAATTGTGTATACTGATCCTTCCACTCCACAGCTTCTTTTGTTGCCATTAATTCCAATTATCTTATTATTTTTCAGCATCATAGATTACGTTTATTATGAGGCATTCAGTCAGCTCAACTGATCTTCACTCTTCACAGCATTGTGTTTCATGACTTACAACACACCAGAAGATGTGGTAATTACTGCATCATCACCACTTGGTTCCAGTTTGATTACTCCCATGTTATCCTACAACAAATAAAATATTTCCTTTCTTTTTGGCTCTTAAACTAAGTGTTGGTAACTTATCTAACTTGGCATACGGAAACGGCTTCGTATTCAATATGGTTACTATATGCCTTTCATAATTCAAATAGGGTCTCGTTCTGCTATTTTCCGAGATCACATCCTAAATTTGTGCCTAAATTCACGTACAAATGTTCCGGAAATTACTTCACTGTTTAAGAGTATTTTGCCCTGGGATGTGATGCCATCTAGCCTGGTATAAATTTACCGACGTTTCGGTGGAACGTACTACTTCCGTCTTCAAATCCTAAGAGTAAGCCAAGCAAACAGGAACTCTTCAACCTATTGTATGTGTATTTTCTGCAATCTGTATTTCCTTTTAACAATTTTGTGTGTTTTTTTGACAAGTATGGATTATATATGCTAGTGATTTTGTTTGTGAATGTACAAGTTTCCAATGTCTTGTTGGCTTGTTGACATGTTTTATATTCTGTGCCTGTGCACATTTGTGAATAATCTGAAACGCAAATGTATTAAAAAAAAAAACCCTCGTGACAGTGGTAGTAGATTCTTCTGAAACATCAGTGAACATCTTATGGCTTGTTTTGGCTTGTTTTGGACTTCATCCATCGTCTGGTATGTAAAAGACAAAAGACCACAACGTTTCGGAGACTGGATCTGCCTCCGTCCTCAGGTGGGTAGGGCAGGATAAACCTACTCAGTTGGGCCCGTTAGAAAGAGCTATTCTCAATCACTGGGATAAACCTACTCAGTATACACCATCGTCAGAATCCTTTCAAGTCTATATCAGTAAACTTATACGACACTACACGGCGTCAAATCCCACTATAGTATTCTTCCCTAATAGCGGCGTCCAATAAACCACAAAATCCAGGCTTAATCTCATAGTCACCGGCATGGGGATCGTAAATGCCACACACTTTACTGGTATTGAGATGCCGGATCACAAATATTGTTTAAAATCTTTAATGTGCAGTGCAATTAATGCTGTTATGTTTTCATCCATTTTCAAATCACTTGCCAATTACGAAATTTAATAAAACGTATTGTTAGGAAACTCAATTTTTGCATTCATATAAACAGGCCTTCTCGCAAACAAAACATGCATATTGTAATAAAATACATGATCCAGGAGGTTTTGAATTCTTCGTTCAAACAAAGTGCAAGAGAAAGATTGCGTACTATTTAATTTTTCACTAAGGTTAATCATTTAATTCATTTGTGCAGCGAATGAAAATATTTCTGCGAATACTTCTGCAGAACAACTTTAAACAGTAAACCAGAACCACTTTTGCTGAATTTGCTGGTGTGAGGGTTGTCTGCATGTAGGATATTTTCAGTGCCTCTTGTAATCTGTGAATTGTGACTACTGCATTTCAAACATTATGGCCCATGCGGCTTACTGAATCAGAAAAATAATTAGGAAATTCGCACCCTCTTCACAGCAGGCGTTGGGTTGGTTGGTTAGAAGTACAGCTCTGTGGACGCATTTAAAGTTACGAAGTTCTCTGCACAAGACAAAACCTGTAGTCCCAAGTAAGTAGTACAACATTCTGAGATAAGTCACGGTAATTTATCGTGTACTGTTGTCACACCATACAGCATTAAGGAGAGTACGTCTGTTGCCCCATCCTTGAAAAGTACACAGTTGCCATATAAATATTTGTTAATGACAAAATATGAAAGCATGGTATGGTTTACAGTGCTGTGAAGTTCATTCGACTTGGATAAAAATGTTTTAATTAGTAACTATAAAGTTAATGTATGTTTTTGAATGAGGGATCAGAGAAGCAGTTGTGTGCAGACCATGGGTTTGTAGTACAATAATGAAGAAAAGAGGTGCTGAAGTCTTCTGAGGCAATCAGCCATGACAGTGTTGATTTAAAAACAAATGCTAAAACAGTGCTGAATTCATACATGTGAAACAGAAATGTTGGAGTTTTGTGCTCGTAACATCTTATGGCTTTAAGCATGTTGTTTGGACAGTGGCTCTGATTTGAAGATTTTACTTGTGGTATCTGATGTGTTGTACATGATAATTAGCGGGGTTAACTTAACAAAAATAACATGTTAAGTTGTAAGGCTGTTGAGTTTAAATAATACATTCATAAGACACTATTTGATTTTGTCAACATATAAACATTATATACATTCTTCAAATTTTCCCTTTGTCATGTTTTCTAAATTTATATGTTGCTTTCACATAATGAAAGTGAAATTTCTGTAATTTATTTACATTTTGTCAGCCATTTCAGTATGGATTTGTTTAAACTTTGGTGAGGAATGAGTGTGTGTGTGTGTGTGTTCATATGTATCCCTTTGCACCCCACTAGCATTTCGGACACTTTACTCATATTCCATTTCCAGTGAAGGTCAGACTACAGGACCATGCTGCTTCCATTAGTACTATACCATTACATTGATTGTATCTTCATAAGTTAGTAGCAGGAAATCTCTAAGGTGTCAAAACAAACGTAAATTGTAAAGCATACTAAATGCTATGTTCTTTCAGAAAAAATTACATATTTGAAACATGTCAGGTGGTCTAGTGGTTAACATGCATGCCACTGGACCCAAGAATGACATGCTTATTTTGAAGGTACCTGACTTCATTTATTGTTAAATGGAGGGAAAAAAATACCCATCCCAGCATTTAGTGGATTAAAATGTCAAAGATTCATGACAATTTTCACATTTCTGCCATCCTGATTTTGGTGGGCTGTTACAGTCAGCTGGTGACACAAATGACATGAGTTGGAATGGAACATATATGGTACATTCACAATTGTGATGAAACCCATTTGGAAAGAAAATAGATTGTATATTGTATGCTGCTTGTAAATAGTAACTTTATTTTCTTGAAAAGCCTATATTCTAAGATGTAACACATCTGCTTGCTGTGTCCTTCATGCTGGTTTCCTTGGTTTATTCTTTGACCCTGAAGATGGAGGTGACATGTATGTTTACTTTCAGCAGACTGCTTCCACCAGAATGACATACATATAGACTGCAGCACCTGCTGGTTACAGGTAGTACAAATTCTGCCAGTATGTGGGACTGCTAACTGTAATATTCAACTTTTTTCACGGGAGATGGGGAAGCTGGTTTAGAAGAGCTTGAAACTTGTATTTCCCCATCCTCAGTATACCGTGTTTGTACTTGTGGGTGAGTCCCAGAAGCAGAGCACCGATCAAATTAATGCCAACATTCATAACAGGCAATGCAAATCTTCACCACCATAAAAACCTCAAATGTGATATTTTCTTCTTTCAGAATGCCATTTCCCAGATGTCCAGATCAACTTAGTGACCTTGCAATAGATGCGTTTGTAAAGTATGTGGCAGGACTGCCAACACGTCTAGTAGCTTTGTCACGGCTCACAAAGATCAAGGAATTTAAGCAGAATATCCAAGAAATGTGCAGGTGCCTGGCTGTGATGATCCAGAATGCAGTGCCACCGGTTCTCGCCAGGGAAGTGACAATCAAAGTACTGCAAGCTCTGAACGACACATTCCTAGAAATGAAAACCACAGCAAATTCGAAATGGCTGCACAGAATCATGCCAGAAGTAGCATTCGCTGTTATACATCCGACGGTTACGAGTCTGGAATGTTTTGAAGAAAAGCTGCATCCTACTACTATAGATTATTACAAACTTCGTAGATCTGATCTCATTTTTCATGATTTGCACAAAATGAAGAATCTGAAAGTGCTAAATTTGGTAAAATGGCATAAAAGAGGCCTAAATGACCAGGATATTACAGGCAATTTGGAACGAGTTTCGTTTCACGGATGTCATGATTGCGATTTGGAAGTTCTCTCCAGATGCTGCAAGGATTTGAAAAGCCTTGACATCAGCTACTCTTCGCAAGTGACAAATCGATCTGTGGACTCCATTCTGAGGTTTCAACATTTGGAAGAATTAACAATACACTCAACGTCGATAACTAGGAGAGGCCAGAGGAAAATGTTGAGAAGATTTGCTGAAATGAGGATGTTGGGTAATGATGAATCATCTCCTTCTGCATTCCTGAAGAGATTTGCTTGCCAAAACCCAAGAGACACGCACATATGGCTGCTGACCGAAACATTCCAAAATCTCACATCACTCTCAGTGACTCGAATTAGGAACTGTAATTTGAATGCTCTGAAAAGGCTGAAACATCTGTCAGCATTGACTCTCAAACATGGGGACTTCAGTCATGTGGAAGAACTTCTTGCAGCTATTGG
Organism: Cryptotermes secundus; assembly: GCF_002891405.2. NCBI lineage: Eukaryota > Metazoa > Arthropoda > Insecta > Blattodea > Kalotermitidae > Cryptotermes > Cryptotermes secundus. The sequence goes on along the minus strand of NW_019727849.1, from coordinate 107,331 downwards.
CAGACAGCTTATTTCCTTGCATCTTGAGCTCATTGAAGACCTTAACTTCATGTTTATTGTTCGTACATGTATATCAGTACGTTGTCTCGGCCTTCTTTTGTACACTGAATTCCCACCGAGTGGAAGTTGCTCAGAACACTTCAGTGGCGTGGCTGCTCTTGAATATCCTTCTGTTCGCTGTCTTCATATTGGTTTCAAAGGCAGGCATAGCTGTGACAGTGCCTTGTCCTATTTTGTGAACTTGAAAAAATTGTACGTAAATTGCGCTATGAATTCGCGGTTGTTCGGTAAGATACTTACGCGTGAAGAACTCAAGTACTTGGAAGAATTCGTCTGGCATAGGCCAGAAACGCACACTGATGCCCTGGTGCAGTTTTCTGAACAGTGCTCTGCTATTTATTTGTTTGGTTATAACAATAAGAGATCCAGTTTCAGAAAGTACATTGTTTCTAATGAGTATATATGTATTCATTCGGAACGATATTTCCGACACATATGTGAAACACAACTGTAGAATCAAATTTTGTCACCTGCGTTGTGCTTCCATTCATATAGACGAATTACTTTTTGTAACTGTATCACAAATTGTTTTTACAACCGTAATACAAAGTAACAAAAGTACTGAAATTAGGTATGCAGGAAGACTGCTCTGGTATGCGATGTAACGCTGTGTAGTCTGGTGTATAGCCGATTACTCAGCCCAAAAACTAGAAGGCCTTAGTGAGCCCATGGCCAAGCATAGCAAACAGTGAAGTGGAGTGTACAAAATCAGATAAAACCTGTGATCCTTTTGCGATTCAATCGACTACTTCATAAAAATTAAAAAAAAAAATGAAAATGAGGGACTTAAAGACTTACTGGTCAATTTTGTAGCGGAATTCCGACAAGATAATGCTAAACTTAAGGGGGAGACAGCGGGACTACAAGAAGAACGTGAAACTTCAGGAAATAAAATTCAGAAGAACTTAAAATCAGATAATGCCAAATATAAAGAGGACAAAAATTAAAAATTCGGGAGAACATAAAATCAAAATTTTGCATGAGAAATAAAATCCAACAGTGGTAAATTTTAAGAGTTACATGATAAGATAAATTCTAGCAGTAGAGACTTACAGGTGAAATTCGAATAAAAAAGAATTTAAAGGGTAAAATCAACCAGGTGCAAAAAGGAATAAGAGAGGAGGTTAAGCAGGAAGCAGACAAACTCAACCTCAAAGTCGAGGAGAAAAATAAACTTAGTCAGCAATTTTCCACTAGGCTACATACCCAGCAAAGCAAAGTAATTCGACTACTCAAGCAAGTAAGTCAGGAAACAGAGGCTGAGTTAGTAGAAACTAAAAAGCAAATAGAATTTGCTTTGAGTAAAGTCAAAAACAAGCTAGAAATTCACGAACAGATAATAGAAAGTAATACAAACAAGCTGGACAGTTTAAATATAGAGGTGTATCAGATCAAAAATGCTGTGAAAGAAACCTTTGACTTAGGTTTAAGGGATTAGGGGAGAGAGATGAGCTGATCCAGTCTCAGCTACAAAAGGATTTCGAGAAACAGCTTGAAGTAATCGACCTAGATATTAATAAGTTAAAAAGTAAAATTCTGCAAAAAAACTGTGACCATCTTTGCTTGCTCCTCAATCCGCCACCCCTAGTAATAATTCAGAGTTTGCAATTTCATGTAATTGCCAAAACAATGCTTACAATACATGTAAAACAACACTGCATCAACTTGTTGCCATTAGTGGGTTAAACAGTTCTGATGTCGTACTTCCCTTGTTTAACAAAAATTCAGAAGTGAATCCCGTCTTTCATTTGAAAAGACTAGACAAGTTTTTTAAACTTAGGGGTGTATCTCAAATGTATCATCTGACAGTATCCTGCAGGTCTGTAGTAGAAAAATTAAGTCGACAATGGCTTGAAGCCATTTCCAACAAACTCACAGACTATGAAATCTTCAGAAATGCCTTTTTAAGCAGTTGGTGGTCTGCAGCCCAACAAAGTTTAGTGAAATGCAGTATTTACTGGACAAAATACGATCGCAGATCGAAATTGTCTTACTCAGGTCATTTCCTGAAGTACATGACTTTAGCCTTCCACCTTGAACCCAAGGGGCCCAACTGAGTAGGTGTCTTCCTTTCTCACCTGAAGACGGAACCATCCAGTTTCAGAAATGCCATGTCCTCTCTTACCTAAAATTCCAGATGATGGAACAAGTCCAAACCCCCAGTAATTCTGTGTGTCATCCACCATCATCAGAACCCTTTAGAATCTACTTGAAGTTTCGCGCTCAAGTAACTTCGTAACATTCATAACTGTGCTTTGCACCGACGGGATTGATATGACACCAACAGACATTTAGGTGGACAGTTATCAGATGTATAAATATGGTAGCTATATTGCTCATTTTATACATATATTGCCGAAAAAGTTATCATGCTGCTGGGTGTTACCCTTTATAGCAAATAATTCTGTCACACCGTAAGGGTTTGTTTGTACATAGCAGTATTTTGTTTTATGACCATGAAGGCCATGAAGTTTTAGTTCTGGAGGTTTGTACTGCGATTATGGAAGGTGTAGAGCGTGTAGAGTTGGAGTAGGCGCGGTAAGGACGTTATCACATAATAACCAGTGCACAGATTACAATCCAGCTGAAGAGCTAGGTGTATTTGTAGTCAAAAACTGCTCAACTTAATAAAACCTCGAGTGGTTTCTTCAGAGAGACGAAATAGATGTAATTTAACGGAGTGTAATCAATTTAACCTTAAATATGCCAGGGTTGCAGGCATTCTATTCTACATAATCGGCTTTTATATTTTACCGCATATGATGAATGCACTTCTGTAACCTCCAGTGTCTAATTACGTCAGTAATTGTAAATACATATATACAAGTATATATATTTCTTTTTTTGCTATCATGATAATTCGTTCGTTGATAGCTTCATAATGTACGAAGCAATAAAGAACAAAATAACGGAAATTATCAAAACATGGGTATGCTACAGTTATATTACATGAAGAATGATAATTACGTATGTTACGGAATGGATTCGTAACAGCAATTGTCATGCCACTTTATTTATGGATCTGAGGTTCTCACAGCAGACATGAGGAATGGCTTATAGTATACAATGCCATATACTGCAGTTAAAATAAGTTACTGTTTGTTGACTTTTGCTAGACTACACAGCATTATGTTGTATAAGTCTCTGTGAGACTTTGTTGTTTAAAAACGTTATTCAAACTACAGTAAAACCCACCTTTTGAATACAGGACCCCCTTTAATTGACAGTATTAAAGACTATTATACAAGTATATTTAAGAAAATTGCAATTGTCAATGCTTTTAGGTATAGGCCACATCACACTGAAAGGCAATGCTCATAAGATTACTGAAGAAATGGAGAGGATACAGACACCGATTTGTACCCTGGATTGTTCTGAACCTCAAAAACAGGTACACATGTTTGTGCTAGAAAGTGGTTTGATTCACACTCCTTTGTGACCTTGGCTGAAATCACATTTACTTCCCATTGGTTTTCCTCCGTTCATTTGCATGTGTTCACTCAGTCAAACATTTTCTTGGTGCAGTGCTTGATGAAGTATCAGAACAACCTTGCATGATTCGAGTTCGTGTTACCAGACGTCTTGGTTGAGGGCAGTTAGTTTAAGGGTCTTCACAGATTCAGTGTCCTTGGAGTGGCACAGGTCTTGATGCCCTTTGACAGTGTTCCTGCAGCACAATGTGGAGACCCTGCAGTGGAATTATGGTCAGGAGACTGGTCATGCTAATTGAGGTTTACCATGGTTTGCCTCAGTCCTTCGAGACAAATCGTGGAATAGTACCTCAAATTGGGCAGTGACCCCATCCATATCTCTTCCAATTCTCTCCTTTGATGCTCCGTAGTCTGATGTACTGACAGCACCAATAAAGAAATCGTAAATAAATAAATAAATAAATTCACAACGTGGGCACATTGAAAGGACGAGCTACTCCATGAATCTGCATCACAGATGATTTCCAGCTTCAGATATCTGCTGATCAGAAAGAAATGTGTCTGAGGTTATGTAGTGTGCAACTGAACCCTGAATAAGTAAAAAAAAAAAAGGCAAAGTTGTCTCTATGCTTAACCATGCCATGAAGACGTATTGGGGAGTGAATATATAAATTCACATTTTCTTGACCTCAGCACTAGTTGGCCACTTTACCCATGGGGAAAGAACCCCTGCTACCCATTTGATAGGATGTTGGGTGAGCCCCAAAACCAGTCTGGATGATGTGGAGAAGAGAAAATTCTTGACCCTGGCAGAACTCGAACTCTGACCCCTCAGTTGTCCAGCCCGTAGCCAGTTGCTATACTGACTGCACTATCCTGGTTCCACTGAACCCTGAATGATATTTACAAATTTAGTTTGTCTCTGAAAGAAAACATACTGTATGTCTGAAGAGTACACTCTTCTGGGATGTGATGCAATGCAGTATGGTGGTACATATGCTAACCACTATGCATTACAAGTTAAATAGGGATCCAGCATGCTGACTTGTTCATAGTTTGGCATAAGATTCAGTGACAAGTTTCAACAGAAAGGTTAGAATTCTTTGTATTAGAGGATATAACTGTACTTAAAATTGAGATCGAGAAATGGGTAATTAACTGTATCAGTCATCTTATATTCTAAAGTTTGAGAAATGTTGATGTAACATTTATTTAGGAGTTAAGATAGGTCAGTCAGTATAGCCACAGGCTGCAGGCTGGATGGCCAGATTTTGATTCCTGGCGGGGACAAGAGATATTTTACTTCTCCGCAGTGTCCACACTGGATCTGGGGCTCTTCCAGTCTCCTATCGAATGGGTACCGGGAGCTCTTTCCCTCTAAGTAAAGTGGCCAGGCTGTGAAGCTGACCACTCATCTTCATCTAGTGCTCAGGTGAAGAACGGTGGTGCCGTACATCTGCTCCCTCATGTGTCTTCATGGCATGGTGCTTAATTAATTAAGAAGACGGACAACTTTACGTTTTTTCCTTCTTACCTTTATTGTCCATGCATTGCACAGTTGAGTGAACACATGTTGGCTGAATGAGCCTCTGCAGATGTAGCGTCACAGTACTTACTTACTTACTCATGGAGCTGAGCCCTTCTGGAGGAGCCACCAATTCTGGAGCTACTCAAGAATTTCCCAGCATTTTATGGAACCCGAAGGTTCATTACCGTGTTCACAAGAGCCCTCCCCTGGTCCCTATCCTGAGCCAGATCTATCCAATCCATACCATCCCATCCTATCTCTCTAAGGTCCATTCTAATATTGTCCACCCACCTATGCCTTGGGCTTCCCTGTGGTCTCTTTCCTTCTGGCTTTCCCACCAACATCCTATACGCATTCCTCATCTCCCCCATTCAAGCTATATGACCTGCCCACCTCATCCTCCTTGATGTGATCATTCTAATTATACTTGGAGAAGAGTACAAGTTACGAAGCTCCTCATTATGCAGTTTTCTCCAACCACCTGTCACTTCATCTCTCTTCGGTCCAGATATTCTCCTCAACACCCTGTTCTCAAACACAGTAGTATTGGGAAATATAAATCTAACCATAAGAGTTACAACAGTGTCACTTTATTAAAAATGTAGGATTAATAAAGGGCTAATCCAAAGGGAAGCACAATAGATCATTGAAGGTCGCAGTGCGGGGGCCAGTTTTTATGGCCCACTCCTTACATACATACATACAACAATGTCATCACATTTTGTCAACTTCTAAATTAAAGTCTGCTTTTATCTTCATAACTGCCTGCATTTTTCAAACATTAAGACCCAGTGACATGTCACAGTCTTGGTCAAATAAATGCTGTCCACATTCTTTGACTTGGCCATGCATTGACATCCAGGTATACCTGTATGGTTTGTAGATCAAAGAGGGTCATTGAGGTGGGAGAAAGAGACAAGATCGTAGATGATGATGTCCTGCTGTCAGCATTGTTATGCCTTCTGCCACACCTGCAGTCAACAGTGTACAGCAGTCTGCCTCCAGTTGCAGTTGCAGACAGGAATGCAAGTGTGAGTTATCTTTCTAAGCTGCAGTATAGAGCGATTGTCTCACCCCATTCCTGCAGTGGGCTCATTTTGAGACCTCAGCGCCAAGGACCCAGTCTCACCCCATTCCTACAATTGGTTCATTTGAGGCCTCATTGCCAAGGGACTCAGTCTCACCCCATTCCTACAATTGGTTCATTTGAGGCCTCATTGCCAAGGGACTCAGTCTCACCCCCTTCTATAGATAGTATTTGTTGTGTTATCTCTCAGGTTACAGAGACAGTTCTTGGGTTCTGTGTGACCCGAGCACCTAGCAAGGTACCTGGAGCCGGCACAGGGGTGAGGGTTGCCCGAGGCAGAGTCAAGAAGGGATCTCTTGTTGCTCTTTATCCTGGTATGTGAATGATCATTTAACTGGAAGTTCACTGTCTTCTGTGATGTGATGGTGTGCAGTCTGGTAGAATATCACCAACTTTTTGGGGAGCTCCTGTGCCCATCTTTTTCACCATTCACTACCCTGTGTGACATCACTTGCCATATGCTAATTCTGTGTAACGTTAAATATTATTGGGAGAGTGGTTGCCATGTTGAAGTAGCTAGGGAATGCCTTAGGGTAGGATGATTTTGTCAGGGTAGCTTAACGTTTCACTAATGAGATCTTCTCAGGTACATGATCCAGGGGTTTATTGAGTTATGAAATTTGATCCACGAGTATTGTAGAACAAATCCAGGATTAGAGCTTATTGTTCTCATGAGTTTAAATGCTGATGGGAAACCCCATTTCATGCCACAGTCACCTTTACAGACTATAATACAATGTTCTTTACACATGCATAGTAATGATAATACCGTATTTAAATAATATAATTTAAATATATGATTTTAAGGCTTCAAATCCCAAGTGCCACCACCCAACTACCTGCTAGAAATGTCAGGGCTTCTTTGTGGTAAATGCAGTTGCACAAGAAAACCCAATATATTTCCTGAAATTACCTTCAGATGACAACAGGTATAGACCACATGAAAGCAAGTTTCACCCCCGCTAAACATTGGTAGGTTAAATTTTATGCCATCTCTTGATGGAAATACTGTACTAATTAATTAACAATGAGTCAGTCTCTTCAGCTGTAATTGTTATAATATAAGTACTCCAGACTGATCTAATCAACTCAAAACATGGAAGGGGTTCATTATAGGTCCAAATACACGTATTGGTCCATAGTGGTGCAGAAAGGTGTGAATATCCCCTACTAAGGTCATCCAAACACTGCACTGAGGCAACTTGCCGTAAATGCTTTTATCTGGAGGTCTCCTCACTCTGAGAACATCCAGATTCAAAATTTGAACATGATTATGCTTCCCACTATGAGTTTAGTAGTGACTGGAGGAACAAATCATTTTTTTGCTTTATACTAGCCTGCTAATTGGTTATTTCAGTGTGATTTCAAACAAAGTCCTCCCTGTGATCCTTCACCAGCTGTGTGAGTGTTCCACATGGTGAGACTTTCTGAGGATTGTCAAGTAGAAATTCCTAATTTTCATTTTTGCCCAGATGTGTCCCGTAGCCCAAGTCCTTGGCAGTGAATCTGTAGGAATTTTACTGCAGACAAAGAATGGGAAGGAATCTGCTGTAAATAAGTGCGATTCTTCTAGGTTCATTGTATGGTTCAACCCCTGACAGAATACCCAACAGTCTGCAAGCTCCCATTGCATTAGCACAGGGTAAGCACAGGACAAGAGCATGTACGTCACAAGTTCCAGTCATATCGCTGTACTCCAATAAACCAGTCAATGTGGTACCATATTCCTCTGAAATGATGGTGCCTTTTGATCATGCTACACAGCCTCACATCCCAGCGGACACTAACCTTCACATTGAGCACCTTAAGGATCTCAGAGTCATGATCTCCAGTGGCATAATGTTCATACCAAGTTTTGTGAAAATTGGTCTCTTTGGTTTATAAGTTGATTTGTGGGACATGAATAATGATGATTTATTTTACAGTCCTGTTGGTATCTCCACTGCCTCTGTAGTCAAGTGGTCAGAGTTCCTGGCTACAGATCCAGAGCTCCGGGTTCGATTCCCGGCGCTACCAGATTTTTTCTGAGAAGTAGTGGGTCTGGAGCAGGGTCTACTCAGCCTCGTGATGATAACTGAGTAGCTATTTCAAGGAAATAGCGGCTCCAGTATAGAAAACCGAAATTAACGGCCGTGGGGATCTGTTGCGCTAACCACGCGACACCCTCTATCCGCTAAAGTTGGCAGTAACCTCGCCGACAAGCGGCAGTCGATCGGTTGGTATAATTTGCTTGAAGACTAAAAACACCGAGTTTGTTTTGTTTATTTGTTTTTATTGGTGTCTCCAATCCTCTAGTATTGAGTGTAATGAATTGGATTGATTATATCCTGACTGAGGTACTATCCCAGAATTTTCTGTGAGGGACTCAGGAAGCCCACAAAAAAAAAAACACCTCAGTCAAGGTTGCCAGTGTGCTGACTAAGATTTGACTACAAATCTTGGGTGTTACTGCTACACCAGCCTGCCTAGTGGCCACATACTCTTATGATCCTACTTTGTTTCAGTGAGGAATGAAGATTTGCTGACAGTGCAACATATGAGTTACTGGACTGACTAGCCACATTCACAATAGCATGACACACATCTGTTTGATATTGAACTCTTAGTATTCGGTTGTTCATGCTTCACAGGAACATTGTATCATCGTGATGAGCCAGTTTTGCTGCCCTCTATTGGTAATGCCTTTGTACTGCGATGTCTGGATGGTATTCATGTCGATGGCAATGATCAGCGAATGTCCAAGTTGATATATAAGTAAGTATATTCATATATTAATCTGCTTGTCTTTTGATGTTATAGTGGACTGTTTCATTGCATTATTTACATTCAGTTGGTAGTTTTCAGTCTCTTCATGAAATTGACCTGTTTTCATAGAACCGAAATGCTTGTCGACACCATTTGATCACATTTTGGAACAGGGTTCACTGGAATAACCTCATGTATATTTGACTGGTGATGCAGGTCATGTGTGAGGCGCGATTCTGTGTGGCCTTATCAAGCAGGGGACCTCACATGGCTTACAGAGCATCCTGTGATGCCACTCAACATTGGCCAGTATGTCAACAATCACAGTCCAGGTAGGATGTAATGAATTCAGCAGAAAATTGTTCAGAGCAATATAAAGTGATAACCTAATGATAAAGTTGCTGTGAATTCAACTCCACAGAGCTGTTACTTTTAGAAACTGATAGCTGCTCACCTAGGGAAGAAATTCCACCCCCTTTCTGGAATGCCATGATTTATTATAATTTTCAAAGATAGTTTCTAAAGGGTTCTGATGATGGAGTGTAACACTCAGGATTACTGGGTTTTTGGACTTTGTCCATCGTCCAGTATTCTAAGGAACACAAAAGAACAATGATTTTGGTTAGCTCTTACTGACAGACCAACAAGGTAGTGTCTCCCACCCCCTCACCTAAGGGTGGAAACTGATCCAGTTCTTGAAGCCTTACGTTCTTTAGAATACTGGATGATGGACAGAGTCCAAAAACCCAGTAGTCCTGAGCATTTTCACAGAGTCTGCTACTGTACCTTTTCATGAGTCAGTCCACACCTCACCTTGTTTTAAGGACCAATCTTGGTATCCTCCCTTCTGCCTGTATGTCTATCTATAGTTGCTCTGTAATGGCCACAGCAGTACAGTGCTCTCTGGTTTGTTTCCATCATCCTATTAGTATTTGACTGGAAGCGCAAATTAAGAAGCCCATCATTTTGTAATTTTCTCAATCTTCCCATCGCTTCTTTTCTCGTGGGTCCAAATATTCCCCTCAGCACCCTGTTCTCAAACAGGCCCATTTTGTATTTCTCCCTCAGTGTGAGATATGAAGTTTCATGCCCGTACGAAACAAGAGTAGTGTTGTAGGTGGTTACCAACATTTTGGAGGCACCTGCTGCCTTCAACTTCAGGGTAGAGTACTGACTACTCTTCCCTGAAGATGGAGGCCACAAGTCCATACGAAACAATGGTAACTTTATACCGTACTATGTAGCATCACATCCCAGAAGACACTAACCTTCATACCCTTGCCATGATAACCTCAAGACTCACAACATTCTGTATGCATTTCATATGTCATCCATGCATGCTACATGCCATGACCATCACATCCTCCTCATGCAAATGTAGAAAAGTGCTTTCTGCCTTAGGAAAATTGACCATATTTTATTTTTTCCCCTTTTTATTGTACCCACTTATTCTGGCCTCTGTATTCATACCATTTTTATGAAGCTCAGCTTGCACTTCTGGCCTGAAGATAGCACCAGTTGTATAGTGATGTAATGTTCTGTCAGACTGTGGGGCCTTACAGCCTAGAGAACAGTAATCTTGCTGGGGAGACTCATTTTTCAACAAGTGAAAATGTTACTATCATGTGTAGAGATGACCCCATTTCATAGTAGACTGGGGTATGGACATGGGTCCTGGCAGAGGGAGTTGGAGTAAGCTAGCCACCACCCCCTCTCACTGTCAGACGTTCACAAGAAATAAGAATTTCAGAAAAGAAAAAGGAAATAGCCTAATATTAATACCAAAGCATCTGTGTTTGTGATTTCATCTGTTTCAATATACAGAGTATCCCAGGAGGAAAGGTCAGTATTCTGGGAGGTCATAGTATCAGTCATTCTAAGCAAAAAAAAAGTGTGTATGTGCATGTGTCCTATTCCGTATGGTTTCTGAGATAGAGCTATTTCACTGTACAGTACACTGTACAGATGAGCACGATGCTGTGTCCTCACATGCAAAGTGCACTGATGTTGACGGTGGAATTTTCGAAAATGTATTAGGTAAACTGTACCAACTTTGTCACTTGAACAATAAATACCGGTATTAGAAACAGTACGTAATATCTCTTTCTTATCAACAATTTTTGAAGTGTTAAGAATGGCTCAGCTCCATAAGTAAGTACAGTAAAGTAGCTTTATCTCAGAAACCATTCGGAATAGGACACGTACATAAGCAATTTTTTGCTTAGAATGATCAGTACTGTGATGTCCCAGAATACTGACCTTTCCTCCTGGGACAGTCTGTAGAGACTCCACAGTTTAAGAGTGATCCATATTCTTATACAGTGTGCACAGAGGCTAGTAAGCAAATATTTTGGCTGCCTGTGCCCCTCACTGAAACTGTCCTGGCACTAGTTGCTCCTCCTTGATAAAGATCCTGCCACTATCCATTTATCACACATCATTAGATACAAGATAAGATATACCTTATTCACTTTTTGACAGGTTGCCATTTTTCCCACAGGCTTCCCTGCCAATGTGGCTTACCAGGAGATCACTGTACCACTGTCATGCATTCCTCCAGAGCAGAGATGCTTTCTGCCCAATGTATGGTACAGCAGCGGTTCCCACTGTGACCACCTCCGACTGGTGGCTCTAGTGTCTATCGAAAACATTGAACAGGGTGACGAAGTGCTTTCAGCTTACTACACTGTGATACATTGAGTATATCTGATTGGTCCTTTCCCTGTTAGCAAACTGACTGAACCAGTGTGGCAGGTTTTTACTGGGACTTCCATGATCAGATCTGGCTGATGCTTAGAATTTGGTTCTCTGTTTCTTGTAATTATAAAGACGTCAAGAGATGGTACAGCCAGGAAAAATATTTCATTTCAATCTGTCACTGACATAGCAATGTTTCTTGGTTTATTTAGAGTCTCAGAAATGGCCACAAGTTTCTCATGTAGCCTGCAGTGCTAAGATATGTGACGGTAACAGTGTCAGCATATTGGTTTGCTTTGACCAATCAGCTCCATGAAGCTGACTGCTACTTAAGAAGCCTACAGTTGCTCAGCTACTCGAGATGTACTCACAAAATGTTTCCCAACCTGAAGGTTCATTACCATGTCCACAGTAGCCAGCTACAGGTCTCTAATCTGGGCTAGATTCACAGCCTCCCTTCCTGCTTCTTTAAGAACAATTTTAATGTTATCCTCCCATCTCAGTCTAGGTCTTCCTAGTGGTCTCTTCAGGTTTGACTGCATTGATTTTCTGTCCCATGTGTGCTGCATGTCCTTCCCATCTCATCGTCCTAGACTTGACAATCAAACAATTTACAAAGCTCCTGATTATGTAGTTTTCTCCATCCTGTTAATTCATCCCTCTTAGGTATTCGCTTAGTGGGGGATGGAGTGCAGCTGGGTCCACTTGGCACGGCGGCACACTGACTGACCTATTGTAGGCTGCCCAGGGTGATTATGATGATGGAGAATTTGGTGGAATGAAGATTCACAGGGGAAACCGAAGTACTCGGAGAAAACCTGCCCCAGCACCGCTTTGTCCACCATAAATCCAACTTGACCAGACCCAGGATTGAACCTGGGCCACAACGGTGGGAAGCCAGCGACTAGCCACTTGAGCTATGATGCGGCCTTCCCTCTTAGGTATGCCTCAACAACCAAAGAGAATTTATAAGTATAGAACTAAAGAAATACATGCATTAATTTGTTCTTTATTGTTGTGAAATAAACAATATGGTTACCCCACTTTGACCTCACTGTTCCCAGAACTATCCTCCCTCCTTCCTCCCTCCCTCCACCATCCTGTAGAGCGAGGCTCAGTCAGCAACATGTGGAGGTCACTCATAATGTGAAGTCTACATTCATAAATGTCGTGAGAGTGGCTCATGAACTGTATGGAGGCCAAACCTCTGTACTCAGCTCAGAGGTTTGCGCTCTCTACTGTTCCACTGTATGTAAAGCCTTTAATAAGATGAGTACTGTTTTCTGAGACATGGTGCCCTATAGTCTTGTAGAAGATAAACAACGTTTCACATTAACCTGCTGCCTCCGTCTTCTTCATGGTCAGATGTATGTTTAGCAAGCAGCAACCTCTGTGCTTCACACCTGTTGCATGCCTAGCATATTTTTTACCCTTAAGATGGAAATAGTACATTCCTTGTAAATCATCATTGAACTTCTACCAGACTGTACAGCATCACATCCAAGAAGTCACTTGTGGGAGAACATCAAATTAAAAATGTTTTTAATATTTTCAAGTGTTTCTGTAGAAGTGTGAGATTTGAAGGATGTGCCACCACATAGTACAATGCAAACACATGTACACTGAAGATGGAGCCAGCAGGTTCCTCTGAAACATCAGTAACAGACCACCAAGCTGTGTGTGTGTGTGTGTGTGTGTGTGTGTGTATGTGTGTGGTCAAATCCCCAAAAATGTAAGCTTCATGGTCACCCATGTGATTACCTCAGGTCTCAAAAGAGGCTGAAAGATTTGTCATGTCTTGACACTGAACAGTTCTGAAGAACTGACATGATTCTAGAGGTTACAGTTTGCCAACTGACCATCTCTGTGGAACTGAGTTCTTGACGAGCTAACACTAGTTCAGGTTCTCAAGAAATATGTACCACTTTACGGAACCTGAAACTTCATTATTGTCATCACAAGAGCATGTCGCTGGTCCCTGTTCCCCCCTCCCATCCTATTTCTTTAAGAACCATTTTAATATCATCCTTTCCATCTGCACTCAGTCTTCCTATTGGTGTCTTTTGCTCAGGTTTTCCTGTGAAACTCTATGCACGTATCTCCCACATGTGCTACATGCCTCACCCATCTCATCATCTTTGTTTGGTCATTTTAATAGTATATGACAGAGGAGTAAAGATTACGAAGTCTGACCAGCCTCCAGTTATTCATGCCTCTTCAGTCCAAATACACATATTCTCCTCAGCACCCTGTTCTCAAGGACCCTCAATGTGAGAGACCAAGTTTCATACCGATACAAAACTACATACAAGATTATAATTTTCTATATTTTAATCCTTAAGCTTCGGACAGAACATGGGAGAGCAGAAGATTTCAAACTGAATGGTAGTGAGTATTCCCTGTTAAGTGATGATTATTGTTTGAATGTAGATGTCCATATGCTTCATTTATGTGGCTTTATGTGTTGTAAAAAAAAAACGTGAAGCTCTCCCTGTAACAGGCCGTGAAGGCTCAAGGGTTGTGAGACGTTAAGGGTCCCAAATTACCTTGACAATCGGCTCAGAGATGGCGGTAAGGTTGCGCTTCACTCCCCAGGAAAATCATTTAATTAATTCCTGATACTCATTTCTGTTAGAGGCTGAGTAAACCCCAGGGCGGAGTGCGGCCGGAAGGATTAGGTCAATTGAAAAAAAATCCAATGACCTCATTGGGACTTGAACCTGCGACCTTCCTGCTTGTAGCATAGTACCTTAACCACTACACTACCGCATACAGCGGCTTTATGGATTGAAGGAACTGAAATTAAATAAATAATGCTGGGTGATATGTGTATTCATAGTTGTGCACAATACACATTAGTTACACTGCATAATGCATTTATAATAGGATCAGTCATTGTGCTCCAAGTGCATGGGTGCCACCAGGATTTTTCTTGGGCAACGAGAGAAAGGCTTACAAACTTTTACTTAAGCCATTTAAGACTGTTTTTACTGGTCACTTTATATTGTTGAAGATGGAAGGATATATATTTAAACCACATAATTTTTATTATTAATATTTAATATGTTTCTGTCCTTTCTTTAGCTTTTACATTAATCCAGGGAGGCAAGTGCCTAGTTTATTGAGCTCCTGTTGACACTCATGCCTTTATTCTTGTCTCCTTCAAACAGCATTGCAAAACAGATTCAGGCTGTGAAGTACATTTCACAAAGGAAGAAAGACACTAATGAGTATCTGCAACACAGTGTACCAACCCACTACTCTATTCTAATGTATATTGACATCTTTAATAAGACAGTTTTGTTAATTTTAACCGTAACATCAGCACGCCACTCTGGGATTGATTTTGGCATTGGCGGAAAGTCATTTTCATCAATCCAACCGTTAATAACGTGATAGACGCCCTGAAAGTCAATAGGTACATGTCATTATCTTTTACTGGCTGGGAATAGGGGATTTAAATTCCCTGGTACTACAGGGTTGCCAGCCAGACACATGACACTTAGCTGGCTGGAATTTCTACACACTCCAATGTTTCGTGAGAGACTGATTCATGTTACAATGCTGTGTCCCATACTATACAAGGTGTCCCGGGAAGAAAAGTCAGTATTCTTGGAGGTGATAGTTTCGGTCATTCTAAGCAAAAATGTGTTTATGTATGTGTCCTATTATGAACAGTTTCTGAGACAGAGCTGTTTCACTGTACAGACGAGCAGCACACCATGTCCTCACATGAGTTGCAAAGTTCATTGATGTTGATGGTGGAATTTTCGGAAATGTATTGTGTTAGGTAAACTGTACCAACTTTGTAACATGAAGAATAAATACCTGTATTAGAAACAGTACGTAATATCTCTTTCTTGTCAATGGTTTTTGGAATTGTATAGTGAAATAGCTTTATCTCGGAAACCGTTCAGAATAGGGCACATGTACATATACACTTGTTTGCTTAGAATGGCCGATACTGTGGCCTCTCAGAATATTGACCTTTCCTCCTGGACACCCTGTATGGCATCAAATGATAGGATGATCAATGAACAGTTAACTGGGATGGGTTTGGAAGGAAGCAGTCATGAACTGACCAAGGTATCAAGATACTGTTCTGCCATTTACTGGGAGTAACTGACAAAAATAACAGAAAGCCTCAGTTTGGATAGTGTCCTGGTTCAGACTGCAAGAAGGAACCTCCTGGATTCAAGTGTAGAATGTTAACAACTACACCAAACTTCCCCCCCCCCCGCCCCCAACATAATACAGTGAAACCATGAATTTGGTTTCATTAATCATAGCATAAGGAAATTGTTGATACATTAATGCCATTGGAAAGTAGTGTCAGAGGTTTAACAAAGTTATTAAAACTGGTGAAATTAGACATAGAGGCTTAAAGGTAAAGGTAAAGCTATCCCTGTAATAGGCCGTGGAGGCCCACAGGGTTATGAGACGTTGAGGCTCCCACATTTTCTAGATAGTCGGCTCACAGATAGCAGTGAGATTGTCAGCCTTATGTGCCAACTGCGCTTTACCCTCAGGAAGATTCCTGGTACTCATTTCTGTTAGAGACTGAGCCAAATGTATATGAATTTTTTAAGGTTTTCACCAGAGGCTCTTTCAAACCCGAAGGTGACCTGAGGTAGCAGTAGCTTAAATAGTGAAGCACCACTGGTCCCTCTGCTGGGCCACATGAATCCAGATTAACCATTGCATCCTATTTCTTAATATTAATTTAATATTTTATCTCATCTGTCCTTTGACTTTCCACTCTTTGTCTTTCAAGTCTTGCTGTCAGGGTTTTGTATGCACTTTTGTTCTGTCCCATTCTTGGTACATGAATGTATAAGGGGTGGACCTTCTTCACCCTTGCACTGTGACCACAGTGATCTATTGTGGCTGTTGATCTAGTCAGAACTAATGAATGGCATGTACTTGTAAATAGGTCTGTATTTGTGGCAACAAAATATAAATTAGAACCTTTGTACTTAAGGTTTATATTCTCATAGCTGATATAGGGATTAGGGATGCAGATCCATGTGGGATTACATTTACTTACCGCACGTATAGGGCAGGCTTTGGGAGCATTTCCAAACTTTGTAATTGTGCCAGCAAATTGAGGTTTCTGCTCAAGGAAATTGCAAAGTGACATTTTTGGAGTCTTGAAAGGTCCTGAAGTATAAGCATTGTTGTTTTCCTTCCTTAAAGCCTCAAATTCTACCTGAAAAAGAAATAAAATATTACATTTGTAAGATTGTTTTCAGTCACCCCATGTGTTGCTACAAGCTCTATCATCCTTTTATCTCTTGATTTAATGGCTGTAATGCACTATTTGGTAAGGGGCAGATTAAGAAATGGCTTTTCAGAACCAGGTACACTGCAGGAGAGCCTGGGGGAATGACCAGCACATATTAAAAGGAAATTATTGTGCTGTATATTCATGAAGTTGTTCCTGCATATATTGTTGGGAATGATGGTTATGGCATTTTAAGCCACTGGTAATACCTCGTTTAGAAAAACAAGGAGTCTGGAAGTACATAAGATGGTTTGGAAATATGGTAACATCACAACAGACATAATGGTCTTTAATGAAAAACATTCACTGTAACTTCAATTTAGAACTGAAATGAGTTTTGGGGTTTATTATATATTAGCATCATATTGGGTGTAGACTGTTCTATTCAGTTTTATCTACCTGTGGCTCTCTAGTTCTTCTGTTGGACCTTGGCTGCTTTTTCAGTTACTTAATCCTGTACAAAATTGCAAGGACACCTTGGACGGGGGATCAGTCTGTCACAAGGCCGCTGCCTGCACACAGTACAACGCGAAAACAGACTCCTGTGACTGTGTGTGTTATACTCACACACACACACAGTCACAGGAGCAAGACACAACACAAAGCACAATACACAGACGAAAGTAGGAAGAGTGCTCCGATAGAAGAGGATAGGTGTGACTCGCGTATTGAGATGCGATGTAGGGATAAAAAAATCCTGAACAGTTTTGATATTTTTAATATTTTTCAATATATATGATGAACATATATTTTAGTTATTTTAGTATGAAGACGGCAAGGCATGCAGTGAAGTAGTTTAACGTAAATTGAAAAGCACCTGAAGATGGCACCTTTATGCCGAAACATGTAGTGCAGGAGTGAAGAGTGAGGTGGATGAGTGTATGCACTGTAAGACGGCTGGAATAAATCATGGACAAAGGTAAAGTTGTTCGTGTGCTTGATTAATTAAGCACTGTACCTTGAAGACATGGGGGAGTGGAGGTATAGCCTCACCATTCTTGACCTCAGTACTAGATGGAGGTTAGTGGTTAGCTTCATGCTCTGACTGCTGTTCTACCAGGGAAAGACCCCAGTTCTCATTGGATGGGAGGCTGGGTGGGCTCCGAAGCCAACCTGGATGCTGTGGAGAAGAGAAAAGTCTCTTGCCTCTGCCGTGAATTGAACCCAGATCGTTCAGCTTGTCACTAAACTGACTCCCATAATAGTAGTTATGGCACTCCAAAAATAATTGCTCTGGAGATAAGTAGATGGTGCCTACAACTATATTCTAAAGGGTTCTGACGATGGCGTATAATACTCAGAATTACTGGGTGTTTGGACTTTGTGCATTGTCCGGTATTCTAGAAACTAGAAAACACATCGTTTCAGAAACTGGGTCTGTTTCTGACCTCAGGTTTAGGGGGAGACACCTCTGTTGGTTCTCTAGAAAGAGCTAACCTCAATTGATTGAGAACCCTTTACAATATAATAGATCTCATTGTACTCACAGGATGTGTCTTCAGTAAAGTTGCCTACTCAAGGTACAACAGACCCTCACAGATATTTGAGACAGGTAGTACTTATTAATTTTAATGCATTGTATCTCTCATATTCATGCAGTGTTCTTTTTCATGCTGGGCAGGAGGAGGGAAATGGGGACAGATTCTGTTTTCAAGTCAAATTTTCCTAATGTTGCCAAGCATTTTGATGGTGACAGAGCTGGTAGTCTGTGTGCTGTTGCACAAAGCAAAAGCAGTTACATGAGAGTTCTCCACTTTCAAGTCTGAAAAATTAACATATGACTCAAGATCAAGGTATTGTTTCTCCCAATTTAATCTAAAATTTGGTAAGTGCAAATATCTAAAGTCTGTTAGATTCAAATAGGCCTCCACACATAGTGTTCAAAAACACCTTTAGTTTCTTGAGAGGGAAGACAATGAAGCCATCACTTACTGTTGTTTGTGGTGGTAAGTCTTTGAGTATATGTAGTGTCCCATTGAGGATCGCCAATGAACTATTGTATTTTCCAACCTCCACCTTGGAGTCCTTGCCTATGTATTTGGAGGAAAATTTTCTTATCTCAGCATCTAGATACTGCAGTTTATAGTCTCGCTGAAAGAGAAACAACCATAATAAAAGTTTGAGTTCTTTATTTGTTTATGCTCTGACTTAACATCCTAAAGACCAATTTCAAAGTTAGTATGAGTAAAGAAGAGAAACAAAGGACAAAAATAAAGTGGTTATTATTTAGATAATAATAGTATTCCATTAACAAATTAGAATTATGATTGTGAGGTTAGAAAAGAAAAATATATGTTTATGCTGAATAGAGATAATATTTTAATGTGTAAGAAAGTAGTGTGGATATTATAAAATGTGATTGAAAGAAATAATTTTTGTTTTAAATATATCAACATCCCCATAGACATCAGCAGTAGCTGAAGCATGTCAACAGAATAATGGTTCTTAGTTGAAGAGCAAACATTAAACATAGAAAAATCCTTGAGATACAAGTATGAACTTGAACATTACAGTTTACAAATAATAATAAATTGATTCTTTATTTCTTTATATGCTCATTCAACTAACAAAACTAGCTCCATGGAGCTGGGGCCTGCAGTTGCTCCTTTAAAGATTTAACTTCATCAAATGATCCTACATTCAGAGAAAACCACAAAACGAAGCATGCTTTGGCTCTTGCCCCTTGCTCTATCTCCTATAGGGACACAGAGCTTCTTGCTCCTGTCACAGGATGCTGGGGTTTCCTTAAGAGGTCGAGTAGAAAGCAACTGATAACAGAAGGATTCCCTTTCTCCTCCTTAACAGTAATCATCATCAGCCAAGTTTTCACAAAGTTTACGTTCTACTGGATAGGTGCTGGGAAACAAATTTTGAAAGAGAAATGTACTGACTGAAAAAAACTTAATGACATTGGTGCTGTATTAGAAGCAAACGGGAAGAAGTTGTTAGGTCTTTTGGCTCTTCAGTGTGGATTTGCAATATGTACAGCTTGAATGGGCCTGCTTTTTCACGAGACAAGTTCCGAACATTATATGAGATCAATTCTATCATCCTTCTTCAATCAACTGACTGACGATGTACAATTTTGTGGACAATTCATGTAAGGTATGGTTCCCATAATATTAAAAAAAAAGGGATATTTCCATTTTTTCCCATAAAAACGGGACAGTTTGTAACAAATGTGGGACATGATAAAAATTAATAAAACACCAATAATACATTAACACTGAGAAATTTAAACATACAAAGATAAGCTCAAAATTGTTAATTTAGAAACACAGCACTTAAAAATATTCATACAAAAATGAAATGTAGGACTTACTCTGCAAAAATCTTCACAGATTCACCTGAATATTTATCACATTTCCAAAATTGTTCCAGAAACACTTTTTCTTTTGATGTTTGGGAATAGAACTCTGAACAAGAGAAAACTTTAAAGTGGGTATTCGCAATTGTTAAGGCTTTCACTGTTTTTATTTTCAGTCTCTTTTCTTCATCTGTCCATAATGCATTTATTATTCAGAAAATATGCTCAGTCACTGCATTAGATCCTGGCAGTGCCAAACAAATACTAATTAGATATTTAATATTCACAGCATTTATGTCCTTCTAAAGTGAGCCAACAATTCACACCACTTTTCGGTAACATGGTCATTTTTTTTATTCCACACTTCCAATTTCCTTTCACAATATTTTTGTACACATGAAAACTCATCAAACAAATCATCTTCATGCAGTAATAAACCAGGTACCACAGTCTTCATGAAATGCAGTTAACTTGTACACTCTTCCAGCTCACCTTTCCCTTCAGATTGGTCCAATCCATAGGTATAAGAAATGGCTATCACCGTTTCTGAACATATTCAGTGCAGATATCATAGAAGTCCTCTGCATAGTTACTAAATTTTACAATACTTATATGTCCTTTTTCTAGTTCTTGCAGCCGATCTCTCACAGAAGTTGTAAGAATTATGTCTTCCTACAGTTTGACTTGTCTAACAGTTACATCGGTGAGTATTGCGCTGCATTCTGTTTGTAATATGTAAATTTATTGTTGAGAAGTTTCCTCACTATAGTGGTTGTGCAGTCCATGAATTTCAAGCTATGGTTATGCACTGCAGTATGATATGAAAAGGTTGCTTCCTGTGCTGCTAGATATAACTGCTTTTCCATTTTACTAATATTCTTCATGTGTAAGTAGTTGAACGTGGTACCATAATTGGTTGAGGCACTGTGTTACAAGCAGGAAAGCTGCAGATTCAAGGTGGATTTTTTCAATTTACCTAATGCTTCCAGCTGCACTGTGGCCCTGGGGTCTACTCAGCCTCTAACAGAAATGAGTATCAGGAATCTTCCTTGGGTTAAAGGGCGGCCGGAGCTTAAGGCTGGCAACCTTAACGCCATCTGTGAGCCTATTGTATAGAGAAAATGTGGGAGCCTCGACGTCTCACAACCCTGTGGGCCTTCACGGTCTGTTATAAAGGCAGCTTTACCCTTCTTACTTTTTTACCTGAGTAGTTACCTATGCTGTTGCTGGAAGCTCTGTTTTCGAGCAGCCAGTTTTTTTTTTTTTTCGCGTGATTGGCGATGTCCGACCAACCACTACGTGCAATGCAAAATTTCGCGTTGCATAACGTGCATTCAGCATTCTCATTTACAGCTTTAATAAATGGATATTCACTCATAATACCGTCATTAATTCTGCACTTGCGTTTTGCCATCACTATACGGATTTAACCGATAAATCCTCGCAGGCTGTCACAACGGAACGTAACGGTCGACAAAGAATGCAGAGAATTATGCAGACGGAACTTTCGTTATGGGAGCAATTAAACATACTTCTGACATAAAGGCAAAGATACATATTGCCAAAAGAAAAACTACTAATTTATGAAATTGTGTTTTTGAATTAGCCACCAGGAGTGTTATCATGGTTATAGAAATGCCAATTGCAGAGAATAGCATCCGTTACCGATAGAAATTTATGTTACAGAAGAGCACTTAAAGGTTAAAAGTGGAATATTTGAAAAAATAACCCGAGGCATCGGGACATTATATGGGCAAACGGCTCCAAGGGGAACCCGAATTTAAGGTAATGCAAAAGCGCAAACTGCAAAAAAATTCTATCGATGCATTAGATGAAGTCTTCCGCGAACGAGATATAAGTCCAGGACTGTGACCACTGCGATCACCATTATTAAATCCTTATGTTTCTATAGACATTATCTCATAGTATGAGGCATGATTAGAATCAGAGTCTAGTCATTTCGAGACTCTTCTGTAAAATAATATCAGTTGAACTATAGCGGAAAAGCGGGCCTTGAATTATCGGCTACCACGGCTGGTGTGACCGATAAGAGTGCCGTGTTACTACGGCCACCAGTCTAAGGATAATCTGACCTCGCTGTGCCTGTTGCGACTGCTGTAACACCAAATTTATCAACTCCTGACCATAAAACATCATTTTATATTTTTCTAGCAACGCTATGTGTTGCGGTAGATGACTTCGCCTCACGTAGTATCGATAGCGCATGTGCAGGTGTCTCCTGCGGGTCCTGAATCAAAAGCATCGAATTTGCTTTGTCATATTTTTGCTGTTCCACCTCGCTGCTAAGCTTTGTAACCCGGTCTGTCATACTGATGGCCCATTTAAGCGGATTGTGTTTCAAGCTGCACTCCGATGGAACAATCATCAGTATTAGGGGATATTGCCTCCTTCTGTCTATTATTAATGAGGGTATGAATCCTCGTGTCATGCAGCAATCACAAATTTATAAGAGTTCTAACCAGTTTATGTACACAGACAGTACAGCTGAGTACGGTACTTAGACTCGCTAATTTGCAAGAAGCTGCAACGAAATCGCAAATGGCACTCACAAGAACGGATACATTTCTGTTTCCCACAAAGTAGACAGGAATTCTGAATCGCCGTGGTCTAGCCAATGGCAGTTTGNTACATGATACAAACTCCGTCTTCAGTGCAAACCATATATTGTAGGTCTTTCGTTTTGCTCTCCTTTACACACTACATGTTTCGGCCACAAACGGCCATCATCAGGTGTATTACTCACGTATCTGTCACACTGCACTTAGTTTAACATTTAAAATTAAAACACAGGTCTTCCTGATTGTTCCTTTCGTCGTTATTACCAAAATCTACTTCGTTGATGTCCTTGTTATTTACACACGTCAATTTTGATTTTTCTGAATTAGCACTTATAAAATCTTCGGTTCTAATTTTAAAATCTTTTCAATTTTCCTCTAAATTTAAAATTTAAAAATGTCAGGGTTACTCGCCCTATGTCTATAGTGCTGCAGCGGCTACTTCTTGTTTCTAGTACTGTACCGGTGTTATTCTGTCTAGTCTCTCTGTGTGCGTGCCGCTGCTTGTCTTTACTGCGTATAATAACGACGAAAGGAACAATCAGGAAGACCTGTGTTTTTAAATTTTAAATGTTAAACTAAGTGCAGTGTGACAGATGCGTGAGTAATACACCTGATGATGGCCGTTTGTGGCCGAAACATGTAGTGTGTAAAGGAGAGCAAAACGAAAGACCTACAATATATGGTTTGCACTGAAGACGGAGTTTGTATCATGTATCGTATGGAGTGCAACAGGATGCTTAAATATAATAATACGAATATATGTGTAAATGTAAAAATAATTTTAGAACATCTTTAATGCATTAACAGCTGTACATTTTAACATTGAGGTGCTGAATAACTTCCGTCTTTATTGTAATTGTAAATGTAATTAATTTTCTCTACGCGGACAGAATTGGTGAACAGTTGACATAACTGTAAAGTGCTTCCTCACGCCCCTGGCACCTTCTACATCTACATTTACATTTACATTTATTTTCACTTCATGGCTCCGTTCCATCTGTGATGGAAACGTGTAAATATTTTTATGCAGTTAAATTGGTCTTACTCGATGGTGGTGTTGTTTTGCTTAATGTCAAACAAGTGGACCGACCAGAATGCCTTCTGTTAAATCATTTACACCTGTGTTCTAGTGCAGAGATCTGGAATTTCAGGCTGTTCCATAAAATGTTCTTGAATGGCTTGAACATGTTCATAATCAAATCCCTCTGGCCGCTTGCTGCGTCCATGTTACTGAGACTAATCGGAAAACACTGCTCAATACTTGCAAACAGGTACTTACTGGCACGCCGGATAGTATATCTATATCAAATCCTGCTACTGGCTGGGGCCTGACAGCGGCCCCAAAAAGCAGACACAATGTCACCAACATGACACAACATGTGGTTCCTAAATCCAGACACCGCCGTTTATATGTGTAAGGCAACAGCTGTAGCCCATTGTCTGTGATCATGAGATGGCCGATATCAAACACCACCATTGAACGCGATTCGCCTTGCTGCGTCTAAACAGTTGAAGACGTCATGCACTTCCTGATGGGTCATAACTGGGTGTATTCCAAACTCGGAAAAATACCGAGTTCTTCTGGAAGTTGGGGTTTGAAGTAAAGTACATTGTCATGTGAAATCGTTATGCTGTGTCATGTTGAATCCTAGGGTGGAATGTATTGTTGGCTTCGCTTCTAAGGTAATGAACAGTTCGTGTTGCCATATTTTCAATTCTCAGGATATTGAAATAATTATTTTAATGTATGATTTAAACTTTTAAATATTTAAAATCCGTGGCTTGAGTCCGCAGCGAACTATACCGACCGAGCGACCGTTGCTTGTCGGAGAAGTTAGTGCCAACCGTCTCTGTGGTCTAGTGTTCAGAGTTCCTGGCTACAGATCCATAGGTTCTGGGTTCGATTACCGGGGCTACCGGATTTTTTTAAAGTAGTGGATCTGGAACGGGGTCCAATCAGTCGTTCAGAATTCTACTACGAATCTACCAATATGCTAAAAAAAAGTGGGCATTGCGTATGGTAGAGTCGAAATGCGTACAAAATTGGGGTCGGTAAACCTGAAGGAGAGAGAGAACTTCGAAGACATGGGCGCTTACTAGAGGATAATATGGATCTTAGATGAAGATAATGGGACGATGTGGACTGGATTGATCTGGCTGAGGATAGGGACCGGGGGCGTGCATTTGTGAACACGGTAATGAACTCTCGAGTTACACGAGGTGCGGAGAATTCCTTGACTAGTTAAGTGTTAATTAGGTTCTCAAAAATGACTCTGCTTCATGCAGTTAATTAACTAACTGGTTATTGACTGATAAACTGCTGCTGGTCCTCGCCAGCACAGTGATTCTTGGTTCTGAGTCCCACGGGACTTATGACCAGATTGTCACGTACAATGGTTGGCGTGACTAATAATAGTGGGTTCTGAATTTTATGATTGGATTTATTGGCACTGCTTTACAATTACAGTCAATTGTAACACCTCACACATTGAACTCCTTCTGAGCAACGTCTGTCTGACAAATCTCTATGAAGGATCTCTAACTTATCTCTCACTGCTTTGAATGTCAAGTCAGAGTCAAAGTCACATTGTGACTGACGGTCAGTGAGTCAGTAAGTCTTGGTGTCGAGCCCCGGGGCTCTTGACAAGATATTTATTATTACTGTTTGACAGTTACGGTCTTGTTTTCGTGGGGCGCCTTCTCTGACGAGAGGACGGGTCTGTCTTTCTATATTCTGCTGGCCTTTGCCAGCGCAGTCTTTCTCGGGTCGGAGTCTCTTGGGACTTGTGACTATATATTACTGTCCCAAATTTGAGACTTCCCTTTTCGTCACCTCCTACCACTCGCAGGGTCACGGTGGCAGCATTCGACCCCGCCTCCACACGGGTTCTCTTCTTGACAGACAGACGTGGACAGAATGCAGCGTTTTAGTGTGTTAAAGCAGGTGATTCATAAAATAACCTCAAGGCTTTAAAGGGTCAAGAAGAAAGTTTGCTTTTTGAAATAGCGGTGTTTTGTATAATTAAAATGATAGATAACATACGTGTGTTCGTGAAATAGCATTTCAGTAGCAACGTTTTCATTTTTATGAGGGTTTGTATTTTTTGTTTGTTTTTTTGTTCTCTTTATTTTGTAGATCTACGTTTCTCCGAAACTTCGATGAACTTACACCGGTCTACACGGCGTCAGATCCCAGATGATGGTACTCCAGTTTCCATATAGGAAAATTTCTGCATTTAAAGTTTCACTAAAAAAGTCGATTGTTTTGTAGGACACATGCATTACTTTTGTGGACTGTTCGACTAACATTGTGTTTCGTTAATGTTATCAACAGATGGCATCACTGTATATCATTGTTATATATGAATAGCATTCAGCCATCCGGATATAACAAGAACGCATATGCCATTGATTGTACAATTCCATGGGAAGTGCAGATAAGCATGCATACGGGCCAAACCGTGTGAAAGCGGATTTTGCGATGTACGATATGTATCTCTCCTATGGAATCACGAAAAAGCCGCTTCTAAATGAATACGGTCATGTGAATAAGTCACAAATAAGCACAATTTACATAGGTGTTTATTTTTTATTTTAAGAAACGTCACTTCCAATTTTGGTAAGACTTGTTAAGTACAATAAACTCATGTATGTAATTATTTAAAATTCATAACCTTGTGTATGTACATGAAACGTGTTGTAAGCATGAAATTTACCATTGTCATTACGCAATGGCAAGTTACCATAACAACGAATTTTCTAACAATGACTCGTTGAATGAATGCTGTAGTAGGTCACGAACAAGGGAGTAGTGTTTTGTGTGTGTCGTGTCTATTCTGCGAATAGTGATAATATTATAGATATAGATATGTGAGGTGTAGTATGCTATATGAAGGCAGCGGTTTGCTGTTGGATATTAATGCGTAATATTCGTGGGAGTTTACGTTCAGCGTCGGCCTCGATGCATAATTCGGTAAAGTGTGGAACCTGAAAGGAATTCGGGATGAAGCAGGGGAAGTACGGGAGAGCACAGAAACTTATGTAACGGGCGATTATCTTGCCGTTGGAATTCTCGGCTAGGGTTGTACTAGTGTAGGGGAGCTGGGATAGCTCAGTGGGTATAGTGACGGAGTACAGGCTGGACGTTCGGGGTTAGGTTCCCGACAATGCAAGGGATGTATCTGTACTCCACAGCGTCAAGACCGTCTGTGGGCCCAACCAGCCTCCTGTCTTATGGGTACCTGGGCCCTTTGGCCTAAGGTAAAGTGAAGTTGACCACGCACCTTCAACTAGTGCCGAGGTCAAGAATGGTGGAGCTGCACCTACATCCCATACGTCTTCATGACATGGTGCTTAATTAATTAAGCACAGGGAGAACTTCACCTTTAGTATATCCATGTTAAGTGAGTCTCTTGTCACAACGGCATGGCGCGTTCTCAGTTTGCTGGTGGAGGAGACGGCCTCCAGATATGGAAGTTAGCTGCGAATATATTGAATAAGCAGTCACGGACAGCTGACAAGGGGTACTCATGCAGCTTGCGTGTTGGGCATGGGACTAACGACTCCTCACCGTAAGAAATAAGTTTGTTACAAAATGTCACAAAGGACCTCGGACTTGGAGTTATTCTTTGCATAGACGACCTAAGCAAAAGAAAATGGATATGAGATTTGGTACGTGGAATGTAAGAAGTCTGCCTGAAGCTCAGGACAGTGGCGAAAGAGATAGCAAAATATAAGTTAGATTTAGGGGGAGTAGAAGAGGTCAGATGGGCCAGAGGTGGCACCAATCAGCAGGCGAATATACATAATTTTAATGAAAAGGGGAATAAAAATCATGAATTTGGTACAGTGAGAGGTACCTACACTTTATCTGGAACCGCTT
The DNA here is from genome assembly GCF_002891405.2 of Cryptotermes secundus. Classification (NCBI taxonomy): domain Eukaryota; kingdom Metazoa; phylum Arthropoda; class Insecta; order Blattodea; family Kalotermitidae; genus Cryptotermes; species Cryptotermes secundus. The sequence goes on along the minus strand of NW_019727849.1, from coordinate 79,731 downwards.
TCTCTGCTTGTGTATGAAACAGTTCCCCATTGTTGGTCGCATAACAGTCACTGATACAGTGATTTAATGTTCATAAGAACTGATTAGCGACGACCGAAAAGTTTATTTCGAAAGTTCCGCAAATTTTCTGCATCTGAGATCTTTTAAATATTTAAAGATAAGCAGCGCGCGCACGCAGGGAGCCTGCACAGAACAATACGCGAACGGTGCTGAAAGCAAGAAGGAGCCGCTGCAGCACACGTAGACACCGAGCGGGTATCCCTGTGGTTTAAATTAAATTTTAAAAATTTTACATTAAAATTCTAAATCAAATCGACGAGTGTATATTAACAGAGATTTTAAACATAACCGACTAGCTCAGCAAGGAGATTCTGGTATATCGGGACCGACTGAAACGCAGTAATGACAATTGAGAGAGCTGGTGTTTTTAAATTTTAAATTACGTGCAGTGTGACAGCTACGTAAGTGAAAATACACCTGATGATGGCCAGTTACGGCCGAAACATGTAGTGTAACAGAAGAAAGACAAAAAACTACAAATAAATTGTTGCATTTACGACGGTGTTTATATTATACATGTAGAAGTGTGGAGTGCAACAGGATGCTTAAATATAATATAGTAAACAATGACCGTTGTGATGTTCTGTTGCCAGTTGAAAAGAAGGCACACTCAGATACTTCGGATTTGAGTTTCTCATGTCGTTGAGTGTGCATATCTTGTGCGTTGTAACGCTGCGCAGTTCGACAGGAATGTACAGACGTTTCAGAAGAATGAATCGCTCCCGTTTTCAGGGTCGGAATGTAAACCAAGCAAGGGACTAGCAACAAGAAGACTCTTCTTGCAGCCTGCTTCTTGCTGGTTTGTTTTTTGGACTATTTTTCGACCTTGAAGATGAGGGCGATTCATTCCTCCGAAACGTCTGTGGATTTATATCGAGCTACACGACGTTACACCCTTCAGAGATTTAATATGTTTGACGAAGTCTGTTTTCATGCTCAAATTTTGCCCAAAATACTTCCTTTAAATAAGAACACGGCTTAGTTCATACTGTTAATGTTTCAAGTTCCGTATTTATCTCTTTATTTATACAGATTGTTTTTGTTCCATGGCACTTAAATTTTTGTCTTTGGTAGGAAAACAAGAAAATCGCCTCGCCCTGTCTTGCCTATGTGTCAATTGTTTTATCTTTCTAGAAATTTATTTTTCAATTTTCCAAAAATAGACAGTAATTTTAAAAGTTCACAGAAATGCAAGAATTTGTATTCTGCTGAGAAAGGTAGACCATTATCTTTCGCAATTAATAATTTACTGAATAAAAGTGAACATTCAAATAACCGGCATTGGCCATTAGGATAATCGCTGAATGAACAGTGGCAGTGAAAAAAGTACGAGGTTGGCAGCACTGCACTCAGATTATAAAAATGAATACTCGGAACACTACTTGCACCGTTTATGGTTGTAATGGAACAATTAGTTTCCGCACAGGTCAGTTATTTATGTTAATATCGTTGAGGTGAACATAAAGGCTGGTCCGTGCCGATCGGCCAAGCAACGCTGCGTAGATCAGCTTGTGTCGTGTAAACTTCGCTCCTTCCAGAACTTCTCATGTTGTTCGCATTAAGTTTTTGGAGTCAATTTGTTTTTAATAGTAATATTAGAATTCTGCCATGCACATCAATGAAACGTTCATAAAATAAAATAAAATAAAATAACTAACTTCGTGGAGCTGAGCCCTTCTTGAGAAGGCACCAGTCATGCAGCTACTCAAGAACTTCCCAGCATTTTATGAACCCGAAGGTTCATTACCGTGTTCACAAGAGCCCTCCGCTGGTCTCTATCCTAAGCCAGATCAATCCAATCCATACCATCCCACCCTATCTCTTTATGATCCATTTTAGTATTGTCCACCCACCGATGTCTTGGTCTTCTCAGTGGACTCTTTCCTTCTGGCTTTCCCGCCAATAAGTCACCATGAAAGTCAAGGGGCACGCGGTATAGTAGTTGGTTGAGGCACTACGCTACACGGCGTCACATCCCAGCAGATGACACTCTCCATACTGACCGCCTCGATAACCTCGACATGAACAAGTTTACAGCCGTTCGTCTCACACTGAATGGCGATTAATCGAACTATGTATATAAATGTTCAAGTCAAGGAGGATGAGATGGGCAGAGCATGTAGCACGAATGGGGGAGACGAGGAATGCGTATAGAATATTGGTGGGAAAGCCAGAAGGAAAGAGACCACTGGAAAGACGAAGGCGTGGGTGGGTGGGTGGACAATATTAGAATGGATCTTAGAGAGATAGGATGGGATGGTATGGATTGGATTGATCTGGCTCAGGATAGGGAGCAGTGGAGGGCTCTTGTGAACACGGTAATGAAACTTCGGGTTCCATAAAATGCTGGGAAATTCTTGAGTAGCTGCAGAATTGGCTTCTCATGACGGGCTCAGCTCCATGAGTAAGTAAATAAGTAAGCGGCCTCCGTAGTCTAGAGGTAACGTTCCCACCTCATGACTCGTAGTACGCGGGTTCAAATACCCGGCGGAGGTCGTCGAATTTTTAAGGGCGGAAAAACTCAGGGAGCAAGTCCTCCGGGAGGGACTTTAAGCTGTGTGTCCAGTGTCGTAACTTTACGGCACGTAAAAGAACCTCATATCCCCAAAGGGGATAGACACCGCTAAGCAAGTGGCCGAACTCGCTTGCTCGGCGGGACTGATGGTAAGCACCATTAATCGGTAGGATATAGAGACTGATAGAATATCATAGAGGGAAGCACAATAGATCAAACTTGTCGCAGTGTATGGGGAAACCCACCCTCTCTAAATAACTAACTAAGTAAATAAGTATTGTATGCATGTTGCTAGGTAGTTCTCGATATGTGCAACAGATGTCTCATAATATAATCCGATACTTCCATCTTTCGGCAGAATGTACGAAGTAGGCTTGTTCTGCCAGCGTGTGAAGAAGAAGGGTGATTTAGCATGGTGTGTCATATTCCAACGCAATGGTCTCAACTTGGGGTCTGCGTACCCCCGGGGTACGCGAAAACATCTTAGGATGCACGTAAAATTAAAATTCGTTTCCGAATTGAGGTGCTGGCCTGCCAGAAACATGCCCAGTCATCTCATTTACAAGTCAGAACAACATTAATAATTGATGACATATTTAATCATATGATTTTGCTTTGCTAAAATACCTTTGTTCCTTTACTAACTTTTATATGATATGTAATAATATATTTGTTATTTAATAGTTTTATTCTCCTTTTCCTCCTTTGAAACATATTATTTAATACATTATTCTGGATGTAATTTATTTTAGATGTAGATTATGGTCTGTGTATAAATTGAATTGTACACCAACAACTTAAGGTGGAGGGGTACAAAGTTGAAGAGGAATTACATCTGCGGGTACGCAAACAAAAGAGCTTGAATACCACTGGTCTTCTGTGCTGTAACGTCGAGTAATTCGAAGAGAACCCGACGTTTCAGAGGAACATCCTGCCACAAATTTCCAGAATAGCCAGAGTAGTTTTCGTGGTCGCTGCGGTGGAGGCCTGGCCCGGACGAAGAACAGGTATGTGCATATACAGTTGATGTTGAATTTACAGAATGCTCTGAAATTTTGGTTCCCGGTGGAGTGTTCCGACCGAATGAGGTTCGAGTACAAGGCATGCATGGCGCCGTGTGTGAAATGTTTGGATGTTGCTGTATGCATGCCGAGAGACGCAAGGAAGCAAAACAGAATTGCCACAGACTGCTTCAAGCCAATGGCGTTCCTACATTTACGTGTATGTAGCTAGGTATCACTGCATACGTAATAGAATGGGCACATATTTATTTATTTAACGACCCTAGTAGTTAGTCAGACCACATAGCGTCGAATGCTACGATCATTAATGACTGAATTGGAAAGGATGTGGGTGGAAGTGGTCGTGGCCAAATTTGATGCACTTTCCCGGCATTGCTCAGTCGGTGTATTGATGGGTGACGGGCTGGGCAGTCGGAGTTCGATTCCCGGCTTGGCCAAGTTTCCCTCTTCTGCATAGCCTCTAGACTGGCTCTGGGACACACCTAAGCCTCCCACCCACTGGGTATCGGGTGCTATCTCCTCGGGGGCAGAGCTTCCAGGGGCGTGAAGCCGACCACTCACATCCATATAGTGCCGAGGTCAAGAATGGTGGAGCCATACCTCCACTTATCTTCATGGCAACGTGCTTAGTTAATTAAGCACAGGGAGACCTTTACCATTTATATCTGGCCTGGAGGAACTGAGGAAAACAATAAAATAGCTCTCTCAAAATAAGACGCACTCCGGGCTGAGATCTGAACCTGGGACTTCCTAAGAACTAAGCAAGTGTCGCACACAAGTTGGGTGATAACACAGAACGTGGGATGGGATTCGAACTAGTGACACAGAATGTTCCCCATCCCACGGAGCACCCGGCCCGGGTGCACAGGAGACGCACAGCTTGACAACGTAAGAAAGCAGACAGAGAGGAGACGTTGTTTCCAGCGCAGCAGAACCTTCTCATGGCTTCGGCAGGGTGTAAACTGAGCCATCTGCTATCAGACAGGCGAGCGAGGTGCTCAGTTTCAGGGTAGACACATTTCTGTTTGCTTCTTTGGCAACTTGTTCATAACGCGACCATTAATCGGCAGTAATATGAACATGCTTGACAAAATGCAAATACAACTTTTATTTCCACACTTTTCTTTTGTTGCTGGTGGGGTGGGACTAAGTCCCTTGTACTGCGGCCACTTCTGGCCTGTTGTACTAGCCCCAGATGTTAGGTGAGGGTGATTGTGGAGCAATTGGTGGAATGAAGATTGGCAGGGGAAACCGAAGTACTCGGAGAAAACCTGCCCCAGCGCCACATTGTCCACCACAGATCCCACTTGACCAGACCCGGGATTGAACCCGGGCCGCCGCGATGGGAAGCCAGCGACTAACCGCTTGAGCTATGGCGCCGCCTTTTCCACACTTAATGTAATTAACTGTGAATACGTTTCCAGGAAGCTGATCTGATTTAACTTGGTAGGGACGAAGTTTGTTGTTTCTTGGGGTGTATGTGGGCTTGTAGCTGCCCCGACTGCCGGTTGTGATAGAACAGGACTCAACGGACAGCAGTGCCTTGGGAGGGGATTCTTTGACTTGATGGGTTATTATCAGCTTCTGAAGAATCATTCTGCTCCCTGGAGTTGCGGCTGTTTTTAAATGAAATTAGTTTTGCGTTCCAGCTTCAGAACTGCTGACAGATTTGTATAAACATGAACATGAGTTCTATAGCACTGAAAGACTAACATGTACAGTTTGCTTCGTGGACGCATCCATGTTTAATTGGAGAATAACATGGAATATTATGTTATACAGTTCATTAAGCATAAGCTACTTCGAGTTATGTACATATATACAGGACACGTGTGTGGGAGGGTGTGTTCAACAGTTCCAACATACGCATTGAGGGAATACTGGGATAAGCCTGTGGATGTAGCGACTTGTCTGCAGGATGATTATCCAGTAAATCAGAATTTGATTCCCGACAGGGGCAAAAAAGAACCTTCCCCGTTTAGACAGGTTCTGGGTTCCACCCAGCCTCCTGTCCAATGGATACCAGGAACATTTTCCCAGGGGATAAATTGGCCGGGAGGTAAAGCTGTCCACTATACAATGCCCGGATTGAGAATGCCTGGAGCTGTACTTCCACTCCCCCCATATCTTGATTAAGCACAGGGCTGTTTTTGCAATTGTTTTATATTATGTGTGTGTACTTAACTTAGGGAGTATCTTCTTGCCGGTGGGAGCAAGAGACTTTTCTGCTCCCAAAGAGGACAGACCGGCTCTGGCTTTCAGCCAGCCTCCTAACCGATGGGTACTGGGGACTCTTTCCCCAGCGGTAAAGCGGCCGTGGCGTGAAGCTGACCATTCATATCCAACCAGTGCAGAGGTCAAGAATGGTGGAGCTGTCCCGCTACTTCCCAATACGTCTTATTGGCGTGATGTTACTAATTAGTAATTACGCAGGGTCATCTTGTGGAGATTGGCAACTTGCAATTCGAGAGCCTGAGACGATGTTGGCTGACATGTTTAGATGCGTGCTTATACATACATACACATACGCGTCTCGGTATGTAACGACCAAGCAAACAGTCGGAACACGTCAGCCCGTATTACAGAGAAACTGCCAATAAGCTGTGAGGATCTAAATTAGTCACAGGCTAGCTTTTGTAAAGTGGGTGATGAACTTAGAAGTTGTCTAAAACCACGGAATAATTCTCACACGTCTTGGAAATGTCCTGTAAGCTGTAGTTCAAAACTCCATTAGACAGCGTAAAACACTTTGGTACTTGAGCGTAACATTGGTCTAGATAGGTCTGTTTCTTAAAACCTGGCTCTAATTTCGAAAATTTCTGGAACAATTCTGCAGAAAATTACTGGTCCAGTTTCTGTTTGCAGAAGGTTCTGGAGTCAAACCCACTTCGACTTGCAGCTTCAAATTTTGCCACGTGGCAATGAGGAAATCTTAAAAAGTTTAGAATGATTAGGCTTCGTAATTTAATTACTAGCAAACATACATTCATGTTAACTAGTTCATTTTTTGTTAAGGATTCTTGCTTTCAATTATTTCGTCTTAAATGCATTTTGACCACTTATAACCTTGCACCAGGGTTGCATTAGCTGTGGCTGCAACAGAATGGCGGGAGTTGCGCACCTGCACCTGAGCTCCTGATTGGCTAGTTTTGTATCAGTCGTTTTCTGGGATTTCACGTGACTTGAAGGAAGTGGCGGATCGTACGTTAGACCACCCTCGCACTGCCTTGGTCATAAAATAAGCCATTAAAAAATAGTAAGTTATTTTATTAATTCGAATGTAAGGCTACAAAAATGATGTACAAAATTGTCAGTGTTTCTTTTAACATTCTTGCGCTAAGCATCATTTCGTTAAGGCGTATAGAGGGCGTGAAGGAAATACTCCACATATTACAGACCAAGGCATGCCCATTGATATTGAGTGGTCGGCTTTAGAATACGCTCGCCTAACGAACTATGCGTTTATTCGATTACTTTACGGAGCTCTGTCCTCTTCCAGGTCTAGTTATTTGTCAGCTTCTCATGTTTCACGTAAGCTGATGACAAGTGGTTATGAATTACATATTTGAGAGTCGAGTGACTGAGTCCTCGATGAGCATAACCGAGATTAAAACCGGGGAAGTCAAGGTAACCTCTACACCGTGAGAACCCGGTACCCACCGACAGCAGCCAGGGGCAGGGAACAAGAGGAAGCCTCTCCCCACGGCGGACGGTCCTCACGGTCCTGACAGTGGGTCGGATTACTAACCGGAAAGTTTGCCGTACCATAGCTCAGGCGATTGGTCAACGGATTTCCACCGGCCCGGGTTCTATCCCACGTCAGGTCATGTTGGATTTGTGGTGGACAAAGTGGCACTGGGGTAGGTTTTCTCCGGGTACTTCGGTTCCCCTGCCAATTCCCTGACATACGTTATTTTCGAAAACTTGAAATTAATTCTCTTCCCTTGAAGTACAAACCACGTTTTAAACCCGTACAAAACCATTAGTAAAATAATCGCTTTGTATTTGAGATCTTTATGGCCGGGATATCTCAGTCGGTATAGCGACTGGCTGCGGGCTGGATGACCGAGGGGTCAGAGTTCGAGTTCTGGTAGGGTCAAGTATTTCCTCTTCTCCACATTGTCCAGACTGGCTGTGGGGTCCACCCAACCCCTTATCCAATGGATACGGGGGGGCCCTTTATCCCCGGGGATAAATCGGCCGGAGCTTGAAGCTGACCATTTACCTCCAGCTAGTGCCGAGGTCAAAATATGTGGATCTATACATCCACTCCCCCATACGCCATCCTGGCGCAGTGCTTAATTAGTTAATCACAGGGACATCTTTACCTTTTTATGGCATTAGGAAGTATACGGGAACGTAACGGGTTCTTTACGATTTATAAACTGAAAAAGTAAACGTCCTTGCATCTACTGGTGTTCGTCTTAATATTATCCCTTAAGTCTCTGAATTCCTCTTTCTTTACGATGGTTTTCAGCCGAAATTTTGTATTCATTGATTTTTTCTTGCGTGCTATATGCTCTGCCTCAAATGAATCGTCCTGTCAGTATCAGTTGCTATGAACCGAGATTCAGGCAGTGGGTTGATTGGGCTTCGATACCCAGCAGGTCACGGAATCTGCGCCATGCTGCCCGTAGGCCTGCCAGGTTGGCCCAATACATGGGCACCGTGGGGCCCGCACCGCGACAGGTGCAGCATTTTCGTAGGTCCAGTTTTGACGTTTATAATTAGTGGATCGTAACCTCCATACAAACATACGCCTCAAAATGCAATATTAGGCACTTTGCCATTTAGCAATTTGCCATGGACAATTAATGTGCATTCTTTCGTTATTTTGTTTCTTATTTCGGGTAAGAATATAACTTGGAGCCGTTATAGTTCAGTCGGTGTGGGACTGGGCTATGGATTAGAATACCGGACTTCGATTCCCAGCAGCGGCAAGAGATTTTTCTCTACGCCACAGCCTCCAGACCTTCTCCTACCCAGTTTCCAATGAGTACGGGGCGGTGTTCACCGGGGATAAAGCGGCTGGGTCGTGAAGCTGACCACTCACTTCCATCTAATGCCGAGGTCAAGACTGTTGGAGTTATACCGTCACTCCCCCATGCGTTTTCATGCCGTGGTGCTTAACTAGTTAAACACATGGAGAACTTCAACTTATACTTTTTTTTCCCCCTTGGCACTACAGCCCCAGTGGGCCCAGGCCTACCTCCATGAACTTCTCCGTTCACTTCGGTTTTTCTTTATCTTACACATTCAGTAGGACTCCTTTGGCGGGTGATCAGCTCGTCGCAAGGCCTCTACCTGTACACAAACACAGAAAAACGCACACGCACAAAGTAAACATCCATTCCCTGAGTGGGATTCGAACCCACGATCCAGGTTTCCAAGCGAGCGAAGAGAGTACATGCCTTAGACCGCTTGGCTACCGTGACCGGCCACCTTTTACTTATGTTTATAAATTGCCCTCAGCCCTTTGTTTGCAAGTTTCTGTTGTGAACGAGGTTCGCTTTTAAATAGCAGTTATACGATTTTTAATTTTTATATTATTTAATTTAAAATCTGGAGCAAATAGGACTGCGGCCAGTATTTAGGAGCACTTCTCTGAGTACACCCTCGCGATATATTACGGACAGTAGTTCTTACGATCCGTCACTGACAACTACTGATATACACGCGCGCAGTCATTGGCTCCCTCAGCGCGCGATAATATTCATCCACGTCACTGGGTCGTTGGATGCGAGGGAGGCAGGTTCGAATTTGCGTGTGCTCTGAGTTTTGTTTACTTTGTGCTAATCTTGTGCAATGAATCAAGGCGAGGTACCGTTAGGTGTGTTAATTTGGTGCCATGCAGGTATTCGTGCTGTTATATTTGTTAAATCAAATTAAATTTTGTCTAAAAACAGTTAGAAACCAAGTTGCACTAGTTTTCTTGCAGAGAAGTATGTCGTAGTACTCAAAATACGTTCATAGCTATAATGAAGTGTTTCTTGTAGACTTTACAATAATTTATTAAATTTTGGCATTAAAATTTCGATTTTAATTGCATCTATCATGATTAGCTGGTGCTTAATTACTGTTTGTATCAGTTTATTAGCATGAGGAGCTAGTTGCAAAGTTCTTGACTAATTGGCGCCATCTTTTGCGCCATTTTTTTTTTTTTTCAGGAGAAAAAAAATTAATATTTTAGTTATTATAAAAGTAATACCGTATTGAATTTTGATAATTTTTTTTTTGCAAATATTGCATTTATCAAAATTCCATCTCTGTTCAGAAATTGTATAATTCTTAATTCACGATCTAATAATTAAAATGGAAAATTTATTCTATCTGTTCGTGACCATCTTGGACTTCGGGATTTCTGGCGCCATCGTCAACCATTGAAAGTCATCTAAATTACAAGCTTATTAATATTAATAATTACTGTGCATTTTGAATTTAAAGTTAAAGTTATCTATTTTGCATATTTTAACATCAGATTTTTAGAAATAAATTTGCTAATGGCCAGAAAATATATGTTGTAAATTTACGAATTTTATATAAATTTGACTAATGCACTCGATGTAGTTCAGCCATTTTTGTATCATTCTTCGTCATGGAAATGCAACACATTTGTATTTCCGCCATCTTTTAGTAACGTTAACGAAGCATTCCCAGGTAAGCGATATATTTTAGAATATTTTCTAAGGAACCAGTGAATTATTATGAAAATACCAGTCAGAGAGTGGAATTTATTTCTTTAAAACAACAAATAAGCTTAAATATGTTGTTATTATGAAAAATGAACGTGTAAAATCATAGTTCAAATTCCTAATCAGACTGCTGTCTGGCATTCGCAAGCCAGTATGCTGGAATCCAAGCCTTGTATCCTACGTCTTTATTCATGTGTTCGTGATTTTATTTAGTTTATCTTGGCATGGCTTCCTCTCAGATCCTCTCTAGTCCATACGTTTTCCTTTCCAGTATGAAACCGCAGGTGATAAATATTTAACTGAATAACCAGATACTATTTAATTCTGTTTAATTTATTTAAAATTAATATTGATAAAGGACGACACCGTAGAAGACCTCCTAAAAGGTTAGTTTATATTAAAGCTAATGTGTGATCAGGAAATAACATTGAATCAGAATATTTAGGATATATCTTGACTGGACTGTTTCTAATTATGTTATTATTACTGTTTGTAAATAGTTATGATTATTATTTCTAATTAATATTAATACTAGGTGGGACTGAAACTAAACGGGACACATCAGCTGTTGGTCTACGGCGATGATGTGAATCTACTGGGTGATAATGTACATACCATAAAGAAAAACGCAAACTTTAATTGACGCTAGTAAGCAGGTTGGTCTAGAAGTAAGCACAGAGAAAACTAAGTATATGTTGCTGTCTCGTCACAAAAATGAAGAGCAAAATAAAGAGACCACAGGGAAGACCAAGGCGTAGGTGTGTGGACAATATTAGAATGATCTTAGAGAGATAGGATGGAATGGTATAGATTGGATAGATCTGGCTCAGGATAGGAACCAGTGGAGGGCTCTTGTGAACACGGTGATGAACCTTCGGGTTCCAGAAAATGCTGGGAAATTCTTGAGTAGCTGCAGAATTGGCGGCTTCTCAAGAAGGGCTCAGCTCCATAAGTAAGTAAGTAAGTAATTAATATTAATAGAAGACTTCAAGAAGACGTGGTTAATTTAAGTGAATTAGTGAAGCTTAATATTTATGATCCTCCTTAGTGCGATTACAGGTAGTTGGTAAATATTCCCTGTAACAGGCCGTGAAGGCCCATATGGTTGTGAGACGTCGAGACTCCCACATTTTCTAGCCAATCGGCTCACAGCTGGCGGTAAGGTTGTCAGCTCTACGCGCCGGTCGCCCTTTACCCCCAAGAATATTCCTGGTACACATTTCTGTTAGAGGCTGAGTCGACCCCAGGACCAAAGTGCGGCTGGAAAGATTAGGTAAACTGGAAAAATCCACCTCATCGGGACTCGAACCCGCGACCTTCCGGCTTGTAGCATAGAGCCTCAACCAACTACGCTACTGCGTCCCCCCCAGTTAGTTATTATTATAATTATTACTATTTCTAATTTTTTAAATTGTTAATAAAGAGACATTACAACGAAAGCCCTGTTATAAATGTTAGTTTATTATATAGCTGAGACGTAATCAGTGCTTCACTGAAGGGGACCATTTAGAATAGCTGTTAATGGGGCTGTTTCCAGTAATTTTTAGGTACAATTATTCGTATTAATATTAATATGCGGGAAATGGGAACAGAGTTCTTAGAAAGTTAGGTCATTCTACAGCCGACGTAAATAAGAGATCGTTGGGTCTTAACGTTTATTAAGCATCTTGATTAAATTTATTATTTCTGATAGCCGTTTCGACAAGTTTGCCAGATTGACACATCTTAAAACAGGTAGTCATCAAACATAGCTCCTGTCATTGTATCTTCACCATCCCTCCCAGAATTTGGTATCTTTAGGGCATTATAAGGCAGGATGCTTCAGCTCTGCTGGACGTCAGCATAATTGTCTTCTTTGTTTTGGTTGACATGTTTACCACTTCTGGACTGCTATCTGAAGTCCTGCATCCCATTTCAGTAAATGGCCATCTTCCTTTTAAGCGCACACCCGCAAGCATTTGCCTTGTTCGAACTTGTTTTTCCGCGGACATACTGTGTTGGGTGTTACTCTGAAGTCCTTTCGAATCCCATTGGATTTCTGTTCGCCATATTCAGGCCGCAGGTAAATATAATTCAGAATATGTATTTCTGTCAAGAAGAAACTTCCGTGCTGGATAATAGGAAAGTCTTGGCTGTTTCACTGTGACGCCGTTGGCACTTGCTACAGACCGCTATGTTTTGGTAAATAGAACCGTATTGGTCTCAACTTGACCCCGAAAGAACTCACACAGATGATAGTGCGTCGTTAGATAACCAAGCTGCTAAGTGATGAGGTGACGGCCTAAAGAAGATATAGCTCAGGCAGGTCTTCTAGGAATTGGCAACACTGACACCACAGAAGGCTTCAGACAGTCGGCGAGGTTGTCTGGTATAAAGCTTCATCAGGTTGCCACTGATAGATCATCGAAAGACAGGCAGACACGATACAAACGAAGATCGCCAGTATTAGTTACTATTTGTGTTGAAGATTGTGTATTCCAATGAAGAGTTCACATTAATGTCATGTTATATCCATTCGTGCTACATGTGCCGTCCATTTATTTTGTGATTTGAGCTGTAAAGGAATTGTCAGGATTCTGCGACTGTACGAGGAAAAATCATTTTATTTGAATATGATCCACGTAACATTGAAAATAATGAAACATTTCTTAGTTATGTAAACTGTGTTCACATGGTACCATCATTATAATATAATTGAAGGATTTTTATAAACCACTTAACACGCTGTAATTGTGTAGAATTATGCTGTGTCTACATTCCTACGACAGTACTATTGAAGTCATGTGTATGTCACATATTCAAATTACGTCAGTTTTTGATATAGAAATTATATAATGGCAGCTTCCGCGTGTGATCGTACAAATTATTGGCTTTCTTACTAACACACTAATGACTAACACTTCATTCTTTCCTTGTGCATGGCCGGCAAACACTGACTGCTTATAACACGATTTGTACCTTCACATGTGCCCACTGCCATCTGCTACTTTGGATTTAGGAGCCCATCAAGTCCATTTTAAAATTAACAGTGCTTGAATAAAATTCAGCATCTCTGGGTATATTAATGTATTATATATTTCCATACCGATAAAACCCCTCAATTTCGAGTAAGAACGCTATCATTACATCAGTGTTTCCCAGACTGTGGTGCGCGGTTCGGTATTGGTTCACAGAAAGTCAACAACTATATCGACATTTTGAAATGTCATAATTATAGTTCCTATTGATAAAAATTATGCATCATTTTGCAGTAACGTTAGCCTCGTTATTAGATTGGGATACAACGGACCTACCGACACGTCTTAGCAAGTTTGTAAGGAGGTTTGTACTGCGTAAATGTATCTTAACCTCAGCCTGAGACAGTTTCATTGCCGGTTAGTGGAAATATGGGTGAACTGCATTTCATTTTTGAGTCGCTAGCTGTTACTGGCTGAAAGCGACCAAAGGCATTTTTCAATAAAATATCACTGCAGTGCTAAGGGAAGCCGCCGAGTCTGTCACGTGGGAGAGACGGGGAAACAAACAGAACTTGTTCAGGAATTGTTTAGCGTTATCCTGAAGTTGCTCATGATCTTCGTCATTAACAATATCAATTATAATTTTATCCTACATTAATTAATCAGCAGCAGAGGCCCCCCCCACACACACACGGCGTTGTCTCTTCTTCTGGAATTTCTCTCGATTTTCTTCAGTCACAAATGGATTCCCCCCTTGGCACTACAGCCCCAGTGGGCCTAGGGCTACCGCCATGAACTTCTCCGTTCACCCGGTCACAAATACCAGCTATAAATTTATCTGAAGGAAATCAATGAATGTTGCGACCATACAATCCTTACGTGTCATGCTGACCTTTGTGATTTTCTTCAGTCACAAATACCATTCATATACAATTTAATGAACACGCCTTCCGTATAAGTAATGTTGGCCGCTTCGGCCGCCAGTCCCGTGGTCAATATGCGAAGTGTGGATAGGAGAATTCTTAGACAAGTTGGGCTATTACATTGATGATACGTGGTTAATAAAATTAAAACATTTAGGATATATTTTAACGGAATTATTTGTATTTAGTTCTTAATTATAATGGGGCACGCGGTAGCGTAGTTGGTTGAGGCACTATACTACAAGCCGGAAGGTCGCGGGATGGAGTCCCCGATGAGGTGGATTTTTCGATTTACCTAATCCTTCCAGCTGCACTATGGCCCTGGGGTCGACTCAGCCTCTAACAGAAATGAGTACCAGGAATATCCTTGGAGGTAAAGGGCGGCCGGAGCGTAAGGAAACTTACCGCCATCTATGAGCCGATTGTCTAGAAAATGTGGGAACCTCAACATCTCACAACCCTATGGGCCTCCACAGCCTGTTACGGGGATACTTTTACTTTTCTTAATTATAGAAGTAACTTGTGAACGCGGTGATGAACCTTCGGGTTCCATAAAATGCTGGGAAATTCTTGAGTAGCTGCAGAATTAGCGGCTCTTCAAGAAGGGCTCAGTTCCATGAGTAAGTAAGTAAGTAATTTACAATTATTATCAATAAAAGATCAGTTAGGAAAATTCAGTCTATTACGTAGATGATATATGCTCAATGAATGACAGCATTTAGGGTAAATCTTAGTGAAATTATTTGTAATAAGTTCAAACTATAATAATTATATATAATTAATATGAATAGGAGATCAGTTAGAAAAGTTAGTCTATTATGTTGATGAAATGTGATCAGTGAAATCACAACAATTAGGGCACATCTTATTGGAATTATTTGTAATTAGTTCAGATTATAATAATTATATACAATTAATATGAATAGGAGATCAGTTAGAAAAGTTAGTCTATTATGTTGATGAAATGTGATCAATGAAATCACAACAATTAGGGCACATCTTATTGGAATTATTTGTAATTAGTTCAGATTATAATAATTATTTACAATAAATATGAACAGATGATCTATTAGAAGAGTTAGTCTGATATATTGATGATGTGTGATCAATGACTCGCCGAATCACAGCGCTTAAGATAGCTTTTGATGTTATTATTTCCAGATACGCTTTAACTATGATTATTATTACAAACTCCTATTAATAAAAGTCTGATTTCACTAGAACTGTTTTAATATTATACTATAGGCTCCTCTGGTTTCTAAACACCTGTCGTCTTCACCTTTTCCCCTACCAACTTCCGTATGTTCACCATGTGTACCAGTGCCAGATGACTGATCAGGCCATCGTAATAACTTCGAGCTGCTCGTTTTTACAGTGTTACCATATTCACGAAACTGAAAGCAGTGCAGGATTGTCAGGTTTTCGCTATTGGTCGCGGGACAAATTTTCATTTGGGGGGGGGGGGCTGACAGTTTTACGCTTTCTCATTCATGAATCGTTACGAAGTGCTGTGTTGTGCTGTGCTGTGCTGTGATCCAACGACCCTAAGTATATGTGATATAGTGTTGTGCTGTGCTGTGCTGTGATCCAACGACCCTTAGTATATGTGATATAGTGTTGTGCCGTTTCCTTGGATGACGGCTGCTTCATCCCATTGGAGACACCAGGATCCATCCGAAGGAGACATCGAACCAGACACCGTGGCAAGAGGAGCTCCGCACAGACAGTATCGTTAAAACCAAAACAGTGCCGTGCGGAACCTTTAGCGATTGAGGGCCCGTCCGCAGGAGGATGGGGTTGGGTACTCGCAGTAAATCGGGTATGCCAGTGCACCGCACGGTCTTATCATGATTCAGTCCGGCCCCAGGCTGGTCATGATAACAGTCCCGTGCCACGGGATATTCAATTTGATGCGGTAGCCGCCATGACTCAGGGCTTAGGTTAAGGTCGAGTTGGACACCCTGTGTATTTGATATTTTTTTTATATTAGTTTGTAAGGTCTTGTCCTCCCGCCCTCCCCGTTAGGTGCCCCCGATAGGATTTTTGGTTAGGCGACGTGAGTTTAGGTTTTGTGTCCGGTTCAGCCTTCTGCCGGCTGAACGGACATTCATTTAGGAGGGTTTAGTTTTAGTATTTCTGTGTATTTTTTTTTTTGGACACAGGGTGACAACTTGACAGGGTTCGGTCGGCACGACAATGAGATCAGTGCGAGAGGGAGAGAGATAAAAAGAACTTTAACGGTCTCTGCCTATGAATAACTCGCATTGGAGGGACAGAGATTCAATAAAACAAAACTTAATTTTGTTTTGACCCACCTTTCACTTCAATGGTGAGAGATAAGTGGTGGAATCTTATGTATATTAACTTTCATTCCGATGGTAAAGATAAGTGGCCGAATCTGTACGAGTGTACAGAGTGTGTGTTTATGTACATATATTAAGTGACATGTCATGTTTGTGTGTATTTATGAGCTGTTGTTTCAATGTATAAAAATGATATAGCGAGGAAACGCACAAGGTGAGTGTGCTCCGGCTTCAGCGTTGGACAAAACATCCGCTGTCGTCACTTAGGCCTGCGAAAGGTAGGTCGGTACATGTGTCCCAGCTTCAGCATTGCCAACTCTCACCGCGGAGGAACGCACCAGGATCAAATAACTGATCCCTGTAAATTGTTGCTTTCTGAGAAATGCCTGGCATTTGCATTTTACGCGTCAGTAAACAGTGACGACACCATCGGAGTTGTGATTTTAGATGAATGGGAAAGTTACTGGCATAATAATTATTTGTGTCCGAAGTAACGAATATGTTAGAATGAAACTGACTTGACTAGCGTGTATAGATGTGTCGATAGGCGGCAGGTTGCGAGACACTATGCACAGTTCAGATTGGAATGACGAATTTTCTCTACAAGCCGAAACGTCGTGTCGTTCATTTGGCCGCGAGCTAATGTTTTCGCTTCATTTTCGTGTTAAAACTAGCGTTGTTCGAACACGATAAATGCGAGTTGCGTTTTGAAACAAAAACCCGATGACGTTTTGTTTCGTTTTATCCGGACGAGCGCTGCAATGGATATTGTGATTTTGTCTTCGTAATGCTTTCATTTTCTTTGGTTGCACGAAATGGCGTACGGTTGGATTTTGAATTTCGCCGAGTTGTGTGCACTTCAACACGAACAGCTGCAGTGAACAAGCGTAAACACTCACACAGAATTACTGGGGGTTTGGACTTTTTCCATCGTCCGGAATTTTAGGTAACAGAGAACACAACGTTTCGGAAACTGGATCTGTTTCCGTCTTCAGGTGAGAAAGGAAGACACCTACTCAGTTGGGTCAGTAGGGTCTTCTAAGGGGCCCAACTGAGTAGATGTCCTCTTTTCTCACCTGAAGACGGAAACAGATCCAGTTTCCGAAACGTTGTGTTCTCTGTTACCTAAAATTCCGGACGATGGAAAAAGTCCAAACCCCCAGTAATTCTGTGTGTCATCCACGATCATCAGAACCCTTTAGAATCTACTTGAAAACACTCGGTTCCGCGCTTTCCGCGATCTGTGTACACAGACGTACAGCGCTTCGGGTCAAGAAGTGTGCGTTTGAATGCAGAAGTGTGTTACAGAAGAGAAGGTACAGAAGCCACCAGCAGAGGTAAGGATCCAGTGTTCATTTTGTTATTAGTTGCAATTTGTGTTCGTTACAGTTGTTGTGTGTTTTTGTGTTTGTTTCTTTTGTTTCAGGTCCCCGCTCATATCCTGTGCCTCACCGTGGCGAGCGGGTGAAACAAAGAACGGTGCATGCCCGAAATTGAAATAACTGTTACAGTGACTGCAACCCCCCTCCCCATTTTGGTTAAACTGTTTCATTCGCTAATCATTTTGGCTTGGCAATCCTGTTAGTTTTATCTACTGTACCGGGGGCTCTTTCCTCTGGAGTAAAGTGGCCAAAGCGTGAAGCTGACCACTCACTTTCAACTAGTGCCGACGTCAAGAATACGTGGTCTATTCGTCCACTCCCCCATACGCCTTCATGGCGTAGTGCTTACATCTGCCTGTTAGTTTCCGCATGTTCGTCTGTCAGTAATTTCTTGTCCATATTGTAGTAAATTTAACTAAATTTGGTTTTGTATCACTTCTAATTGCCTGTGTGCCGATTAGAATTTAAACCACTTTCGGGCACACAAGTGCCAGTTTATACGAATGGCGCGTCCCCTGTTCGGCGGTGCGGATTGTGTTTGGGCGCTAATGGAGAAAACTAACAGCGTGACATTTCTGTACCTCCATTTTCGACTGGTATTATAATTTCCTGATAAATCAACATCATAACTGTATATTACTTGGATCAGCACTCTCTGTCTGTGATTTTAAACCTGTGTTTTGTTTATTCGTGGCAGCTGCCTGCTTCTGTGCTGCAATCGGAACGGACAGCAGGCTAAGGGTGGTGGTGGGAGGGTGGAAAGCTATTTCGATGGCGCCTAATTAGTAATGTTTTACGCTTGTGGTTATCTCGAAATGGTAGAGTTTCAGTGCATGCATTGTATAACACGTGACGTATGAATTCTAAAGATCGATGTAACTTACATCCAGGAAACTTTTCTGTGTACAGGCCCCAAAGTATGATCGTATCAGAACGACATGCAGCGAGTGAAATTTATACACGGCAATTCTCATATTACACGACTTAACTCGTCGAGTTTCATTAGAACTTTTCAAAGATTCAGGGGTACGTGTGATTGCTAATTTATGTAGTAAGTAGTGTGGCCATTAGAAATGAAAATATCTTGATAGGATTTTGTGCAGGTTTGTGAAAAGAAATTTGATTAATATCGGTCAGTAGTGTGGCAATTAGAAATGAAAATATCTTGATAGAATTTTGTGTAGGTCTGTGAAACGAAATTTGATTAATATCGGTCAGGTAATACAGGCGCTGGTGCCCGCGAACAGGCGGACATGATGAAACTAACAGGTGATTCTGAAGTGCACCAAACAAGATGTATGACTCATTCCGGTTTGGTGTTGAGTATGAGTAGCAGTATGAGGGGTGAGCCATAAAACTGGGCCTCGAACTGCGACCTTCAGTGATCTATTGTACCTACCGGTTTGGTGTTAGCTGTACTCCATCCTGTAGTACTGAAAGGCTCCGGGTGTTTACTTTCATCAGTGTACAGATATAAAATTTTACAGAGATTGCCAAAGATGTCCCCAGACAAATAGCATTGGGACGTTATATATCGGTGGAAATGTAATTATATAATTTTTAAGTCAATATTTTCGGACCAGATATCTGGTAATTTGAAAGTGGAAATTGTGGGAGTGCATCGTTCTTTGGCGAAACAGGATGAACTTAGTGAAATTGTAATTTTAATCATGTCTTTGTAAACATATTCCCCATGCATAGACATCCCCATAAATTCAGTATTTCGCTGATCAAGGAGTTTTCCTTTTTACAGAAACACCACCCTCAGTTACGTTCTCAGTCAAGTCTAAAATGAAATTGCTTATTGTATGAAAAGCATAATGAGATGGGCAGGGTATGTAGCACCATGGGGGAGAAGAGAAAGGCATTTGGAGATTAGGTGAGAAATCCAGAAGGAAACAGAGCTCTAAGAAGACCTACACGCAGATGGGAGGATAATATTAAGATGGATATCAGAGACGTAGAATGGGGTTGTATGGACTCGATTTATCTGGCTGACAGGGACCATAGGAGGGCTCTTGTGAACACGGTAATGAACCTGCAGGTTCTATAAAATGTTGGGAATTTTTTGAATAGATGAGCGACTGACCCGGCTGCATAGTGTTAGTTATTAATCATGTAATATGTGTAATGTGGGTTCACTCCTATAATCTTCTTCTCATTCATGGAACTGAGCCCTTCTTGAGAAGTCGCCAATTGTGCAGCTACTCAACAACTTCCCAATATTTTTTGGAACCCGAAGGTTTACTAGAGAAGTCGCCAATTGTGCAGCTAGTCAACAACTTCCCAATATTTTTTTGGAACCCGAAGGTTTACTACCGTGTTCACAAGAGCCTTCCACTTGTCCCTATCCTGAGCCAGATCAATCCAATCCATACCATCCCATCTTATCTCTCTAATATTTATTTTAAAATTGTTCACACACCTACGTCGTGGTCTTCCCAGTCGTCTCCTTCCTTCCCGCTCTCCCACCAATATCCCATATGCATTCCACCTCTCCCCATTCGTGCTACATGCACTGTCCTTCTCATCCTCTTTCACTTGACCATTCCAATTAGACTTGGACAAGGGTCAAGTTATGAAGCTCCTCATTATGCAATTGTAATATTTTACGCTGTCTTGAAAGGAAATGCTTATACGAAATAGTTTGCATTTCTCCAACAAAAAAGGACTGAAATACCCTCAAAACAAAAAGCAACATGTATACAATTGTATAGATTTCAGTGAAATCTATACAATTGAAAGAAAAATGGAATTAAAACTGAAGTAATTTTGTGTATTGTACATGGTATTATTGACAGGAATGTATTTGTTCGTCGTATTTTAAATGCTTAGAATATTTGAAACAATGCTAAGAGTTCATGGCAGGTATAATGTCGCATAATCTCTCGTTAGGGTTTTGTTACCAGTGATTTGGATACAAAACACATTACAAGATGTGATATGAATCACATTCCTGTTTTGTCTTGTTTGACTGCAATATCAGCCGTTGTTCAACTGTCTGTTCAGTACTGGTAACCATCAGGGGCACAGGCGAGGCTAGACCATGCATCTATTGCCCCCGGAATTTAAAAAAACAAAATCGATAAAAGAAGGAAGTGTATAAAATGTTACTTTCAAAAGAAATTATTCCAGGGAAAATGAATTGTTCTATCCTGAATACCCGTAATCTATGATGCCCGTAAAATATTCTTAAACGGCTTGACCGTAAAGTTATAAACACATTTTAGGGAATCCCCCCAGCAATATATCATGTCGGGGCTCGTGGAAAATAGAGTATGAATGACGAAATTTCGTCAATAGAACTCGAAAATTCTACGCATGCAATAAACCAACCAATCATATGTGTCGTACAGAAGTTGCACGAATCATGTTTCGTAAATAGCCCGCCCTGAACTCCCATTGGTCGTTTGAATGACGTACGAAAGAATGTTCTGGCCGGTTCTGGCATCCACTACAAACTTCTAGTCAGCTGATGTAACAGGCCCCGGTTTTTAGGAAACATTTTGTGAAGCATGTATATAAAGTGAAACGCAGCCGAATAGTGGCATTCGTAAGTAGTGGGTTGTTGTGAGCGTATGTGCTATGTGAATTGTGCTGAAGGCGTACTTAGACGGAAATAAAATAGAAACGAATACACCTCAGTTTGAAGAGTAAACATAACCTCTCAAATCTGCGACTGCAGTCATCACAGCAAACATGTTCCACCACTGCAAGAGGCTAATCCCAATAGTGCCATGGCGAGGATTTCTGGTAAACCAACAGCATCCAGGGCCAGTGATTCGCAATTTCTGGAGTCTGTATCGCCCTTCCGACATGAGGTCCGTTTTTCGAGATATGGACAAGGCACTGGAGAGGTTCGAGCGGGATGTGATTGACCACTTTCCATTCCGTCGAATTTTACCTCGATCGATCCCCATCCAAGGCATTGTACAGCGTGGTGATGTCTACCGGGTCAACGTGGATGTGGACGGCTTCAAACCTGAGGAGATTAACATCTCCATGAAAGACAACATCCTTGTTATCAGGGCAAGAATGGAGAGGAAGGGAGAGGACGGTAGCAAGTTTCAGCAGGAGTTCACACGTGAGATGACTTTGCCGGAAGAAGTGGACCCCACCTCATTGAAGTCCTTTCTGGGTAATGACGGCGTTCTGAGCATCGAAGCGTCATATAAGCCAGAAGCGAAACCGAAAGAAATACCAGTGAGTCGAGAGTAGAGGGATGGGTATCATCTTGTTTTTCTGGCGATGAATGTGTAGCCATTTACAGGGACTATCTGGAGTTAATAGCCCATGATTTAAATATAGAACACTTTCAGAAGCTGCAGTATATATGTGAATATGTTTTGTTGTAATATTTGGTTACTTTTCATATTTCTTCTGTAATGTAGCTGGACAGACTTTTGTAATGTGCTCAATTGTAGGTGACTTGAAATTAACGTACTAGATATTATGTGTGTGTCATATGTAGTGTTGATTTTTGATAAACTTTGTGTAACCTGAGGTTTGAAAACGTTGGCTGTTTGGGTCACTAAACTGTTGAAATGGTGGAATCCCAATTCTCTAAGTAGTCAACACAAAATTTTGTTCCTAGGGCCACAGTTGCAGTGAGATATTTCCGTATTTGAGACCTGATAAATGAAAACTAAGTGTTTTCAGCATGTGAAATGCAAAGAAGAAAATATATGAACTGATAGATAATGGTAGCCTCTGAGGATTGAACTTTAGATTGTGATGGCATCTTAGAGATAGGTAACCCATTTTCAGTGGTTACTCATGAGTGCAGAACACATATCTGATAATGATGCCAATTCAGGTATTCTGTGATTCTGTGATAGTTGTGTTCCAAAACATGGTAAATGGTAAATTTGATGAATTTAAGAATTTTCCTTTCCCCCCTTGCATTTCCCATCTGGAAACCCACTCAATCTAGCCCACTTTCTCACCGTTCTTCTCGATTCTTCAGAAAGCAATTGGCATTAGAAGAAGTGCTATTGATTACACTCTGTTAAATTGGCTGATTGCATTAAGATGAAATCTCAGTTTTGAGACCTATAACAAGGTACCTGTGTTCATTAATTAATCGGACTCGCTGCAGATGATGTAAAGTCAGCAAATCTAACAATTGTTACCATGTAGTACACTGTAAGTGTTTCTCATTCTGCAGTGTTGGTCCAGAGTGTAAGACTGATAAATTTGTGTGCAATTTCTGTACCTTTGTTTTGATTGGTTAATTATATGATAATAGAATACACTGTTATATTGAGAAGCTGCAAGTAGAAGCTAATGTTCCTGTCGGCTGTGGCAGCTTGATGGCTTAGTATTAGGAAGTGATAACACCCTGCCTCTTGTGTAAATATGTACATACTGTGATGAACCGCAGTTAATTGATTCGTTCATCCTCCCATCCTAGGTGGCCCATAAGAGTGGGATGTTAGAAATTGTTCAGTTCAGAAGAGAAATATTTGAATATGTGGGAAAGGCCTTAATTTGCTTACAAACTCTTGTCCCTGCCAAAATGTTAACAATTCCTGTATTATTGAGCGTACACCATAAACTGTAGAAAACTGTGGGATGTGAGGGTTGATAGTTAAGTAATGCAGCAACATAACCTCAGGGTTTTCTTAAGGAATTCTGTTGCTCAGAACTCTAGTATAATAACAAGTTAACCATTTTCCTATACTTCAATTATGCATCTTTTAAATGATAATGTAACATTACAATGCAGTAAAGTGGAACAGTTGGTAATTTGCTGTATTAAATTCCCTGTTCTAGGGACAGTGACAAATGATACTGTCTGTTTTTATTATGTATCTCCTTACCAAAGTTTTACATTTCATTCCATAATGCAGTTGATAACAAGAAGTTCCTTACCTTGTGAGCAGCAAAATGTTGGGTGAAAAATGCAGAGTCAGTTCTGAGGGAACCTGACCTAAGCAGGTGGTCTCAACACCAACAGCATAAGCAACTGTTTACTAATGTTGTATTTTAGGGTCCTGTTGCACTGATTGACGTTCATGATGTGTATGTATTTACCCTCTTGTAGTGCACACAACCTCACTTGTCACTTCACTACATGTTTCGGCATCACTGTGCCATCCTCAGGTGTGTTATTTACGTTAAACTGTTGCACTGCTCGCCATCATGTGTCATATATAAAATGATTTAAAAATCATACACATCATGAACTGTTTACTGTTAGAAAACAACAAAGAATATACAAGAAAATCACAGGTTCACTTGGTATTTGCAATATTTTTGAGTACTTCAGTCTTACTCTGCATTATTCACCTCACACCACTGTGTTGCATGTGACAGGTTAAGGATGGCCATGTGCGGACTTAGTCATCATTCATGGAGCTGATCCCTTCTAGAGAACTTCGAGCATTTTATGGAACCTGAAGGTTAATTACCATGTCAACGAGAACCCTCCATTGGTTCCTATTTTGAGCCAGATTGGTCCAGTCCATACCATCCCATCCTATCTCTAAGATTCACTTTAATATTGTTCACCCACCTATGTGTTGGTCTTCCTGGTGGTCTCTTTCCTTCTGCCTTTCCAGTCTATATCCTATATATACATTCCTCTTCTCCCCATTCATGCTACATGCCCTACCAATCTCATCCTCCTTGACTTGATCATTCTAATTATTCTTGGCAAAGAGTACAAGTTATGAAGCTCATCATTATGCAGTTTTCTCCAACCTCCTGTCACTTATCTCTTTTCAGCCCAAATATTCTCCTAAACACCCTCAGTCTATGTTTCTCCCTTGTTAGAAACCAAGGATTTCGGTCATACTTTTGAACATATTAATATGAAAGAGGTGCTTAATAATGTGTGACTTTTTTTTTTAAATGTTTCAGCATGAAATGAAAATAATTTTAAAATTGTGTGTGTAGTACTTGAAATCTATATTGGGACTGTGTTGATTATCTTTACATTATCGGTTCCAAATATTGTGTGATTTCACAAGTCTTTGGTATTATAAATTTACAGTGATCTTCCCAAAACATGTTTTAAATCCAAAGCAGTTGGTACGCATGACTTTTGTTGGTACTGGTGCAGAATATGATTGAGCCAGTGAAATAGTACAACATAGCGCTGACAGATGGCGCGGCAATTCGGTAGGAAATACCACCTTGCGGAGATCATTATGACTATGTGTAGCTGTTGGCCCGGGGCATGTGCGCCTGCTGAAGGCTATCTGAGGTTTCGTCCGTTTTTCCGTAAAACATTGCAGTTATTTTATTTAAGCATAAAATGCGTTAACATTACTCGACCAAAATTCATATCCTAACGTTTTCCTCAGTTACTCCAGGCAGATGCTGGGAAAGTACCGCGATGAGAGAAAAACACTTCCTTCCAGTTTCCGATTTATCAGGCAACCAACGCTTTGACGCCGTGCAGTCTAGATCGGTCTAGCTGTCGACATAGCTGTAAAATGGATCGTGTAAGATTTGAGGCTTTCACGGCGGTGACTATGAAGAAAGCAGTCTTTTGGGATTTGGCACCGTGTATAAGTGGTGTTAACCGACGTTTCGGAGGAACGTATCGCCTCCATCTTCAGGGTAGAAGAAAATAAGAATTCTGCAAGCGAAGAGACCGTGAGAACCGGTAAAAGCAGACTGTTTGGGAATATACACAGTGGTTAACACCACTTATACACGGTGCCAAATCCCAAAAGACTACTTCTTCAAGAAATGGATCGTTTGGTTTGGTGAATTAATTTCAGACATGGCGTTTGCGAATCGGAGTTTTGTTTTGCTGTGCTGTGATCACTGTGACGTCATCAGATATAATGAGGTATAGGTTCGAATACTGACGAGGACACACAGTCGCTCTGCTATTTCCCAATTGGCTCCTCGTAACAACCCCGTTAAGTTCAGCGCGTAATGATTCCGATAGCATATTGCTCTAATGCGCATTCTTACCCTTCGGAATCCTAAGGTGCACCCAGTCAATGGTGAATGCTTTTTATAGTAAATGTTTGGTTTTGTATGATGCTTTAGCAACGAGGTGGAGGGCGTCCACTATGGCACGGTCTTTTTCTGATTTTTTACCCCCGTGGTTTGGATCGACTGAGGAAAATCTCAGCATGCGAAATATCCGTACCAAGCGGAACCAGAGAAAGCTTACAATGTCTACATGGGGACCGCAGGCCGGTTGGCTCACAGGCTTCACGAGAGTTTCCTCAGTTGGTCCATACAAGTGCTGAGACAAAATAACTTCTTTTAAAATAGGCCATGTCCACTTCCACACATTTTTCCTCGGCTCTCCGGTCAAATTCGTGGATAATGCCTCGATAGACCATGACAGGTTCCTTCCAATTCGCCAGTCATCTACCGTTCTACAATTCGACGCTGCTGCCGGTGCCGTGCACTGGCTGTCGGGACAGAGATGTCAGTTTGGGGGTAAAGTGGGGGAAGGCAAAAGGCTTACTGCTGACATCTGTGTTCCTGCAGACAGGAATGTTCGCAGTCATACTGTCATATGCTGCTGAATAAGGAATGCAGTTAAAATGAAGTCATTATGCAAATGCGCTCAGACAATTCGGCAACAATGAGATGGTTCTGAAGGACGGACAATATGTTCAGTTGGCTCTCTTTGCGATTATGTGCGGGAACCACACCAACCGGCGTTCAGGCAAGCCCGCCTGAAGCATGTCTGCTCCCGCGCCGTGTTGCCCCTTCAGTCTCTTTGTTCGGGAGCCGCGTTCGAGGCTGCTTAGCGTAGGCCACAGCGATGGTGCGGTGCACAGTAAAAGCGGCATGTTCAGAATTCCGTCTATCAAATTACACCATCAAACTGACGATTGATGACTCCGTTGAAATAGCTGGTGGAGTGTGTTCGTCTGCAAACTTGCCCAGACTGGGAGTCTGACCTACCTTCTCTCCTGCCATCCATCCTTACGTTGTGTTTTCGTAGTCTTGTCTTATCTCTTGCACCTCTCCGCACTTCCGGTCTGCCGGTGACCGTAGCAGAGAAACTATCGACATCATGACAGAGTGGCCACGTAATGAATGTTGCATGTACACCCCTGTGACTCCACAAACCTCAGTGCCTCAGTGCGTCTTCTTAAAATCTGGTTCGTTAGCCAAACCTCACATTATGTAGTGCCCATTATCTGAACGATAGTGCGAGAACTGGGTCTCCCCCGGTGTCGGGTGTTCGGTTGCCATGATGAAAGGATATCTACATTTCTATTGGCCTACTTTCCTTATTTTCGATAAATAAGACAGATTGGCCCTTATAAGCCTACTTTAATTTTTTCAAAATAAGGAAAGTAGGCTAAAAATGAAAGCACACTCGCCGTTGTTTGTGTATGAACTTCTGAATTCCTATTATTTATGAAACTTGGTACAAATTCAGAACTCACTATTATTAGTCACGCCAACCATTGTACGTGACAATCTGGTCATAAGTCCCGTGGGACTCAGAACCAAGAATCACTGTGCTGGCGAGGACCAGCAGCAGTTTATCAGTCAATAACCAGTTAGTTAATTAACTGCATGAAGCAGAGTCATTTTTGAGAACCTAATTAACACTTAACTAGTCAAGGAATTCTCCGCACCTCGTGTAACTCGAGAGTTCATTACCGTGTTCACAAATGCACGCCCCCGGTCCCTATCCTCAGCCAGATCAATCCAGTCCACATCGTCCCATTATCTTCATCTAAGATCCATATTATCCTCTAGTAAGCGCCATGTCTTCGAAGTTCTCTCTCTCCTTCAGGTTTTTTTCCTGTGGCGCTACAGCCCCAATTTGGGCCTAGGCCTACCTCCATGAAACTCTCCGTTTCACTTCGGTTTACTAGATCTTACATGTAGGGTAGGACTCCTTGGGCGAGTGATCAGCTCGTCGCAAGGCCTCTACCTGTACACAAACACAGAAAAACGCACACAAACATCCATTCCCTGAGTGGGATTCGAACCCACGATCCCGGCTTCCGAGCGAGCGAAGACAGTGCATGCCTTAGACCGCTCGGCTACAGTGACCGGCCTCCTTCATGTTTACCGACCCAAATATTCGACTTTACCATACGTAATACCCACTTTTTTTTATCATATTGGTAGATTCGTAGTAAAATATGAATAATACTCGTATATAAGAATTCAGTTCGTACCTCAGAGGAAACACATTACGTCTCCCCTGCGAAGACCAACCGGTAATTTTGTTCGGGGAAGCAAACTCTGTTTGTTGCGAAAACCACACGGAACACATAAATACACTCTGTGGACAAAATACAGAGTTTTAGTATGTTAAAGCAGGCGATTCATAAAATAAGCTCAGAAGTTTAAAAGGGTCAACAGTAAAGTTTACTGTTTGAAATAACGGTGTTTTGTATAATTAAAATGATAGATAACATGCGTGTGTGCGTGAAATAGCATTTCAGTAGCAACGTTTTCATTTTTATGAAGGTTTGTATTTTTTGTTTGATTTTTTTGTTCGCTTTATTTTGTAGATCTACGTTTCTTAGAAACTTCGATGAATTTACACCGGTCTACACGGCGTCAGATCCCAGATGATGGTACTCCAGTTTCCATATAGGAAAATTTCTGCATTTAAAGTTTCACTAAAAAAGTCGATTGTTTTGTAGGACACATGCATTACTTTTGTGGACTGTCCGACTAACATTGTGTTTCGTTAATGTTATCAACAGATGGCATCACTGTATATCATTGTTATATATGAATAGCATTCAGCCATCCGGATATAACAAGAATGCATATGCCATTGATTGTACAATTCCATGGGAAATGCAGATAAGCATGCATACGGGCCAAACCGTGTGAAAGCGGATTTTGCGATGTACGATATGTATCTCTCCTATGGAATCACGAAAAAGCCGCTTCTAAATGAATACGCTCATGTGAATAAGTCACAAATCAGCACAATTTACAAAGGTATTTATTTTTTATTTTAAGAAACGTCACTTCCAATTTTGGTAAGACTTGTTAAGTACAATAAACTCATGTATGTAATTATTTAAAATTCATAACCTTGTGTATGTACATGAAACGTGTTGTAAGCATGAAATTTACCATTGTCATTACGCAATGGCAAGTTACCATAACAACGAATTTTCTAACAATGACTCGTTGAATGAATGCTGTAGTAGGTCACGAACAAGGGAGTAGTGTTTTGTGTGTGTCGTGTCTATTCTGCGAATAGTGATAATATTATAGATATAGATATGTGAGGTGTAGTATGCTATATGAAGGCAGCGGTTTGCTGTTGGATATTAATGCGTAATATTCGTGGGAGTTTACGTTCAGCGTCGGCCTCGATGCATAATTCGGTAAAGTGTGGAACCTGAAAGGAATTCGGGATGAAGCAGGGGAAGTACGGGAGAGCACAGAAACTTATGTAACGGGCGATTATCTTGCCGTTGGAATTCTCGGCTAGGGTTATACTAGTGTAGGGGAGCTGGGATAGCTCAGTGGGTATAGTGACGGAGTACAGGCTGGACGTTCGGGGTTAGGTTCCCGACAATGCAAGGGATGTATCTGTACTCCACAGCGTCAAGACCGTCTGTGGGGCCCAACCAGCCTCCTGTCTTATGGGTACCTGGGCCCTTTGGCCTAAGGTAAAGTGAAGTTGACCACTCACCTTCAGCTAGTGCCGAGGTCAAGAATGGTGGAGCTGCACCTACATCCCATACGTCTTCATGACATGGTGCTTAATTAATTAAGCACAGGGAGAACTTCACCTTTAGTATATCCATGTTAAGTGAGTCTCTTGTCACAACGGCATGGCGCGTTCTCAGTTTGCTGGTGGAGGAGACGGCCTCCAGATATGGAAGTTAGCTGCGAATATATTGAATAAGCAGTCACGGACAGCTGACAAGGGGTACTCATGCAGCTTGCGTGTTGGGCATGGGACTAACGACTCCTCACCGTAAGAAATAAGTTTGTTACAAAATGTCACAAAGGACCTCGGACTTGGAGTTATTCTTTGCATAGACGACCTAAGCAAAAGAAAATGGATATGAGATTTGGTACGTGGAATGTAAGAAGTCTGCCTGAAGCTCAGGACAGTGGCGAAAGAGACAGGGAAAATAAGTTAGATTTACGGTCTGCCTGAGAAAGGTAGACCATTATCTTTCGCAATTAATAATTTACTGAATAAAAGTGAACATTCAAATAACCGGCATTGGCCATTAGGATAATCGCTGAATGAACAGTGGCAGTGAAAAAAGTACGAGGTTGGCAGCACTGCACTCAGATTATAAAAATAAATACTCGGAACACTACTTGCACCGTTTATGGTTGTAATGGAATAATTAGTTTCCGCACAGGACAGTTATTTATATTAATATCGTTGAGGTCAACATAAAGGCTGGTCCGTGCCGATCGGCCAAGCAACGCTGCGTAGATCAGCTTGTGTCGTGTAAACTTCGCTCCTTCCAGAAACGTTCATAAAATAAAATAAAATAAAATGCCATATGAAGCCAATGCATACCATCCCATCCTATCTCTCTAAGATCCGTATAAATATTCATTTTAGTATTGTCCACCCCCTGATATCTTGATCTTGTCAGTGGTCTCTTTCCTTCGGGCTTTCCCACCACTATCCTATATTCAGTCCTCATCTCCCCATTCGTGCTACATGCCCTGAGAATCTCATCCTTGCCTTGATCATTCTAATTATACTCGGAGAAGAGTACAAGTTATGAAGCTCCTCATTATGCAGTTTTCTCCAACCTCCTGTCACTTCATCTCTCTCCGGTCCAAATATTCTCCTCAGCACCCTTTTCGCAAACACCCTCAGTCTATGTAAGTTTTGAGGTTTTCACGGCGATGACTATGAAGAAAGTCGTTCTCTGGGATCTGGCGCCATGTATTCTTGGTTTTAACCGACGTTTCGGAGGAACATATCGCCTCCATCTTCAGGCTAGTTGAGTTGCGTGCGAATACAGATAGCTGTAGCTGCAATGATTGGTAAGTGAAAAGCGCTGGTATATGCAGTAGACATGGGGGGTTTGGGAAGGGGGACCAATGGGAAGAGTGAACAGCGATAAAGGCCATATATGGTCTGGGGTGCCAAAGGGGAGGATACCGGTCAGTGAATCCAGGCAACATGGAGGTCAATGGCACGGAGGTGGCGGTTAAACAAGAAGAACCAGTTGGCTGGGGGCAGGCTATTGACGTCAATGACATGAAGAACTTGGGTGGCTTTGTGGAGGTCTCTTGAGGGAAGAGATGAGAGGTTTCCATGATTTGTTTAGAGACGTTACCTGGATCGCATCATCATGGAGGCCATTGAGATCGAGCTCCATACGAACAACATGAACAAGGAAACAGGGTTTTGTCTCAACAAGTCATGGAAGCCTCTCATCTCTTCCCTCAAGAGAACTCCACAAACCCACCCCAGTTCTTCTTCATGTCATTGACGTCAGTAGCTTGTCCCCAGTTCATGTCATTGACGTCAATAGCCTGTCCCCAGCCAACTGGTTCTTCTTGTTTAACCGCCACCTCCGTGCCATTGACCTCCACGTTGCCTGGATTCACTGGCCAGTATACCCCCCTTTCGCACCCCAGACCATATATGGCCTTTATCGCTGTTCACTCTTCCCATTGGTCCCCCTTCCCAAACCCCCCATGCCTACTGCATATACCAGCGCTTTTCACTTACCAATCATTGCAGCTACAGCTATCTGTATTCGCACGCAACTCAACTACCCTGGAGATGGAGGCGATATGTTCCTCCGAAACGTCGGTTAAAACCAAGAATATACGGCGCCAGATCCCAGAAAACGACTTTCTTCACCCTCAGTCTATGTTCCTCCCTTAATGTAAAATAAAATTTAAATAACAAAATGATGATAACAACAACAATAATGATTAACAAATATTTGTCTCATTTTAAATAGTTAAAATTATCCTGTTTATTTTAATTAAGCCCAAAGTAGCTTCATAAGAAACAGTTCTGAGGCTAAAACAAAATTGAGATACACTTGTATTGCGAATAACGCGACACTAGGACGAAATTATATATAATTTATAGTTTTTGTTTAAGATTGCAACGGAAATCCCACAGTGTAAACAACGTTGTAAGCATTGGCCACTGGAGGGGGATAGAAGCAGAGAGTTGACAGTGACTGTATAAGTACTACCTGATGATGGCCAGAAACAGAGGTCGAAACGTGTAATGTGGAGACCGTATAGTTATCTCAGAATTATACATATATTTTGAGACTGAAACTGAATAGAATATTGTTTTTAATAATTACCCGCTGAAATTTCAATGGGCTTTATACTAATACATAAATTAATTTTAGTGACAGTACTGACTATTAGTCGCCGTGCATGGGGAAACCCGACCCCCCCAATAATAATAATAGTGACAGAACTTCTTTGCTCTGCCACAGGATCCATACCGACTGCGTGGTGCATTAAACTTCTATTTTTTTTTAATTAGCTTAGTGGGGGGTTGAGTCCAACTGGGTCCACTCGGCACGGCGGCCACTGATTGGTCTATTGTAGTCTGCCCCGGGTGATTATGATGATGGAGAATTTGGTGGAATGAAGATTGGCAAGAGAAACCGAAGTACTCGAGAAAACCCGCCCAGCGCCACTTTGTCCACCACAAATCACACTTGACCAGACCCGGGATCGAACCCTGGCCGCCGCAGTGGGAAGCCAGCGACCCCAGCGACTAACCGCGTGAGCTATGGGGCGGCCATTAAACTTCTATAGAATATGTCCCTTTGGCCCTTTGCCAAGGGGTGGGGACATAATTTTCATATCGATCAGTTGCGCCCTCTATCTTCATAGCATGATGCTTAATTTATTTTTTATTAACATCTGTAATATCGTTTTATGTTTCGGAATATAAAAAAATACATTCAGAACACAATAAAAAATAGAATACAAAATTAAGTAGACTTTGTAAACATTTGTATTATCAATCGATATGTAAAAAGCCATTGAAGTGATCACGTGACAGAACTGGATTCTGTGAACGAACCTTCTTAGTGGCGTTGCTTTGGATTTCAGTTCAGTTCGTGGGCACAGCGGGTGCTGAGTCTTCGCCGGTCTTGGCTGTGTGCAGTTCGGTCAACAGGGACCCGGATTTGTAAGTTACCTCCCGAATTTCCAGACGTATTTGCTGTCAGATTCTGTTTTCCTGACTTCGATATAATTCTGTTAACATATCGCGAGTAATTTATAATCATAATTGAAGATACTGTGCGCTGGATTTTCTACATTTCTTTTCGATTTAAATTTCGAACACAATTTCTCCGCTAATTGTGCAATTATGCGTTTCCTTTATTCAGTGCTCACATTTCTAACGAATTTTTATACAACGTAAATCCTCTAGAAAATTTAGGAATGAAAGATTTACTTTTTAATAATAATAAATTTACTGACTAATGCCGCAGCAAACAATTCTGTGGTGTCTTTTACAATTTACTTTCTGTATTCATTGTGCTACGAGTCGTGTTCTGATGTCAGAGTACTTTTATAACAAAATTAATATAATATCGAATTTAATGACTTTTTTGAAATTTATATCTTTTTGTGAAGTATGTTCCATACCTCGCTTTTATTTCGAGAATTTTGTTAAAAAGTACTTCACTCTTCAGCCCAAAATACGTCTCTGTCGAATATACGAGTATAGATCTCTGCGGCTCGTTTAACTCCGTAAAGCACACCCGGTAACTATATGTACCAGCTACTTTCACATTTAAAAGTTCTGCATTTTACCCACACTCTGTATTTGTCCCGTATGATTCTCACAATAAAGAATGATTGGTCGCTGTTATGGAGACGCGGTGTCTCCTGTGAGGTACGAACTGGATATATATGTCTTATTGAGACGAACTTAATTGTGTCAATGGTAAGAGTATGACAGAGTCAGAATGATACAGGCGTATAATTCATTAGCTCGTTGCGGTCGGTTTAGTGTTGTGTTAATTACGAAATATGTCTTTTAGACTTTTAGTTTGAGCCTTTTGACGGGAGAATGTCCCATTGCAAGACCTACACATATCTACCCAGGCAACGCCTCAAAGAGGAAGCGAACTCAAAATCTCAGTGTTGCAATATCATACGCTTAGCCAGCGCGATAGGGCATTCATGAAGAGCCTGCAGAATTTCTTCCGGTGACCCCGTATATTATGGTAGTTCGTTACCAGTGTTTCGAAGGAAATCGGTACATCCATTTTCAGTGTACAACAGTAAGCTAACGCGCCGATGGGCTACAGGCGACGAGTCCATATCTCGGTTCACCCCCCCTCCCCATAACCGTACCATTTTTAAGCGCTCTTATTCTTCTAAAGTGAAGATGGAAGCAGCAGGGTCCTCCGAAACATGACTAGGTATCTACTAAATTAGGCGCTATAGCCAAGCAGGCAGTGACCTTCAGATTCAAAATTTGGAAATTAAGCATCGACAAAGAACTTGGCAACTCAGAATGGCTGCTGTGTATCTCATCTGCTGACTGACTACACAATATGTCTGTATACTAACTTCTTCTCAGGCTTTCTCTGTCTTGTGTGTGTGTGTGTTGCGTGCCTAGGCGTGTGTGAGTGGTAACTCTCTTCCATTTGACTGTCCATGGCCGGCTAGACATTTTTACTTACAGTTGAGGTACACAGCTCATTAGATTTGCCAGTGTTCAGTGTTTCGTTCTGTAAAAGGACTGAATGAGTTCTAACACAAATAAAAGGTTTTTATTTACTTTAAGAACGAAAGCTTTTGTCAAATATTTATATTTCAGTGAATACAAAAATACGTCAATAGACCTGCGTCGTTAGGATCAGAAACTGAACAAAGAAATGTCTGAGATAATATATGTAATTTATGATTCAGTAGACAGAATTTGTGAAACCGAAATTTTGTTGTTATGGCAAGAGTAAACTGTACGCCCAGTTTTACAACTGTCGGTGTCCCCAGAATTGCGTGATGTCCCGTCTTTATTAAAAATAACGGTTTCATTTTTGATTCCGGTGAGCCTTTTATGTTTCTTCAAAAGATCGATTCCTTTTCATGTGAAGTCCCTGTAATAAATTCGTCACACAGTCCGCAGCTCTCAAATATCCCGAGCACGACTGCTTTCCTGAAGTCGGAAAATGGGAAGTAGAGTTCATTATGACGTGGGGCTTACAGGGTTGTGTTCCCGGAGCTCAGGGGACGGACGCTGTATTAATACTTTCTTGTCTAGTTAACTTGGCTTATCATTAAAAATATTTCAAAACCTTTTAAGTTTAACTCATTTTTGGGGTTGAAAAATGTCCTAAAAGAGATGTAGTTGCCCGTCTGGACAGGCATGTTGATTCAGGAGACCGTGATTGCTTTTCTTTCATTACCTGATTTCACAGAACTGATGGCAAATATGTTCGTGTTATTCGGAAGGTAAAGGAGTTCAGTGTTGCGGAAGAAATTAGGTGCGTAACAGAGTAGCAGTGAAAGTGCCATAAGGATGAAAACATCAACATTTCTACAGCATTAAGTCTGTTAAGCGTTTTTGAAATAGTGTAATTAATGAGCAGAAAAGAGAAATGGTGGCATCACTGCAGTGTAAAGGTGTTAATTTTGAGTGCAAGAAGAGAAGAATAGTGCAGTGTAGGGAATTTATTTAGGAGGCGTTACTAGTGTGAAGTGCTGGAAAGAAATGTGTTCGAAGTTTTGAAGATTGTCTGCAACATCGTATTCGTAAAATGTATTGGCTGGCCACTCAAACGTTCAAAGAATGTGTTGATAAATTTTAAAAATGTTTAGAAATGTTCTAATTATTTAATTTACAACGGATGTGTTCAGCGAATAGTGTTAACTACATCATGCTGGCCAATGAGTAGCCAAAAAGTGTTCAGATTGTGCATCGAAATTAGTTATCAGCTGTTTTCAGATATGGTTAAAAAGCATAAACTGTTCCTACATTGTTTGAGTTTAGTAAAGAGAAAATTGAATAATTGCTGTGCACGAATATGCAAATGTTGAAGTGCTAAGTGATCACGTGCGACCAGCTTTGCAAGTGTTTTGTGTCAGTACAGCGCCGGTCTACCCTTCGTTGCTCAAGTCTTCGGCTTCGTCAACCTTAACCTGCATTTTGTCTTCATGTCTCTTGCCTGCGCCGGCAGCCACGGTAGGTGGTCACATGTCTCCCCGTTGCTTCCCGCTCTCTAAGGGTCGCTGGCTGGATCACTCACGAGATACGCGAAACCCAGAACATTCAGCTGGACTCGGATATAGGGCTTGTAGGCTATAAGTGTCAAGTTGGCGGCCTGTATTTGAGACGTCACTGCATAGTTAAGGATTGTGACAGTGTGTGTTAATATTCCACCCTCCTTCCCTGTGCTAGGTCACGATGTTAGGTTTTGTGAGGTTAGGTTGTTCTTTAGCATAGTCCGTGCCAATGTGCGGGGTCTCATTGGCAGCGTAGTGCGTCGGCAGACTGCAGGAAACTTGACAACCATGTGGTTCAGCCAGTGGCGGACTGGAAGCAACATTTGGAGAGGTCGCAAATGAAAGCAAAATTGTAGAATTCTCTGAATTGAGCCCCCAAAATCTGGACTCATGTACGTGCAACAACCACCCGGGTTCACGATATTATCGTCGTAGTATCGGAAACCTAGGTCGCTGTGCTTACTAAAGTTTCCCTCCTCGTGTGCAAGCACCACGCTATGGGGTCGTGGGACGTGGATGTATAGCTCCACGGATTTATGGCCTTGGAGGTGAGCGGTCAGTCTCACGTTCCGGCCGGTTTCCCACCAACCTGATCAGCGTTCTCTCGCAAATTAATTTCAATTCTTCAAGTCATAAGCGGCGGCCTCTTCATGAACAGAATCGTACTGCAGGCACCAGGGTCCGGAGTTCACGCGTGGTGACTGTCACTTGTTTGCGCAAGTGATGGAGTGGCGCAGGACTCCGTCCTACTTAGCTTCACTTAGGTTTAGACAGATGCCTTCTGCTTTCGTCTCGTTACGACCTTCTGCTGTTTCTAAGTTTCGTCTTGTTCTGGACGCCGACTCACGCATCCACAACTTTATTAAGACGAAATTTCTCAGGTTCGGTCCGGTGAACTGTGATTCATTTCACACGCGTTGAAGGCATCTGGAATCAAAATGGCGCCTGCACCCGATTCGTCCCCATAAGCCCCAAAGTGAAGCAGCCCTCCTAACATAATCGCACAGATAATATCGATATCCATTGATGAAAATGCAATGTTTGTGAAGTACTGAGCCAATGCTTTTATATTACTGCATTTTTTAATCAGAGTAACATGTAACTATAAGCTAATATGTTGTA
The DNA here is from genome assembly GCF_002891405.2 of Cryptotermes secundus. Lineage (NCBI taxonomy): Eukaryota > Metazoa > Arthropoda > Insecta > Blattodea > Kalotermitidae > Cryptotermes > Cryptotermes secundus. The sequence goes on along the minus strand of NW_019727849.1, from coordinate 42,623 downwards.
GAAACATTTATATATGCCATTAAATTATAATGCATTCCTTGCATAATTTAACCTCAAATCATGAATATGATAATAGATTACTGTTTCAACAATAAATTATTTTTGCGATTATTTCAGTAAACACATTATACACGACACAACACGAAACAAAACAACGGCTGTGGAACTTGACCGGTTTCCATTGGCAGCCGGAGGAGGCGAGCGGAGTGAACTTAGCATCTTGGAGCTGTTTCTGTTTTCGTTCTTCAATTGGCATGCGCGGGGGGAGGGAGGGAACCAGATTGCGTCACAGAACATGACCAGAAACAACTTCTTGTGTTACAGGACGCTACGTGAGCCAACAATGCCAATAGAGCGACATTAAATCGCTTCAAAATAAGGATTTAATTAAAACAAAATGAATCTGATTGTCTCTTGGCCAACATCAGTTTAGTTTGAACCATCCTCATTTGAGATGGAGTGGTATTTGCATGGTCCCTACAGTATATTTTTGTTTGTGAATGTTTTGAGACGTTCATTTGGCACTGGCAGTTGCAGCTCTTCCACCATTTTATCTTGTCTCTCGCTCGTTTACTTCCGAATTTTTAGGGCCGGGAGGGAAACTAGGCTGTCTGTTAGGATCCCCCGGATCAGCTGCAGCTGACTTTGGAAAACGAGGACTTAAAATTCTGTGGAGAAACTTCTCTCTCCGTCCAGGGACCAAATTTTTCGGAAAATGTCCTCATAAGAACTGCTTTTACTAAAAATCCATGCGTTCTCTTTCAGGTGAACTAATCGATTTTGATTGTATTGTTTCAGATTCAGCATTTCTATTTTTATTTTCAGCTTTTATGTGTACTGAAACGGTATACTGGTGCGCATGCGCTGTTTGACACATGTCGCATTCAGTTTATCGTTTCGAATAAGGAATGTTTGATTCCATTTTTTCCCCCTCATTACCCTGTGGCTCACCGTGCCGAGGGGGTGGCAACAAGGACATGTGCACCTCTTAATTCAACCGGCAACTTGTTTGTCGGGTTCATAAAAACATTTCTTTCACTTTTACAGATCTATTAAGGTTTATTTTGGACTCTGTCCATCGTCTGGTATATATAAGACAAAAACCACAACGTCCAGTGATTGAGACTAGCTCTTTCTAACGGGCCCAACTGAGTAGGTCTATCTTGTCCCATCCACCTGAGGACGGAGACAGATCCAGTCTCCGAAACATTTTTGTCTTATATACACCATATGATGGATAGAGTCCAAAATAAGCCTTATAGTTCTGTACATCATACACCATCGTCAGAATCCTTTCAAGTCTACTTCTTCGTTCGTTTAAAATTTTCTGCCTGAGGAAATTTCGATGAAGTGAACTGAATTCGATAAGAGTACGCAGGATATATTAGTTCCCATTACAGAGACGTTCAAACTTCTTTCACTAACTGAAAATGTTCAATTTGTAATCCGGTTGTATATTGGGGACACGCCGTAGCGTAGTTGGTTCAGGCACTATGCTATAAGCCGGAAGGTCGTGGTTGGATTCTCAATGAGGTCATTGTATTCTTCCTAGTGACCTAATCCTTCCAGCCGCACTATGGCCGTGAGGTCAACTGAGCCTCTAACAGAAATGAGCTCCAGGAATCTTCCTGTGGGTAAAGGGCGGCCGGCGAATAAGGTTGGCTCGGCCCTCATACCGACACGTTAATAAACACTCAAATCCTTGGCTTTCATTTTCAGTAAAATTTTGATGAATGACAATTATTTTATCGTATATTATGAGACGCAATTATGTATGCGGATATTCATAAATGGGTATAATATTAAAGTTAAACGTTATAAATGAAATAGGAATACGTGATCATAATGACAAATGGGTCTAATTTATTTTGGCAACGTCGGATTCCTTTAAAACTAAGAGGAGCACATACCCTTGGCGAAACAGGGTGCAGAGTAATACAGCAGAAGTTTTCAGGTTATGAAGTGGCGTGATGTAGCAGAATTGATGTGAATGTTATAATGTTACAGGTGTGCAGCTGACGTCAGAGTGGAGTTTGTGTGTACACGTCGAGATGTCGCCACCTGCCACTGAAAGTTGGCATTCATTGATCATGATCGTGCTCAGAAGCTGGCGACAGTATGTTCTTTCTGAATCACGTACCACACTACACGTTGTCACAGCCCGGAAGAATACAATCTAATTTAAATTGTTAGGCCTAATATTGGAAGGATTAAATATTGGTTTATGTACGAACTTCGTTATTTGAAAGTATAAAGCACACATTAGGTCAGTAAAGAACAATGCTTTAAATTCGGTGATAGAATGAAATACTTGGTTGAGGTACTATGCTGCAACCCGGAAGATCGCGGGTTCGATTCCCGATGAGGTCATTGGATTTTTCAATTGACCTAATTCTTCAAGCCGCACTATGTCCTTGGGGTTCACTCAGCCTCCAATAGAAATGAGTGCCAGGAATCTTCCTGGGGCACAAAGGTGGCCAGTGCGTGAGGCTGGCGCATTCTGGTTTTCTAGAATCGAATTCCTAGCACATCAGAACTTAATGGAGGCCCAAACTACTCAAATAATTTGTTTTTGAACATGGACCACACCAAGATTCTTCTTGTGTTGCTTGGATGTGATGATAAACTTGTGAATATTATTGTAATAAAACTGAAATACGAGACTTCATTCTGTATAACTATGTTCTGTACCGGACTCTCAGAATACATTGACCGGTGACCATAGAAGCTTGCCATATTGAGCCCCTATTCTTGTTAGGTAACATTATTTTTAAACTCTGTAAGAGAATTTTCAGGGTTCCTCACAACTTGATTAGGTAACTTTATGGAAGAAAAGTCCTGTGAGGTCAATCAGAACTGCGGTATGGTGACTTTGCCTGCAATCGTACGATGAAAAATATAATATATATTAAATTACTAATTATGGCGTAAATATCTACGTCGCCATGTGATGACGCACGCTGAAATATCTTCAGACGTCAATTTTAATTTTCTTGAAGACGCCCTAACAACTGCTCCCCACAAAAATTAATGTAGGAACAAATCCGTGAGCATATTGCTTGGGCCCTTCAACCGAACTGAGGCATCTGTCTAGTTCTGAAGCGGCCTTTCAGTCTCTGTATGGCCTACGAAAATCTGACACGCACAAATAAAATCTTGTATATGATGACATGTGTGTTCAACTTATTGTGTGAGCTGTATAAACTTGTACAAATAAAAGGAAAAATATTAAGCATGAATAAAATTGAATGTGTTTACTTGTTATTTTCTTTTGTAGTTCACTAGCTTTGTCGTTAGGAATTCCCTCCCCAGTGAATGTTCCCAGATCCGTGAGTGTTGCCAACCTAAGCATATTGCTGAAATGCAACAGGTCTCTTCTCCATAATCATGTCCCCAGCAAAGGACAGTGAAGCATGAATTATATGATGACGTATCAACTGCAGAGACTGATGAACATATGTTGTACTGGATATTGCCCACTCTCGTAGGTATATTTCGTGTACCGTTCTATGACACGTACGTTCACGCCTGTATCTGGATGTTGGCTGTATTCTATAAATTACTTTCTTTCTAATGTTGATGGGGTAAGGCCCAGACCACATCAAAATGGAGGCTCAGCCAATAATAAATTGCATCTAAACTCAAAATTTTGATATTCTGATACGTAATTTCCAGAAACTGGTGAACCCTGCCGCTAATGTAATTTTTAAAATGAGTTCCAAAGAAGCAGCAAAAAAACATGGCGTCATCCCGTCACAGTAATACATGAAACATACAATCTAAAAGTTAATGCCACTGGAATATTAATACAGCCTCTGATTTTATGGACATCAGTTGTCCTAATTTTTATTTTAAACGACGTTTCGGATGCCGGACTATCAACTTCCTCAGGTAAAAGCCCACTCCTTTGGGCCCAATCGATACAGAGGGACTAGCTATGTAGATTGGGCCCAACAGAATAGGTTTTCTTGTCTTTAAGGCTGAGACAATCGACTCTCCGAAACGTCCTAAAAATTTAATGTGTAGAAAATATATAAAATTGATCAATGCATAATTACACTGTTGCGCAACGTGTAGAGATGACTGCCAGTTTATGCTCAAAATAGGAAGGAAAGTAATTTTCCTTTCAAAAATGCCCCTATGAAGGCTGTAAATTCGGCGTGCCCCACGCGGCCGCTTGGTTCACCTGTGCTCACACCGTCCCCTCTCCTGAATACTGGGTCAGTGGCCACCAGGCCGTGCTAACAAACAGTCTCCTGAACACTCAACGTCGCGAACTTCAAGGGCACGTCAGATGCTTCTCTATGGGCGCCGTCGGGACTTTTTCCAAATCCGTTCCTTCTACTGGTCGCCCTAGGGTATCCTGCAGAGAAGTCACTTCTAATTTGTTACATCAGGGTGAGTATCACAGCTATAGGGTTGTAACTCGTGCCATTTGAATGAGAAACTCTGAAAGTCTTACCTGCCCTAAAGCTTCATCCGTGACCCGACGAATGTCCAGTCTAATCCAGCTCACCCTACACGCTTTCTAACATATTCCTGCTAATTGTCTCGGTGACTGCGGTAATTCTCAACTTCAGTGGTAGAGGTGGCACACACACTGGTTTCTTTACATAACCCCACAGAAAGGAGTCACGTGGAGTGAGAGCGGGAGACCGAGGAGGCCACTTCATCTGCAGCTCCAGGTCTCCCAATCCAACGGTTTGGTAGCGTGACACTGGTGCTAATGAGGAGCCTATGCGGCTTGTTAAAAATGAACGTGTTCGGTCTCACGAACTCACTCCACGTGACTCCTTTCTGTGGGGTTATGTAAAGAAACGAGTGTGTCACCTCTACCACTGAAGTTGAGAATTACCGCAGTTACCGAGACAATTAGCAGGAATATGTTAGAAAGAGTATAGAGTGAGCTGGATTAAACTGGACATTCGTCGGGTCACGAATGGAGCTCACATTCAGCACCTGTAGGGCAGGTAAAACTTTTTCTTATTCAGGTGACACGAGTTTCAACTGTATAGTTGTAATACTCACCTCGTTGTAACAAATTAAAAGTGTATCAATCATTTATGGATATCCTGCATATACATTTAAAAAATGAACCAATTTTTGGTATATTTCCTGCCCCCCTCCCCCCGCCTCCTATCGACGCCCATATTTATCCTACACAATATTCGCGCAACGAATTGATCACTGCCGCAGAACTTCAGTGGAAGGTAACGGCGAGTCACGTGAAGAGCAATCGCTATGATCACGGACGTCCCACGTGAGGAAGGACACGGTACACATCGTAACGCTCAGTGCTGCACAATTTGAGGGGCAAGTAAACAGCGCTACACACCGCCAGAGGCTAGTCAGGTTCGTGTATCAGCATCCTGTGAGTGGCTGTCTAGTGTTGCAAATACGAGGCCTCGCTACTAAAAGTTCATATAAGTCAACTTTGAGGTTATGTAGGATTTCAGGTACTCACAGCGGTGCTTATGAAAAGTAATATCTTCTACGGTATCATACCGTGCAGTCAGTTCGGAGGAACATGGCCTCCATCTTCTCACTCGAAGAATAAACCGAACAAGCAGAGCTCTGCCTACCACCGTTCACACCGGTTTTTCTTGGCTTATTCTTTGACCCTGAAGATGGAGGCGGTATATTCCTCCGAAACGTAGGTTGACTTTCAACTGACTACACGGCGTCACCATCAGATGGTGACGTAGACTGTTACAGCATCAGAAGACAACTCAATTCAGCACACGGGGGGAACCAGACTCTCAAAACCGGTACCCCTCTGCAGACACGAGCCTCTCTCTCGTAAGGTTGTCTGCTTGAAGTGTGGCATAACCACAGAAATGTGTCAGGTAGAATTGCATACATAATTGTGTTCTAAGGTGTCACCCGTGTAATTTGGTAAAAACGTACCGAAATTTCGGACGAATCTGCCGCCTCCACCTTCAGGGTGAACGAGAATACAGAAATTTGGAAAGGATCAATAAAAGAACAGGTTTGCTAGTGCAGCAGTGGCCAACAGTTTGTAATCTGAAGACGGAGACAGCAGATTCCTTGGAAACGTTGATAACAATCGTGTTAAGGGCTTAGGTCCCTGAAGCTTATTATTTGTCTATGTAGATAAGTATTGAGATAGTGACATAAATAGGCCACGGTCACTTCCCGATTCATCATCAGTAGATCTAATTACCATGTCGTTGGACTGTTTACAAGCTATTCAGCGGAGAAGGAATTCTTGAAATGCTATTTAGATGTAGTTGCTCAGCGACACCCGACGTAAAGGCCATTTGGCTTCGTATGGTTTCATAGTGACCAGTGAATTGTAAAGGGCGTGGAGTGAAGTGATTGTGGTCTCCTTCTAAGGTACTATCACAGCGTTTGCCTGGAGGGTCTGAGGAAAAACACAGAGAATCAGAAGTGAGAGTAGTTGGTGTGCCGCCAAGATTTGAACCCGGCATCTTGCAAATAAGTGTCAGAAGCGACACAGTTTGAGCAGACTTCGTCGATTAACTGTTAAAAGTGGAGATAACTTTATCTCTATTTCTAAATTACCTAACGGTGAAGGAATATAGGAAGTGCATGGTAAAACACCACACATTCTTAACGTCGACGGCACCGTGTCAATATGTATTCCTTCCTCTTTGCTCCCGGTGGACACGGGAGGAAAGGCTGAGTGGCCCCAGGGCCGGCCTAGACAGCCGTGGCGTAGAGCTGTCCCTCTTCTGCAGAAATGTAACCCTGACAGTTCGCAGCCAGCCACTTACCGATTGAGCTGCCAGAGCTTATGGGAGCCTTGATACATACTGTAAACTCTGGAGCCAGAGAGACAGCCATTGCTAGGTAACGGTCGTAAGCAACACTGGAGTAAATGTTGGAAGCGGTGTTTTCTGTGTTGTCAATGTCGAGGCTATATAATGAGGGCCAGCTGTCATTACGGGAAAGTCTTGAGACGGCAGTTAGAAATTTAGGACGCTGGTGTGTGATGGTCGCCAGCCTGCGAGGACGTGAACCAGGAAGCAGAGTGACTTCCGCAGTTGGAAGACGTTACCAAGCAACGCGGTGAGAGACCGTGACTGAGAACACCAGTCTGTGTGTGATAGTAATTTGTAAAGTGTAGTCACGAGTTGTGTGTTAAAAAAAGAACTCCATGGCCTGTAGTCCGCAAGCGAACTATACCGATCGAGCGACCGCCGCTTGTCGGCGAAATTAGTGCCAACTAAAGTGTCCAATAAATCCGATTATGAAACCAAACCCCGTCTATAGTCACACTCGTACATTTGACAATACATTTAACACTCTTGCACGTATTTTACTACCGGGAAATCGGGTTCGATTCCCATGGCAGACAATGTTTTTTTTTCTTGTACATAGCTTCCAGATGAGCTCTGGGATCCATTTATTCTCATCGAGCGCGTATCGAGAGTTGTTTTCGCGAAGGTAAAGCGGTTCGGGCGTGAAGCTGATCACTCGCCTCCATCTAGGGCCGAGTTTAAGAATAGTAGGAGCTATAACTCCACTCCCCCACGGGATCTAAATGGCGTGGTGTTTAATTATGTGCAGGTACAGTTCTACATCTCCAGCTCACAGAATCGTGAAGTAGTTTCTGTGCCGACGTGGTTCGCGCACCACAAGTTTGAACATGAACGCGGCCCCTATCTTGTGTCTGCCCACATTTTGCTGCTCTCAACAGCGAACATTTTAATTAGTGGAGGTGGCGGAAGTAGCGTTTAGTCTCCACTCTGCGTGCTTCAGTTGGCAAGTCTGTTGACGTAATACGTATGTGAAAGCACTAACATTGGTCTAATCACCACTGCGGAATCTTAAACTTTACTACGCTACGAACGAGATACGTCGTTTACAAGCCTCAGCCTACTCTATAGTGTTTGTCGCTGTAAATGGAAAAATCTCTATGTTATTTCGGACTTTCAGCAGCCGTTAAGTAGTAACTAGGGAAACATATAATAAAGATGCTTATAGAAACTACATTCTTGTAGAAATTGACGTCGTATAGTCTTGTATAAATATAAGCAATTCGGAGGAAACTCTTGTCTCCCTTTTTGGCCTAGAAGAGTGAGATGCAAAGAGCATATTCATTGCAATTTTGGCAGCTTTCTACTGGACTCCACATAAATATTAGTCTTCAAATTCGCTGCGTTGAAAACAGCAGATGTCAGCAAAAAAATCAATTTTTCAAAGAAACTTAAAAAGTATAAAAGCAAATAAAGACTTATATGGGGGGAAAAAATAAGCGTTTTAAATTTTTCATTTTTCAATTTAAATCCTCAGGGTACACGGATGTTTTTGAGGCCTAGTCAAGAAATATATTTTGGGGGATGTGAATTCAATTAAATTGAATCATAGGCGATTCTACTTACAGACATCTGTGGAGATGATCATGAATGTTCTAGAACATATGTATGATTATCAGCTTCTCGAGGCTGTTTCTGCAATCAGTCAATCAGCTCTTTCATCGGTGCACCAGCTTGCCGAGAATAAAATAAACATATGTAATGTTTTTACCGTCAACGCAACAACGCACGGACCGCACAGAAAAAGTCTCTTTTCTCTCGCTGCCTGTAAAACACGTGTCCACAGAGCTGTTCCCTAGCAATGGCTGTTGTACTGTCGCTTGTTTACACAGTTGTTACTCGATAATGGGTCTACATGTGACAGTAGGTTAATGGGGGTTGCGAGAGCTGAGATAGTGCAATAGTTCGAATAGCTGTCACAAGAAATGCACACACAACTTTGGCGGAGAAATCTCTGGGGAACCTGTAAGGCCTAATTTACTTGAACGATAAGGAGATGGAAAGGGAACGTTCAAATGGATCTTAGAGGAAACTGACATGCTGTGTGGCCTAGGATCATGTGTGACGGTAGGCAGCGCCACCCAGCGGGCTCTTCTCGCAGTCAGTGTGTAGATAGTTGCGTAGTTCATGATCTGCTTGATTCGTTACTTGTTGATGTGCAGGCCCGCTGCTTCATACACAGCAGTAGCACGACAAGAAACAAGTGACTGCTCCAGCCCGCCCCAGTCAAGCGGAGCGACATGTATCCGTGTTCGGGAATGCTGGTAGCCCTGCTCTGCATTGTTGTGATGTTCGTTGGAGAGAGGGGGCTGGTGGTGGGCGGAGGCGAAGTAGGGTCTGAATTTGAACCCCTTAACGACACTCTACAGAAAGGTAACCGATTCGTTTGTTTATTGGTTGCAACCCCTTCTCCCCCGGTAATTTCAGTTGAAGATATGCACAGTGCGGTCGCATTTTATGCGAATTTGAAATAGTGCGATTTGAAAATATTAATAAAGCTTCAATTTATGCGCAAATTTTAAATAATAATCCCCAAAATTTCGGCAAGAATCACTTTTCAAGACTTGTCTTGGATTAAGCGAGGTCTTCAGAGACGCTCTCACATAAAATCCTACAGCACTGTGTGTATATGTTTTTGTTATATACTTTCGTACTACCATACACATTCATTTTGAGGCGTGTTAAATTAATTAACTTAAAGTGGCAAGAGATGGCGGGTCGGGTTCTTTTTTACTGATACAGAAGAATAAGCAACGAATAATGAAGCCAGGCTGGTGTTTGAATATGAAAATTCGTTTTTGTTTTTCCCACTTTTTTGATTCTTTTTCGGTTTTAGTATATCAGACTGACAAATAATTAAAATGTGGGTTTCGGTCAAAAATACTACGGCTGGGAGTCCACGTACCTCGGAGTGTGGACTCTCTGAAAGAAGGACAAGTGGCCAAGAAATGGAGGTAAATACAGTGGAGGAAAGAGAAATCAGTGATGTGGAGGCGGAAGAAGCGGTGATGGAAGGCATGAGCTATGCAAAGGCAAAGAATGAAGTTATCGAACCAAAGAAGAGGGTTGCAGGAGAGACAGGACCTGAATTATCATCAGATGAGGAACTCATGGCATAATTTTGGGGACGCTGAAGCAACGGTAAGACACCTATGGAAAGCTGTCGGCTTCACGAACAACATTACAATAAAATCCAGTGGGAATAAACTAATTGAGATTGTTCAGTTGAGCTGTAGAAGCCTAAGAAGCTATGACAGAATAAGACGTTTATAAGAATGTGCTGCAGAAGGGAGGATGGGCATTCCTTAGGCCAATTTTCTATATACATTTATATTTAAAAAAAATACGTGTAGAGAAGAGAGATCGGCTTTATCTCCTTGTTGCCTCGACATGCAAGAGGCGCAGTTAGAACTACTGAGTTCTTATTATCATTAAGAATGTCATGGTTGGAATTTAGAATTGATTTTCACGCCTGATGATTCTGTACAAAGGCATTCATGATACGCTGAAGTTGAAGTTACTTGGCGAGTAAAGTTTTCTGCGTTGTAACGTCATATGTTTCGCAGAGAGCCCACGTTTCGGAGGAAAATATCACTTCCATCAGTAGGGCCGAAAAGTGAGCAGAGCAAGAAACCAACACATCTGGTTTCTTACTGTCATTATTCTTCCACCTGCAGGTGCAGGTGGTATATTCCTCCGAAACGTCATACTGTCTCCGTTCTACAACCAAGAACACTGTAATGTACATAACCAAACTAAACTAAAATCGACCTGGAAAATGTTTGTTCTCTGTTCTGCACGTACAATGTAATGACGTTGTGTGAGTCACTGACTTTGGAATCAGGAATTAATATTGGAATCAAGATATATGAGGCAAGATGTCTGAAAAAAGAAAAGCCTGCATAATGCGAAACTTCATATTCTGGATTGACGATAATTTGGGGGCGATTAATTTAAGGCGTATGCGTAGAGCATGGGAGTTTAATGAATGCATACGAAGGTCTGGTTGAAAATTCTAAAGGAAAATTACTATGGGGAGTATTAGAATGTGTGTAATGTAAATACTGCGCGAAGAAGCGGGCCGTGAGCAACAGACACTCGGTACGGTTCAGTGGTGGTCTGTACCTACATATACAGGGTGTTTCACAGCTTTAGGACATAACTGCAGGAGGTGATTTCCTAGGTCTTCGTGATCAAAAAAGTTCATATAAACGTGTGTCCGATTTTGGACGGTTACGGAGTTATGACCGCCTTAAACTCAGAACAGAAGGTAACGATTACTGACAATAAACGGAACAAAATAATAAACCAGCATAATACATGATACATTTAAAGTATGAATGTAAAGTTAACTTCGTGAAATTATCTTTAATTTGAAGTTATTGGTGCTTAAAGCTGATTTTCGAAAATGCCACCGCCGGCCGCAACACAGGCTGCCGCTCGGTTGTGAACCGCGCCGGACATACCAACCCTCCCCGCCATAGGTACATCTCAAGTGTCGAGATGACGAGAACGCTCTGTTTGTAGCTGGCTAAAAATAGCGACCCGCCAGCTGACAGACGCGGTTCACACGTGGGCGTGTACGGGAATGAAAAAACGGTCATAACTCCGTAACCGTCCAAAATCGGACACATGTTTATATGAACTTTTTTGATCACAAAGACCTAGGAAATCACCTGCTGCAGTTATGCCCTAAAGTCGTGAAACACCCTGTATAGTAATGATTTGGCAATAATATAAATAGAGTATATTAATATCTGCCGGTCACGGTAGCCGAGCGGTCTAAGGCGTGCTTTGTCTTCGCTTGCTCGGAAGCCGGGATCGTGGGTTTGATTCTCACTCAGGGCATGGATGTTTGTGTGCGTTTTTCTGTGTTTGTGTACAGGTAGAGGCCTTGCGACGAGCTGATCACCCGCCCAAGGAGTCCTACCGAATGTGTAAGATCTAGAAAAACCGAAGGGAACGGAGAAGTTCATGGAGGTAGGCCTAGGCCCACTGGGGCTGTAGTGCCAAGGGGGAATATTAACATCTATAGTTCTTTTTATTCTTAAATGTTTTATATTTCGGACAGTATGAAAACAGAAGTTGCGCTGTTACAACTTTGAGCTGATTTCTGGAAGTGGGCATCATGCCGAATGTTACATCTCCTTACCGACAGATGGCTGCACATGTTTCAGAAACACGGCCGTACGAAACGAACTGGGTGATCACAGAGCAGCCGCGCTGCTGTTCTGACTGCACGTACGTCGCCGCCGGTTTCAAGTGCAAGGTCAAGTCCTGTCTTCATAATTGTCCTTGGGCTCGGAGTGCAGGTGACTACTTCACCAATTTTTGTATTTCTTTAGAGTTCGAAGCTGAAACTCTGTATTGTGACTCGATAAAATAAGGAGTAATTGTATTACAGTTTGTTTAAAAGACTGAAAACGATACGTGAAACCAGTCATGAATGCGAATAGGTGAGGATCAAGAAGTATACCTTCTGGGATACAATGCCGTGTAGTCCGTTGAAAGTTAGCTGATGTTTCGGAGAAACATGTCGCCTTCATCTTCAGGGTCGAAGAATAAGACGAACAAGAAATATGTGTGAATGCAGATGGGAAGCAGAGCGAAATGTTCCTCCGAAACGTCTGTTGATTTTCAACGAACTACCTGGTGTTATATTCCACGAGATAGAATATTTCATAACCACCTCTGTGAGAACCTCAAATTTTACATGGCCAGTTGCTTAATTTCCAGACTTTGTCTTTCCTCCGTGTAATGATGTGTCTGTTTCCTCCATCTTTCACTGTAGGTGCACCCAGAGCACTGCCAATGTTCTGAGACCCGTCGCAGCACAAGGTCGCACCACGCTCTTCAGTGAATCAAGCAGATCTGTCAGGAATGCAGTCATCTACTAGTGAGAATGGGGCGTATGTGTGCTGGTGGGGTGTATCTTGGCTGTCCCTGGGCCCCAAGCTTCAAGAGAGCAATATTATATTTAAGCATCCTGTTACACTCACACAATATATGAGACAAACTCCGTCTTAAGTGCAACAATTTAATTGTAGTTCTTTCTTCTTCCCTTCCTCTACACTGCATGTTTCGGCCCTAAGTGGCCATCATCAGGTGTGTATTCTTACGTAGCTGTTACACTGCCCGTAGTTTAAATTTTAAAACACCAGTCTTTCCAATTGTATGTATGTATAAAATCTTTGTTAACCTACACACGTCAATTTGATTTCTAAAATTGGCACTTTTTTAAAACTTCAATTCAAATTAAAATGTCTTTAAATTTTCCGTTCTTTTTTTCCAAATTTTAAAAATTAAAATTTCTCGGGGTACATGCCCTATGTCTATAGTGCTGCAGCGGCCACTTCTTGTTTTATCGCTGTTCAGGTATTGTTCTGTGTAGGCTCTCTGTGCGTGTGCCGCTGCCTATCTTTAATACATTTTTTTTATTTAACTCCAATGATTATACAATACATCCATTAAATGTGGATAATGAGTACATTTGTGGTTAAATTTAATACAATTTTAATTGAAGTTTTAAAAAAGTGCCAATTTTAGAAATCAAATTGACGTGTGTAGGTTAACAAAGATTTTATACATACATACAATTGGAAAGACTGGTGTTTTAAAATTTAAACTACGGGCAGTGTAACAGCTACGTAAGAATACACACCTGATGATGGCCATTTAGGGCCGAAACATTTAGTGTAGAGGAAGGGAAGAAGAAAGAACTACAATTAAATTGTTGCACTTAAGACGGGGTTTGTCTCATATATTCAAGAGAGCCCTTCTTCCGTCTTGACGCAATCTATTTGCGTCTGTAAAATTAAACCATTGCCTTGTTCATAAAATGTATTCAAACTACGTGCAAAACAAATGCCTGAGAATTATGATACAACTACCGTATAAGGTCACTCCATCTGTTTTCAAATATGTTAACTATTTGTACCTCCCCCGGTGACGTTTCACAGCCGATGAAATGGTAAGCTATACCGGAAGTCGTCTCAAAGCCATCAATGCATGCCGATGGATTCATTTTGTACCTTATTCCTTGTTTCATGTGTATTGATTTTTCAACGCCATTGTCCATAAGTCTTTAGTTTTTATTGCTGTAACTACAACGTGTGTCTAATTATGCTATGTAAACATTTTTGTGTTGATATTTTCTTGTGACATTTGCAAAATAAAAAAGCAAATGAGGTTTCTGTTAGTTGAATTACTAATAACGAACTTGGGGGAGGGGGTTTCTAGCGTATTTAGAGTTCACTTTGGGGTGGGGTGAGGTTTCAAAACTTGAAGCTGCAACAGACCGTCAGAGACATCTCAGCACGCTGTCAAATTATATCCTAAAATACGCCTGGCCCTTTCCTACCTTTAATTTATCATTTACAAAGCCTTTTATCATTCAATGTCCGTAGCCTCTGCGTTTGAAATATCAAACAAAACGCAAAAAGTAAAGAAGTAATGTATCACAAGTGAGTTGACTGGCATTGTGTGCTGTAATTACGGCCGAACTATAGAAGCCAGTTACTTAGTACAAAAAACCGTACAACAGATGGCAGCAGGCTACGTACTGATTCGCTGAAGGTAAAAATTGGTTTAACAAAAATGTCTTCTATTAGGCTCTTCTTGGGTTATATTGCTAAGAGATACCGTATTTACGCATGTATAGGCCGCGTGCGTGTATAGGCCGCAGCACAATTTTCAGACAAATTATAGAAAAAATAATTTTCTTGGAATATTATTTCAGGAGTATTACACCCTGTATTACTAATTATGAATATAATTTTTTTTAAATGCAGTGTGATTTCGAATATTTCGAATATAAGCCGCACCCCAGTTTTCCTCTTGAATTTTTGGCAAAAAATGTGCGGCCTATACATGCGTAAATACGGTATTTTACAAGAAAAAAAAAACTTTAACCACAGCTGTACCTGGGTTGAATGAGGTTGTCACCCATGACCCTACGATTGACATCGCTAGATGTACAATATTTCTTGTGTGCAGTCACACCCATTGTTCTTGAAGCTGAAATGTTCATATTCACCGGACACTGACCCACCAATTTTATGCTCTTAAATAGCGAAAATTACCCGTCCAAACGCTCAGGCAGGCGCTAGCGAGGCGCAGGTGCGAAGAGCCGAATGAAATCGCATCTTTAACAGACTTACACAAGGCATTTCTTATGAAGTTTCTAATTATTAAACAGTTCTGTAACATTCTTGAATTACGAAGCTAATGGCTAAACAGCGTCTCCAAAATAATTCTACGTGTATTGTGCCTCTTGTTCGGATATTATTATGTCATACATGTTCTGAAATGTGGTCACTTTCTATACCATTGTCACAGCATGTATCAGCGATATCCTGACATATCCACCAACATTGATACACTTGTCTCGTCGCTTTACCAGTGCGTCGAAACCCGCAGAATGGAAATCCTTTCACTGTTATCTCAGTCACTTCCGCACCCCCGTTTCCTCTTCGTCATCAGCGAAACGTTTGCCACCCAGTTGTGAATAGCTTTACTCGACAAACACTTCTAATCCTAAACAGGAAACACATCTTTGCGAATATCCTCTGTATTGATTCTTTTTGCCCACAGAATGTGCACAATAGAACCTTGTTCTTCGCTAGTATGCTCTCCAAACATTCTCACCATTTTGACTACTGAAACCAGCCTCTGACTATGCGCATGCGTATCTGCCACCTAAACTGTCATTGAGCTTGACTGTGCTGCTACGTAGTGATACACTTAGAAAACCTATTACATTCTATACAGCTGTTTTACTTCCACTTGTGACCTATTTACTGACTCTCCCTCGTACAAAATATTATTATACAGGGAAAGGAAGGGGATGAAAGGAGGAAAGAAGTGAAGCCAGAAGGAAGGGTTATGGGGTCCCAACAATTACGCGCGCCTCCCCTCGCCGTGTTTTCCAGCTCATAATACTCATCACAGTCTATCACTATCTAAGCCTAGGAGTAATGAAAACAGGAATAAGGTCAGCGGCTCTAATGTCTCCTAAGACTATGCTTCCTTTACAACAAATGTCCTTTCTTCTCTAACATTACCCTTAGTCTTCAACTGTTTTCAGTTTGCAACATCTCCTAGCCATCTCAGTCTGCCTCCCCACTCCACTTCCACCCCCAAACAACCGAAACTCATCTTTTTATTATCTTAAATAAGATCAGGCATTTTATATAGTTCTTGGATTGTTCTGATCCCCAAACCCTTTGTCAACTAATTCCACATGCGCACAATGGGAACCGACATTGTAATATCTGCTCGAGCGAGGGAAATGTATATTCTACGGTATATTCATACTTGCGTCTGACGTGTGTTGGCTGTCCTGCTGATTACCACTTCTGTTCCGTAGGTCATGTAATCTTGTTGGCAGGTAGATCAGGTGATGGTGTTTGTGTGGTGTCTGTGAACCTTGTAGATGCAGTATTAGTCATATGCATCGTTACTGACTGAAATAAGAGAAATTTGCTAGGTGAGGAATTGCGCAGTGTTCAGTGAAACGTGATAGATTTGTTAGGTCGTGTTTGAAAGTTTGTACGTAGCTGTGTAAGAAGCAAACTACGAGATGTAATAGCTTAGGTATTGCACAATGTTAACGCAAGACGTGATCAACTTACCGGGCCTCGTTGTAATGTTTATAATTCGCTCTGTGTATGAAATCTGCTCGCTGAATAACTGCAGTGTTACGTTGTTCGTGAACTCGTGTTCGTAGAAAGAGTTGTTGCGAAGTTTGTGAGGCTACTGTTTGAAAATAGAAGTATTTACTTGGTAAGGAATTGTACAGTTGTTACGTAAAAAGTAATTGGTGTGTCAGGCTCTCTCTTTACACTTCACTGTGTGACTGAGACGTAGTGATAACGTAACACAATCCATTATACTGAAAATACGACAGTTTCCGTAAAATGTTTAAACATCCAAATTTAACTATTTTGTGTATGCTATATAGATGTACTTGTGGGTCAAATTGACGTTTAGATCCCTCAGTGAGTGTGACGACATTGAAGCCCATGTGTGATTAGCATAGCGTGTTAAGTAGTGTCAGTCTGTCGGTCGGGCAAATTGCTGCTGGTCCTCGCCGGCACAGTCATTCTTGGTTCCGAGTCCCGCAGGACTCATTTCCGTATTTTACTCTGAAGCTAATCTGGGAGTCGTGTGTTTTGTCTTTAGGTAGGCTGTGAGAAGCGGTAGGATGGCTGGGAATTATGAGGAAAGGTGACGATAGTCTTGCGATTTTGAAGGGGCTGAGTAAGATCACAGTAAGCCATGTCTGGACCTCAGACCGAGAACGGAATCGCCGGTCTCGAGGGTACGAGGCCTGAGTAACGACGACGTTTGGGAGAGTGCGGGAGGGAAACCAAGGAGGAAGCGTGGAACAGAATGTGTGGGAGAGAACGTAAGAAAGGAAATATAGCTTTGTTCTTGGATGTGACGCCATACAGTTAGGGGAGAACCGACGTTTCGAAAGAAAGTCGCCTCCATCTTCAGAGTTGAATAGTAAATTAAGGAAGAAACCAACAGAAGCAAGAGGCACGCTCAGTTTGCTTGGCTTTCCATTCTGTCCTGAAGATGGAGCGATATATTCTTGAGAAACGTCTGGTTGTCTCTGAAATACACGGCATTCCAACCAAGAGGACGGTGCTCTTGATAGTCATATCCGCTACAGCCTCAAACGCAACGTATCATTCTCGTCGCCTGTATCAAGTACACTTGGCCACCCCTGATGACCAGCGAGGAAGCTGAGTGCTGCGCATTGACGAACTTCAGAACTTGTATGTACACCTCGAGAAATATCACGTTGATGGAGTCAAGGGAAATAAGATGGGCAGTTCATGCAGCATACAGAGAGGAGATAAATGCTTACAAAAGTTCACCTGAAAGAAGGAGACAGATTGGGAAATATAGGTATAGGTGGAGAGACGGTATTGACATACGTCTTAGACAAAAATACGATGAGAGGATTCGGATTGGATTCGTCTGGCTTAGGTTAGGGATCAGTACCAGGCATTGTTGCCGCGAACCTTACGTGTGGAACAGATGTCATCTAGACGGAACTTCCTCAAACTTTATAAAAGTCTAAATTTTGTTAGTTTCGCCGATTCTTGATCACTTCGGCTCTCTATCGCTTGGCGTAGGCAAGGCGAGGTTGTGCCTGTGCTTAATTAAGCACTCTGCCATGAAGATGTATAGAACAGTGTAGGTATAGATCCGTGGATTCTTAACCTCACACTAGAAGGAGATGAGTGGTTAGCTACCGCCTTGGCCGTTCTGCCACCGGCGAAAGGCCGTCCACAGTGTCAGTACCGCTTGTGGTGCCCACCGAACCTCCTTCCCAATGGGAACAAGGGGCTGTTTACACCGGGCACAGATCTTCGAGGCGATGAATCTTACCACTGATCTCCATGGAGCGCCGAGGGTAGGCTGTGCGTTAAGCACCTTACGAGGATTCGCATACCATTTTGGGGTACCTGCTGTAGGTGGAGGGATAGGTCAGTAGCTAGGCTGCAGCCTTTCAAGCATCAGTTCACATCAGAGATCTAGGATAGGAGAGAGAACTTCGTTATTATGCACAATCGGTGTCATGTCATTGCAGTGCCCAATACAATGGCATTACTGTCCCGGCCCGAATGTCTTATCAGTCTCGCTGTAGAGGCGCTAGTGACGTACGTGTCAGATCTTCTGTTGCGTCTGGTGACCTTCCCACAATACACCGCGACGGACAACCGCAAGCAGCGTTATGTGGAACAGACTTGCAGACGTCTGCAGGAGGAAATGTACTCAACACTGCCTTCCTCACTTGTGAATGAAGTGACAGCTAAACTGCTTTACTGCATAAATAAAACTTACAGTGACGTATATTACAGCGTTTACCGACAGTGGGGAGATGAGGTATTGCCCATGGTGTTGAGTGCCATCTTACATCCAGCATTAACAAGACTGGAAAGTGTTGAGGACTTGTCACACACAGTTGAATGCCATGAATTTATGTGGGACCGTCTCTTCCTTAACATTCATGGCATGATCCACGGATTTCCAAACCTCAAGGTTCTGAAATATGGATACATACGTAGAACAGAAGAGTGGACTATCAGTGACATTAATGTATCAGAGAATTTGGAACATTTTTGGTTTTTGGAATTATGTAACGATAAGTTTTTAGAAAACGTGGCTGCAAAATGCCATCGATTGAAGAGTATTGATGTCAGCAATTCTTCAAATGTCACGGATCAAAGTATCCAACACTTTCTGAAATTTGAACATTTGGAAGGGCTAAATATAAGTTTTACAGGCATATCTGAATGTGGCCTGGCAAGGCTAATGGCTGGGCTTTCTCAGGCCAAAGTCTGCCACAGTGGATGTAGAACCACGTTCAGGAGTTTCGGATCTAACCAAATAACGTCCTTTCAGATAGACACACTTGCCTCTGAGTTTCAGAACCTCACAACAGTAAGTCTGTGTCCTAAAGACGAATCAAGCTTTTCCCCTTTGAAGAAACTGAAGCACTTGTCAAGGATGACCTTAAGTAGCATGGAATTTGATCAAGTAGAAGATCTCCTGTTCACTATTGGCACTCAGCTTGTGTTTCTCGAATTACATTACGTTTATAACGTTAAGATAAGTTTCATTGGTGAAATGTGTCCTTCAGTCCGGTGCTTCCACCTCACATCGGGTTCGTTTTTAGACACTGAAGCAGAGTTTGGTTTTCTGTTGGAGTCACGGCACAGGTCATGCTCTGCCGTTTTCAGTAGTGTTGTCTGTCTTTATCTGGACTTTCCTCGCATATGTACAGAATATCTTGTGTCCGAGTGTAAACAGTTGAGAAAGTTATATGTCAGAACAGGTTCCCGTTCTGCCCGCCAACTGTTAGAGTCTGTACTTCAACGTAATCAGCTGACCCAGCTGGAGAAATATCACTGGGGCACATGTACCAAGACGGGTGGTGACGTCATTGTAAGTCGACCAACCGAAGAGTCAGTTTGTGTTTCTGTGGTTGACCCTTTTCAAAGAAGTAAAATCCTCCTGAGAACTGAAGAAGTGTTCTTGTTCCGAGATCAGCAGGATAGTAGCACAGATACTGCAAACCCTGGCCCCAGGGACCTGCACTAACATTTAAGGTAATTCTTGTATTAAATTTTGTTTTTAAATTCGCTTAGTGGGGGGTGGAGTCCAGCTGGGTCCACTCGGCACGGAGACGACTGATTGGCCTATTGTACCTGCCCCGAGTGATTATGATGATGGAGAATTTGGTGGAATGAAGATTGGCAGAGGAAGCCGAAGTACTCGGAGAAAACCCGCCCCAGCGCAGCTTTGTCCACCACAAATCCCACTTGACCAGTCCCGGGATCGAACCCTGGTCGCCGCGGTGGGAAGCCAGCGACTAACCGCTTGAGCTGTGGAGCGGCCATTAATTCTTGTATTAGTTTTCGCCATGTAAGAGCACTGAATGGTCTGATTTTGTAATTTTATGTAACTGAAGCATGTCAAATGTTAGGGGCAGATCATCTTGGCCCAGTCTGCCCGATTCTCATGCCAGCACCGGTCAGCGCCGGTTCCTAACGCTGTTTGCCTCGTAACTATTCAAAGCGTCAGGTACGTATGTCGAGCAGTAATAATGAGTGAACGGTAGGTGAAATCTGTTCAGAACTGTGTTCCGAATCACTCGATGTAACATCCTTGTTTTCTGTACAGGGTTCAACATTAGTAGGATAAATTTAATAGAAATAAAATTAACTTCTCACCCCAGAGAGAACAGCGCGTCTCTGTGACAAACATACAAGAGTAAAATTATGATTTATTAAAATTACGGGTCGGAATATATTGCGAATGTTGGCAGCAGTGTTACTCAGGTAATTCCATGTCGAACATCGCGCTGTTATCACCAGTTGTGTCATCATTTTCGATAAGTGGGTGTAGTAACAAGATTGCATTCTGGTTTAAGTGACGTGAGTACTCTATATGTACACGTGATTCCGGAGGGCAGAACCATGCCGATACAGGCATTAACATCAGTAATGGAGAAGAAGACAGTACCAGAATTTATAGGACGCCGAAATTAGGTTCACGAACGTCCCCCTTTATCCTTTTGGTATGTTAGCAGTAGCTAATAAGAGCATTTGAAGGAACGTCAAATCCTTCAACAAAACACAAACTCCGTGGTTTTAGTCCACAAGCGAACTATACCGACCGAGCGACCGCAGCTTGTCGGCGAAGTTAGTGCCAATTTTTGTCTGTGGTCTAGTGATCAGAGTTCCTGGCTACAGATCCAGAGGTCCGGGTTCGATTCACTGCGCTACCAGATTTTCTGAGAAGTAGTGGGGCTGGAACTGGGTCCACTCAGCCTCGTGAGGATAATTGAGATGCTATTTCAAGGAATTAGCGGCTCCGGTCTAGAAAACCGAGATTAACGGCCGTGGGGATTCGTTGCGCTGACCACGTGACACCTCCTATCCGCCAAAGTTGGCACTAATCTGTTAACCAACCTAGCCTAAAATGCATCGTTAACTCTGCAAATCACGCTGGCCATTAAATACACCAACTGTTTTAACAGTAACTGTACATCACACTCCCCACCCAGTGTATTTATGGTTTCGTACGAGGCTTCGAATATCTCACGAAACAGCATTAACCGGCTGGTGTTGGTAAGAGATGTTCGGTGTTATCCGTGAGGCACAAACTGAATTTGTGAACATTGCTTAGATGTGATGAAGGGTTCAGATGGTTAATGGAAACTGAAACATCACAAGCATCAGCCATATGATATGGAATGTGCCAGCTTAAAGTAGACCGAATTGTTGAAATGTCACGAATATCGATCACGTAATGCAGAATTTGGGTGCTTAGTGAAAATGTACGCGCGATAAAGTGGTGAATTGTCACAATCCGTGTAGCATTATTTGTCATGAGCTGTTGATGGTATTGTAATCACAGATCTTCCATCGGAGGATTTTAGTAATTTAATATTCCGTTGATTTGCAAATAGTTTGAGTCTTCTCACGCGAGACAAAGATATATATCATCAGATAAAGAAGTTTGCAAACTTGTCCACAGATGGCGCAGTGAGCTTTGCTGACACTTCTTGCTATTAGTTAATATACGATTCTGACGATTGTGTATAACACACAGAGATATTGGGTTTTCGGACTTTATCCATCGTCCTGGTTTTTAAGATAACTAAGAAAAACACGACGTTTCGGAAACTGGATCTGTTTCCGTCCTCAGGTGAGGGAAAACACCTATTCTGTTCGGTCCCTTAGAAAGAGCTAGCCTCAATCACTGGTCCAGTGAGTCCTCACCCGAGTACGGAAACAGATCCAGTTTCCGAAACGTCGTGACCCAAAATCTTTGTGACTTCTTGCTATATCTATATAAATAAAATTATAGATGTTGAAAGAATAATTTGTGACCTTCAGCGCTTGTTATTGTTACAGAAATTGTACTGACCACCTCTCCACCTCTGGGGCTCATACAGCTTCCTGTACAATGGTAACGGATCTAAATCATCGGGGGTGAAGCAACAGAGGCCTGAAGCTCACCACTCACCTTCATCCACTGCTGAGGTTAGCTTTAACTGCACCCTCTATTTTGAACACCAAGAAGAGGTTTCCGTGGCGCGAAAGACGTTCATAAACTTGTTCACAGAGCGCGGGAAGCCTACGTTTAGTTGCCCGAACATGTGTCTGAGTATTTATATTGTAGTATTGTTTTATTGGCAGTTTGTTGATGTAAGCGATGCAAAAGAAACTTCCGGCTTAAGTGTTGGGCTATTGTAATTTCAGGTGAAATAGTTCCGGAAGCTACCCACGGTTTGCTGAATATATATATATATATATATATCCCTGCTACTTACAGTCATACAACCCATATGCGATTTGTAATAAATACATCGTAAAGTTTCGGAATTATCACCAGTATTCGCACCATCATCATATTCATTGTTATCTTGCTTTCGCAAATTATAGTGAACGATATTGAAAGTTGTGTCATGTCATTGGTCCTGATGAAGGAGGAAGTACGTTTCTCCGAAACATCGGTCACAGTGGGCGTGATTTTGGGAGCTCTGTGTCGTGTCTGTGAGAGTGAGGGGGCTGTGAACTCAGGACAGTGGCAAGTGTCAGTATTCTGCTTACGTAAGACAAGGAATTTTGTAACGGCCATATTGGATGATGTCAGTTAGCAGGCTTCTTCTTCTACAAAGACGGAGCATTTTTATGACAGACGTTGCTCTTCCGGGTGCATGCAACAAGGAATTTTATGAAGAGTCATCGGACACTACGGTCGTGTGAATCGTAGAATTGTGTGATGATAGTAATCAACATTCTGATGATGACAGTCATTTGCTTTTCGGTGGTACTGTGACGTCAGCATTTTATTTATATGGGAAAAGGATGTTGTGAGGGCATTCATTATCCTCCTGGCTTCATGACACTCCATGACACCCTTGGCATTCTGTTTCTGCGTATTGGTGTTGCCCAAACGAATACGCTTTATTGGAACAATACTACATTACTTTTTTCAGGTCAGTGATGTCTTCTAAAACATCCTGTAGTCTGAACACCAGTTTCAGGTTTCACAGCTTCGACTGAAACAGACAATTCACATTTCATTGTATGTTGGTTACAGGCGTTCAGTTATTCAGTTATTCAGTATAGAGGGAGTGGGTTTCCCCATGCACCGCGACTAATAGTCTATTGTACGCCCCCCTTTAATTTCTACTGTCGTCATACCCTACCGATACTCGTGCCCGCTATCTCCCCTTTCTGCCAGCGAGGTCGGCCCTCTACTGGCAGTGGTACCCGATAACTCTCCCCTTTCCGCCAGCGAGGTCGGCCCTCTACTGGTACTAGTACCCGATAACTTTCCCCATCTACCGGAGGCATTGGAAACTACTTGGGCGGGAAACTTTTTGCCTAATTTTGCTCGGAGGTCTCCTAGAGACATGAGGATCTTTTACGTGCCGTAAATCTACGACATGGGACCCACGGCTTAAAGTCCCTCCCGGAGGACTTGTTCCCTGAATTTTTCCGCCCTTAAAAATTCCACGACCTCCGCCGGGTTTAAACCCCCGTAACTTGAGTCATGAGGTGGGAACGTTACCCCTAGACTACGGAGGCCGCTTAGTTACAGGCGTTACTAGGAAACAGACTTGCCAATCTCATTAACACACGTACCTTACAGCCAATGTTCGCGGGTGTTTGCAGTTCATTTAACGACGCCCTGAAGGGCTCAGATTATTTGGCGTCGGATGGCAGGAAGATTCAAATTGGAAAAGATGTGGAAGGAATTGGCCATGGTCTAAAATTGGCTGCTATTTAGCCATTGTAATAAAGGGACTGAGAAAAGCCAAGAAGAGTTCCAGAGTAACAGTTCTCTGATCGCAGATTTCAACTCCGAAACGTTCGGTTTAACACGCGCTTTGGAAACGTTAAGTAAGCCACTGAAATAATGCGGCACAGGTTAAACAGCTTGGGAATCCTTGAATCTGAGGGTCTGTTTATATACGTCAGTGCATAGTGGTTATAAGCACGCACCTCGACGGTAATTGCTAGGACGCTGTCGTCTTCAGAATCCTGGAGCTGGATGAACGCCGTCCCGTCTGGCTCGACGGTAACGGTCTTGCCGGTACAGACGCTACCCTGCTTCTCCCCCGAGATGATGTCACAGTAGGCCCCGCCGGGTAGACTTGTCTGCAACACAGACCAGCCAAATGGGTGGCAGTCATACAGGGGAATGTCACAGTGTGGAGGGACTTTTCTGTACTTTTCTCTGATGTAATTTTATTACGCTTCTGGGTCGCAATGTAATTCTGTTATACGGATTATGATTTACAGATTTTAGTTCGTCGGTTTCCCCGTTTTAATGACCAATCCACCATTAAGCTGTACCCATTTTCATCTTCCCCTATCCCATGAGAAACGTAAAGACAAACACGGTTCCTGCTTACACTCAATATTTAGTTCCAGTATAACATTATTCAATGCAGTGTATGACTTGGTCTCTCGGAAATACATGACGCTGACTGTAGGAATTTTTCCAATGTTTCGACAAGCATGGCAGTTGCCATCTTTTGGGATGAAGTCGGAAGTAAAGCCGTGATTTGATGAAACAGCAGAGCTGTTCTCTGTTTCGTCCAATCATGGCTTCACTTGCGGATCACCACCCAATGCGAGGTCTGTATAAAAATAAATGCTTCCAACATTCTCTGAAAGCAATAAACCTGAAGATGGCGACTACAGTGTTTGCCGAAATGTTGGGAAACCTTCAGTGTTCTGCGTGAAGTATTCCCGAAAGGCGAAATCAAACGTTAACGTCATCATATTTCGATTGTCTTCTGTCCTCTCAGTTGGTGAATATGGTAAGGTTTCCTCCGAATACATTCTTATTACGATTTGACTGCATGAGCCTTTAAGCAAAACAGGCCACTGACCGCCCACCTGTATCGTCTGGCTGAGGTCAGTGTTGTATTGGTCATTGAATGCGATGAAACCGAGGTTACCTCTGGTGTAAGCGATCTGCTGGCTTCCATTATCCCACCAGTTCGTCACTGATGTTCCTGGAACATTTAGCGGAGTTTAGGACAGCTGTACCCAGACAGACAATCATGACTGAGACATTACTGAGTCTAGACAAACGGCTGTTCCAAATAGCTCGTGCAGTGTCAGATACGTGATGGGGTGGAAAACTGTTGTATATAACGGCGTTGCTGAAGTAAATGGATGAGGGCTTGCTCGTTCTCAGGCAGGGAAAGTTAGCAGAAGGGGCAGAAACTTGAGAATGAGATTACTTCCGGCGGAAGTGTGGAAAGCCGAGGATAAGAGTCTAGATTAGATCATTGGAACTATTTTAGGAAAGGAGAGTTAATCGTTAGCATGAATCATAGCTGAATTTATAAATATATAATTAAATGTAATGTAGGCTAGGATCCTGCCTGGACATTCGTTCATTCATTCACCAATGGCTCTACGGCCCTTTGTTGGGCCCTGGCCTCTTCTTCAGTTTCGTAATATTTTTTTGACACAGACGGTAGGACTCCTTGGACGGGGGATCAGCCCGTCACAAGGCCGCTACCTACACACAGGACAACACAAACACAAAATAAACGCACACACAGAAATGCATGCTTTGAGTTGGATTCGAACCGACAGTCCCAGCGTTCGAACGAGCGAAGACAATTCATGCTTTAGATCGCCCCTGCCTGGACATTTCAAAACCTCATTCCACTCGCTACGCATCCAGAAGAGAGACAATGAAGTATTGTAATGTTGAAAATATATTAAGATAACATTAATTAGCGTAATCATTAGCCGACTTGGTGGTAGCTTACGGAAATAGAGGCGTACTAGGATAGTAGCGGCAGAATTGAAATGGGGGGATCTGCGATTTGAAGTAGCCACGATATAGGGTAACATCCGGACACTTTGTTTCCTAGAAATTTCTTGTCTTAGTCGGAAATCGAAACACGACTCGACGGTCTTGTGGCCCGTAACCTTGTCACTACACCTACTGAGCTGACTCCTACAGGTCCTGGGTATGAGCCAGATGTTCCATATAAAACATTTTTCAAAGTTTAAAATTACAAACTTGACGCGAATGCGAAATACTGAGACTGCATAAGGCGAATTATACTATAAGTTGAAATCAATCAAATGAGTATAGGATTCGCTTTCTACTTTGGTAAAGCGGGCGGGGCGTGAAGCTCACCACTCATGTTCATTTAATGCTTGGTGCTGTACCTCCACATTTCCGTAGTTTTGCTGTGAGTCTGAATGAAGCACAGTCACAGCTTTACTGCTGGAAATTGCCACATGCGTAAAACCATCTGCAGGCAAGTTTGCATCGCAAGCCCATCCCAGGACTTAACCCTTTTTCAGTCGGAGCGCGAATTGAACACGAGATCAGAACCGCATGTGTGGAAGGCCAGCCAGTCTGAGAAACTTCAGCACATCTGAGAGTTACGTACCTTTTACCAGGTTTCTGAAGCCCACCATATTGTAGATCTGCCTCCACCGATGTTCGCAGACCCAGCCGTTGCCACACGTTCCGTCCCGATTTATTGTTGGAGACACAGTGTTCTGATTCGAGTCCTGTGGGGGTCCTTGGTCGTGGTTGTCGAAATAGTAGCTGGACATGACGCGTGGGTATCCATAAGGCCATGACAGCATGAACGCTACTGCCATCTGGACGTGAAATTGGAAGACATCGTGAACTCCTTTCTTTTGTGTAAAGGTATTATGCATATATCAACTAAATATCCCTCTGTGTGTCAGGCTGGCTGTCACATTTTGTTTTCTTCCAAACGGCGGGTCGTAAGAAAAGGTGGTAACGACAAAAAATGTTCCTTTTGCAGAGACAAGCCCAAAACACTTGTTAATTTTGCTCGTAAATATTTAGGTTCGTGTCGAAGTAAATGCCTTCTCATGTTGTTTCCTCTGTAAGAAAAATGGCGGGACAAGGAGTGCGTAACCTTCATATACGTATAAAAAAGTAAAAAGTAAAGCTATCCCTGTAACAGGCCGTGAAGGCCCATAGGGCTGTGAGACGTTGAGGGTCTCACATTATCTAGACAATCGGCTCAAATATGGCGGTAAGGTTGTCAGCCTTACGCGCTGGCCGCGCTTTACTCCCCAGGAAAATTATTTAATTAATTCCTGGTACTCATTTCTGTTAGAGGCTGAGTAAATCCCAGGGCCCTAGTGCGGCTGGGAGGATTAGGTCAAATGAAAAAATCCAGTGACCTCATCGGTACTTGAACCCGCGACCTTCCGTATATTGTACTTTTTTGTATTTTATATCAACCATGGTAACGAGACATATTTACTCTAATTATGCAGTTATGTATTTCCTTTGTTTATTTATTTTAAGAAGGCCAGGCGATAGCATAGTAGCATTATGCTACAAGCCGAGGGTCTCCATTTCGATTCCCGACGAGGCCATCGGATTTTCCAGTTGATCTAATCTTTCCGGCCGCACTATGGCCCTGGGGTCGACTCAGCCTCTAACAGAAATGAGTACCAGGAATCTTCTTGACGTCTCGTATCCCTATGGGACTCCACGGCCTCTTACAGGGATTGCTTTATTTTATTTTTTGTATTTACTTTAAGATAATCCAGTTGTGTGTTCAGTCTGCTCTGAATAGTGTACTGCAATTTTATGTACGCGAAATTCCGAAGACAGTTTGGCTGTTTTAGTGCGGGATTACAGTTACCTGCATAAAGCCTCCTCCTGAAGCTCACAAAGGTGGAAGGTTTGAGTCCAAGAGCCTACAGACGGTAAATGGAACTAACTCCCAGGAACAACAAAGTGAATTTCTGAATTTGCCCTCCAGATTTTTCTGCATGGGCACGCCAGTTTCGTATGTAAGGGGAATTTGAATGTATTTGTGCTCACAGAGGTCGTAGTTACTCCCAGTGTCTGAAAGATGGCCTTAATTGTCAAACGGCCTCGACGCACCTTTCGATAAAACCGTTTACCTATAAATGCTGGTTTGGCATGCATTTGCCTTCTTGCTCTCACACAGGACACGGACCTCTGCCCTGCTTATGACTGTGATACGCAGATGACTGTTTACTAGAGTCAGACAAAGGACATTTTGGTTTGTTAAGAATGAAGCCCTGTTGGGAAGAAGCAGAAGAAAATTTATTTGGAGTCCACAAAGGGAAATTGTGGGGGTTCGGCTGGTTTTGGACTGGAAGTAACTGTCTTTTTGTTTATCCTTGAAGGAATTCAGCTCTAAGCTGCAGACGCGGTTTCGGTTACCTTATAGAGTTTGGCCTGTTTATAGGTGAGAATGTTCGCTCCCCCGTCACCAGAGCCGCGCTGGTTGTCATAGTTACCCACAAACACGAGAGCATCGCCGTCATCCAGCATCCCCCATTCTGATCCTGCGCAGTGAACAAATCAGGGAGAGTAACACAGAGGGATCCAAGCCGTTATCATGAGTCATCAGCCGCAGCCTTACGTACCGGTATGATCTGAGGGTGTAGCTCAGTACAGAGAATGGCCGGATTCTGTGAAGGCTGTGCGACCCAGCTTAGGTGACTCAAGGAATAGGCGTTTCTTTCTTTTCTTACATATGCAACGAAGGCCGCGCCATAGCTCAGGCTGTTAGTCGCTGGCCTCCCACCGCGGCGGCCCGGGTTCGAGCCCTGGTCTGGTCAAGTGGAATTTGTGGTGGAGAAGGTGACACTGGAGCAGGCTTTTTCCGAGTACTTTGGTTTCCCCTGCCAATTCTCATTCAAGCTACTGCTCCACATTCATTATACTCGTACAATAGGCCAGTAGTGGCCGCAGTGCGAAGTGGACTGGGTCTCACCCCACCCCAATAACTAAAAAAATGAAGGTATCTAACGGTGTCTGTTATATAGCGTCGGATTAAACATGAAGGAGTTTGGATATACTCGTAAGCGGTCGTGTCCAATCGAGGTGCTGGAGACACTGAGGAAAACAAAGGGAAATGTCAGTCACTGTAGCCAGTGTCATGGCCGAGACTCGAAACCGCCTTCACCGCTAAACAAACAGATCGTGAGTTGATGCTTGAGTGTCAAATTATAGGTAGGTAGGTAGGTAGGTAGGTAGGTTTAGTTGGTGGGTGCAGATGAGCGACTCACCAATGGTTAATTGCAAACGTATCCTAATTTAGCTGTGCTATCCCCACCATAACGCCATAGCACACTGTTCATAATTGATCGGAGTAGCTGCATAATGAATAGATTGATTTAGATCTTTTGGGCGGGTCAGGCGAACGGAAACTCCACACGTGTTTGCTGCGTACTCCTGCGGCAAGACACGTGGCTGTTAACAACTGGCAGGAGGTCACGTAATGGCGCCGCTCATTATAATGGAATTCGACGTCGCACATAGAGCATTTCTTACTAAATATTTAATTAATGACAGAAACATACAAATCGAAATACACCAACGGGTAATAACTGCTCAGTGAAATATAATCAATCATACATCACAACAAAATTAATAACCCGATTAACTTATGGTACTCAAATACACAGCGAGAGGGATAATGAATCCCTGAGTTCTACAAAAGCAGGGAATGTCTTTGAAATATGAGCAATTTTCAAGTGTCTCTGGGTTCTGCTACTTACCAAAATTGTAGAAGTGGCTGATAGGGAAATTTCCGGAAAATCCTTTCCCCAAGAAAGTGCCATAGTTGAACTCTGTAACCCTCCCAAGACTAGTATATTCTCCCCTCTTAACAGCCTCTCCTCCTGCAACAGGGACAACATGCCTTCGGAATGTGTACAAGTAACCAGGCACGTACAGTTCTACTCTGTGGAAAGAATGGTTATCAATGAAGTTGCATATAGAGTGGCAAAGGGAATATGTGAAGTAAACGAGATTCCGCAACAGAAGACGAGGAAAATTTACGTAACATATCTTCAGAAATTTTATTCGTCGCCATTTTATTTTCTGTTACGTTTCTCTTTAACGCCCGAAGTCGTCAGAGAAGTTTCAATGTATGCATTTTTTTTGTATTTGTTTTGTTTCAGTGAGGTGCCGCGTTTTCTATACTTGCAAGTCGTTATATAAATTAAATATTATTGTCACCATAGTCGATGACTTCCTGGTAGATAAAAGGCCTTGTCTGCGGCGGGAATCCATGCACTGTGCTGAGATTCTTGACGTGGCTGTAGATGTACTGCAGGTCCTCTGGCCACATGTGTTTGGCGGCGTCCACTCTGGAGGCAATGACACAAAGCATGAACATTTCCCTACTTGGACATCAGCTTGTTTCACAATGCGTGGTCTTGCCTAGGAAGCTACTAGCAATTAATCTAATGATGAAATCTCTTGTTGCTATGCTGCTGATTTTCTTTGGCTCTTGTGTCCCCCAAGGCCCACAGATTCTAACTTTTCTCTGCTCTTTGTAAATTTCCTCCAGCTCAACATTTTGAGTGGTATAGCAGACATGAAAATTAAAGGAGGGCAAAGACTATAAAAACTGTGCATTTAGACGCGCTTCGTTATTGTTAGGGCTTAAATATTCGTTATCAATTGCATGAACTGAATTGGTGTTACTGGAGAGAAAACACGAAACATTTGCATCATCTTGGCGTGTGAAGTTACGTGTATATGCGGTAACTAAGACAAGAAACTAGAATTATCATCTTCATGAAGACGGTCTGTGGAGACACGCGAAGAATGCATTCCTCCAAGATATACATAATTTTGATACCTATGCTTCTTCCCTGCTTTATTTTTTGTGTGTTTGTAACATAGAATGAAACATGTCCTGCCATCTATTGAGTTTGACGCTAAGCATTTGCAGTATCATGCAAATTACATTTTGAAGTAGCAGTGATTATATATATAGTGGTATGTGTGTTTGTCTTAATTTGGAAATTTCATAATGTAAAAGTTTAGGCTCATACAATATTTATATACTCTTAAGAGATACGAACCTAAAGCCAGCTACTCCTGCGTCCACGAGCTTGTTCAAGAAGTTTATGATCTGCTCTCTGACGTAGGGCTTGCTTTGATTGAGATCATGTAGCCCAACCAGTTCACAGTCTCTGACCTGTAACGTCACCGAACTTCACTTTATGGTCCGTGAAGACAGACGAACAATTGTAATATTGTTAAAAAAAATTTGTTTCTATTTGTTGGGTGAAGAAATTGGATCTATGGACAACTAGTTGGACATATTTGTGCGGAGAATTAAGATTTTTTTTTTTCGTTATTTAATTTCGTTTGTTTTCTTTTTAACAACCGGGATGGCCGTGCCACTGCTCAGGCGGTTAGTCGCCGGCTTCCAACAGCGGGGGCCCGGGTGTGACCCCATATCTGTCCATATGGGACATGTGGTGGACAAAGCGGCCGTGGGGCAGGTTTCTTCCGAGTGCCTCGGTTAGACTGCCAGTACTCATAACACTAACTAGTATATATTTATTGATTGTCAAGAGCGCCGTGTGGTCCCGATGCTGACAGCATCGTTAGATAAATGGATTAAAATACTTTTATCATTCACGCTAAGGGGAGTAAGATGGGGGCAGGTCACGTGACCTGCTGCTACGGTGAGTGAGGATACTGATCTGTCAAGTGTAGTCACCAGCTGCAACAGTGTCCAGTGAATCCTGTTACCAACCGGAAACCCGTCCATAGTCACCCAACGCGTGACAGTAAGTTTTATAGTAACCCTGGCAACGGAAGATGTTCACACCAGACTTTGGAGTGATATATTGTCATTTGTAGTTACTTTAAGATAATTTAGTTCTTTGACTTAGTGTCTATAATTATCGTACTGGAATTTTGTATGTACATGAAACTCCATAGACAGGCCAGTTTAGTGGTGGAATACAGTTTTCATTTTGCGCTCTGCCCAACATGCATTATGTTCTGAAGATCACGAAAATGACGTGTATGAGTCCAGGAACCTTAATACGTTAAATTCACGTACCCATCACGAAAAAACAAAAAACCGTCTGCAACTGCAGAACAGAATTTTCTACAAGCAAACTCTAGTTTATGTAAAAGTATAATACGAAACTTAGATATTATGATATCGAGTACCATACTTGTTTCAGAAGTATCTATTGCCTCCATCTTCACGATAAATCAGTTGATATTCATCTCACTCCGAAAAAAAATATCACTGTACATTTTGATGCATTTTGAATGAATTTGTACCGCGTACATTCCACGATACATAATACAGTGCATATTTCTCGTTCCAATATTTAAAGAAAACCCGCCCTAATATATTCGGCAAGAATCCTGTCCGTACCTCACAGGAAACATTACGTCTCCACCACAAAGCCCAACCGGCTAATGCTGATAGGGAGACAGTCGCTGTTTACTGTGAGAGCCATAAGAAACAAACTGCCGCAATACAGACTTCTGTCACAGCGTGAGGCATAGATACAGGAGTAGTTTCACTCACGGCAGTAGCATTGTTTCCATAGTCATCGCCCTGAATGGCGCAGGTTGGATTGTGAAAGTCTCCAGGGCCGTAAGGGACAGCCGGATACACGAAGTCAGCCGTGTAGGCCCTGCTGTTGCCTGTTCCTGTGACGTCGCCTGAATTAGCGGACATGTGGTTCATAACCACATCAACGTAGATCCTGAAACGTAGGAACATCAGACCCAGGATGTGATACTGTGCTGCCTGTCAGTGCTACCACACACCTTATGGGGCGGGGATAGACGGGGACAGAGCAATGGTGGAATGATGATTAGTAGGGGATAATCGAAGCAACTGGTAGCAAAATCTGTTCGTCCGCCAATTCGCTCATCAGGAGTCTCACATATACTCACTCACCTGGAACTGATCTCGAGGCTTCACGGTGAGAACACAATGTCTAAACATTCGAGCCATGGCATTGCCAAAATTACTGTTTGCCTCACTATAAAGGTAACTGACTGGTTAGCAAACGAATTGATGTATTAACGGAGTACGTAATTGACTTCCTTACACATCGAACAATGTAACTATGATAACTAATTATGTAAGTAAGTAAACGAGTCAGTTCATTCATTCATTCACTCGTTCGTCAATGGCTCTACAGCCCTTTGTTGGGCCCTGGTCTCTTCTCAGTTTCGTAATACTATACACAGTCGGTAGGATTCCTTGGACTGGGGATCAGCCAGTCGCAAGGGCACTGCCTACTCACAGGACCACACAAATACAGAATAAACGCACACAGACATCCATTCTTTGAGTGGGATTCGAACCCACGATCCCAGTGTTCGAACGAGCGAAGACGGTTCATGCCTTAGACCGCGCGGGCACTGACCGGCAAATAAAAGAGTGCTTAGTTAACCAACCAATTAACAGTGAGACAAACTGATATTCCGGGAACTAAAAATGAAACCAAATAATTATTAAACTGTAGCACGAGTATATAATCCATGTGTACGAAGGGCGTTCCGTAAATAGTACCTCCTATTTTTTTGTGTTAATATGTAACGTCTGAGATGGATGGTGGTGGTGGTGTAAAGGTTAAATCCTCCCGCCAATGTACTGTTAGTTTGGTTGTGCGACAGATAGCGACAGCAGAGCAGTCTACCAAAATGGTGTCTGACATAGAAGTGCGTATGAAACACAGATGTGTTATTGAATTTCTCACTGCCGAACAAATTGTACCTATTGACATCCATCGACGCTTGCTAAAGGTGTACAGAGACAATACAGTGGAAGTCAGCACAGTGAGGCGGTGGGTAGTGCGTTTCAACAGAGGCGAAAGTGAAGTGCACGACAAGCCACACCCTGGACGTCCTTGCTCAGCTGCCACTCCTCACAATGAACAGCGCCTGATCCGCACAGATCGGCGGATAACGACCAGGGAACTGGGTGCACGGCTTAATATCGGCTGTAATGCATTGGAAACGATGTTGGGGAAGCTGGATTATCGCAAAGTGTGTTCCAGGTGAGTCCCGAGAATGCTTATTCAGGACCACAAAACTCATCGAATTGAAGTTTGTCAGGACCTGTTGCACCAGTTTGAGGCTGAAGGTGACAAGTTTCTGGACAGCATCGCCACCGGAGATGAGACGTGGTGTCACCAATACGAGCCGGAATCCAAAAGACAGTCCATGGAGTGGCGACATCCGGATTCCCCAAGAAGTTCAAGACACAGCCATCGGCAGGGAAAGTGACGTGCACGGTCTTTTTGGATAGGCGGGGTGTGATTTTCTTGGATTTCATGGAGCCTGGTGAGACTGTCAATTCTGAACGCAAGACGACGCTGACTAAGCTGAAAGCCCACATTTCCCGAGTCAGGCCAGAGAAGCAGACAACCTTTCGCTTGCAACACGATAACGCTAGACCCCATACCAGTTTGGCGACCACCGCGCACATTGCCAAGTTTGGCTGGACTGTCCTACCACATCCACCTTATAGCCCCGGTTTAGCACCTTCAGACTTCCATCTCTTTGGGCCTATGAAAGACGGACTACGTGGGCAACATTTTCCAGACAACGATGCTGTCATTGCAGCTGTAAGAAAGTGGCTAGCCTCTGCTGGCGCAGACTTTTACGGGCGCGGCATACAGGCTCTTGTTCATCGCTGGCGAAAGTGCGTAACGAATGGTGGTGATTATGTGGGAAAATAGCTGCAAGTAGCTGAAATCTTGCTCTAGTTAACTGCGTTATTATGCTTTCTGTATCTGTTGTAGTTTTCTTTAAAAGAATAGTAGGCATTATATACGGAACGCTCCTCGTATAATAGCTACACGTCCGTCCGTCCATCTGTGTGACCGTCCGACAGTCTCTGCCAATCAGCGAGGCTTAGGAGAAAATGGAAAATGCAGAAGTTGTGCGTCTTCGCGACGCGATTTCAGAAAAACTGTAAATTTAACAGTTACTTGCATGCACTCATGTCAGCTTCTTTCTTTCTCCTTTCTCTCCTCCATGACACATGACACAAGGACGCAACCTTCACGTGTTTTACAGTAACCATGGTAACGAAATATGCTTACACTAGATTATGGGCGGATGTGATTTAATTTGTATTTCAGAACTTAGCTTTTTGTTCGAATAGCTGCAACTAGTGTGCTATCAATCTATATATCTGAAATTCAGAAGACAGTTCCATTCAGTGCGGGGATACTGTTTTCTTCACGGTCTGCCCCACAAGAACTGTGTTCTGAAGGCGATGTGTTTTCGAGTGCAGGTACTCAAGAGACGTTAGACGTAGGTAACCACCGTGAAGAACCGAGACAGTTTCTGAAACTGCACCGCAGATTTGTATCCACGGACACTACAGTACGTATGCACATGCTTTACTGGTGCGTTATTGGCACTGACAACAGCTTACTTGATCTTGTCATTCCATTACCCGACTTTGACAACAAGTTACCAGACACAAAAATCCTGCGTTACCTGACATTGAGGTCGTTACATCTGTGAACCATGGACCTGAAGGCCACCTCATCCCCAGAACGACTGGCGATTATGTAGGAGATGGGTTGGTACCTGTCATACCAGGGGCGACTCGTGACGTTTAGTATGATGACTTCGTTAACTGGAGAAACCTGAAATCATTGCCAGGAATGGCGAATCCGTAGGGAGCTCTGTAACAGATTCATTTGTCATATCATAACCGCCACCGCTGAGCTTTGTGTCGCTGTCCTCGAAAATACCTGAGGCACTTTCGGTTGCAATATGTACACACTCTTGTACAATTAGAATTACTGGGTTTGGGGGCTTTTTCCATCGTCCGATATTTTAGAAAACAGAAAACACGACGTTTCGGAAACTGGTTCTGTTTCCATCTTCAAGTGGGGGGAACACACCTACTCAGTTAGGTCCCATAGTAAGAGCTAAGCTCAGTCCAGCAATTCTGAGTGTTGTACTCCATCGTCAGAACCATTTAGAATCTGCTGTTGTACAATGTATCATTTTCGGTTTTGGGACCTGTTAACCGAGTTATTTTTAATTCAGATGACCCTGTCTGCTACTTAATACCGCCAAACTATAGAGTCTACATCAAATTTCAGTCTACAGTACCGTATTTACGCATGTATAGGCCGCGTGCGTGTATAGGCCGCAGCACAATTTTCAGACAGAAATTATAGAAAAAATAATTTTCTTGGAATATTATTTCAGGAGTATTACACCCTGTATTACTAATTATGAATATATATTTTTTTTAAATGAAGTGTGATTTCGAATATAAGCCGCACCCCAGTTTTCCTCTTGAATTTTTGGCAAAAAATGTGCGGCCTATACATGCGTAAATACGGCATTTCACTCTAAATCCATTCAAAGTTTTTAAAATACTTCGTTTAATATTTAAGTGGCCCAACAAAGAATATCTGCGCAAAAAGTGGTCCATGGTCCAAAAACAGAGACAAATTCTTATGTCCATAGGGCATAACACACCATCGTTGCTTAATGTGAGAGACTAAGATACACACCCCTACAAAACCATAGGAAACTGATGAAAAACCTTCTCTGTTTCCAGCCAGTTGCGAGGACAGGCGTGAAACGTAGAAATTCAAGGCGAAGGATGTGGCAATTTGCTGTCTGGTCAAACCTCAAGGAGGCCATTGCTGGATCAGCAAGGGGCAATTCGGAAGTTTTACCATCAGCGGAAACAGAATAAAGTTGGAGATGAACGTGAAAAGTCTGAAGTAAGAATTATGTTTGGCTCGGATATTAATGGTAACGAATGCGACCCCGGTCAGGGCTGCCAATACCTGCACTCCAGCGTAGCCTCGGGGGGCCAAGAACCTCTCACATTCTGCCGCTATATCGTCAAACTTCCACTCGAAGAGATGAACAATAGCGCTCCTGTCCGACGCGACGTTTGGGTCCTTCTGCCCGCGCGCTGCACAGAGCAGCGCCACCAGCACACAGCAGAGCAGCATCATCACGACTGGCTGCCGTCAGGACGCGTGGGTCCCTTTAGTATAGGCGATAGCTGCTTGTTACGCAACGCATCTGTGTTTTGTTTGGACTGTAGCGCATTGTGTCTCCTGGGACCTTTTTTTTTTGAGATCCCCATTTATTTGCAATCTGTATGAATACATTTAGCAAATTGTTGTGAGTTGTGTGAAATGACGTGTGGAGGGGAGCTCATTAGTTCCCCTCCGTATATGAATAGGTTGGGGCCTGGTGGGAGAAGGGGAGAAACTTAAGCTAAACTTAAAACTAAACTACTAACTAAGATTATATTTTGAATATGGTGATCAGATCGATTGGCTGGTGTCGTTTGAGGCGCCTTAGGTCTGGTGGTTGAAGTAGTTGAGCTGCAAGTTCGTTGGGGTGTGTATGTAGTCGAGCTCTATATTGGGAGCTCCATTGGCTGATCTCTTCCTTGATTGTTTTGATTTGAAGATCACGCCTGATGATTGCATTTGGAACGTACCATGGCGCGTTGGTTATTAGGCGCAGTACTTTTGA
>NW_019727849.1:0-3019 GCF_002891405.2 Cryptotermes secundus | reverse complement strand
CAGCTATGAATCTGTGTCCAATGGATTGGAAAAAGTCTTCTAATTGCTTTTGGTGGATAGTTTGATTTGGGGGAAGGTATATTGCCGCGAGTGTCAGGGGACCGGTTGTGTCTTTTAGGGTCACACTGGTGGATTGGAGGAAGGTTTGGTTGTAAGGATTTAGTAGATGGTGCTGAATGGAGTTTTTTATAATTATGGCTGTCCCACCCCGAGCTGTTCCATTTGGATGGTTGGAGTGATGAACTGTGTATTGGGGGATGCGGAAGTGGCTTTTTCGGCGAAATTCTGAATTTCGGATGAACTCTTGTGGGGCCACAGACTCCTGCTTCTGGCGTCACACAGTGTTACAGCTAGACGAGCCAGACCTAGTTCTTGCTGTACGCGTTTCAACGCACTGGTTCTGAACGGGCAGGTAACCAAAGGACCAGCGTATTGATCGCCCTTTTCTTTCTTCTAGCACTGTCTCTGCTTAATATGGGCCGATTGGCTTAGAGTCTCCAGCCGCCCCTCTCTCACCAAAATCTTTCCTTTTCAGATTAATGCGAGCTCTTTCAACACTCCATTATTTCGTCCCCTCCCTGGAGACGCCATCTTGTTCTAGAATGGTTCACGTATCTCTTCCCTTTACAATTTTCTTCTGATACTTTTCTGCATATCTTTTTTTCTGACCATTCTTTTCGCGTGGCTAAGTAATTGCAATAGTTACTGTTGTTGCTCTGCTAACAGAGTGACCTCTGCACTCCTCTTGATTGAGCCAGGACAGAACAGGTCAGTCGGTGAATTATCGGAGCAACTGGTTGGAAACTGAAGAATTCGAGTTCAATTCCCGGCAGGCTGTGCCCAGATCAGGCCCTGAATTCCACTGGGTACTGGAGGAAGTCTGTCCGGGGACAAATCTGACAACTCGCCTCTATCTAGTGCTCAGGTTAAGATTGCGTGAAAGTGTACCTTGACCCTGACGTGTGTGTGTGTGTGTGCAGGGGTTCTCAGTGAAGCATCTCGGCGGTTTGGCAAGCCTAGCCATTTAGTATCACTGAGCATTTCAGGAAATTCTTTTCTGCGCGAAAAGCAGAACCTAACATCTGATGCCGCCCGATCAGTCTGTACGAACAAGAGAAAACTATCCTAAAGACAGCAGAAGTCCCTGTATTTCTTATTTGAAACATCCCTGATGGTACGTCATACCTTAAGTACACAACCTTACGGAAGAAAATTCCGTGTGTGTTCAGTGAGATCTTCAGTGTGGCGATTCTGGTTCACATCGTGTGTTGTGAATTTAATTTAGAATGACGACACAAGGACATACGTCACTATCTGATGATGACGCACCCCTCACAGATGTTTCAGAAGCAGCACAGATGAGAACATTTGAAAGTCTGGAGAAACTACTCCCATCGCTTAACAAGTAGGAGGTGGAGGTAGGGCAGACCAGAACTCACCCTTCCACGTCCCTCCCAGTTCATGATTCAGTGATCAACATCATCTCCCATGCTCTAGAGCCTGGGATGCTGAAACTGGCCATAAATGGACGGAGTGTATATGACATATGAGGTTCTCACGGCGGTCGTTATGGGCAGTGATGTGACGCCGTCTAGTCTCGTAAATACTTACCGGCGTGTCTGAGGACCCTCCTCTCTTCATTGTCACTGTCTCATCATCTGCACTCTCTCATGCTGCAGACAGCCGTTTCCTCCGAAACGTTGGTAAGTATGTGCTAGAATACACGGTGTCGCATCCCAGGACATATTAATTAAGTAACTAAAGAGAGTAACAAATGAAAAAAATCATATTCGAAGGAGTTGACTTTATTTATGCGTTACTACCTCGGACTGCCGAATGACAGAATGGCTGTTGAATAATGAATGGCAAAATATACAGAAGGAAAGTGTCCTGGACTAATCTGAGGCATTGTCACGATCTTTGATGGAGGGACTGAAACAAGTCGTTGAACACCTCAAGTCAGGTAGCAGGAATACAAACACGGGACCTCACGAATGCGAAGCGGTCTGCAGAGGGTGAAGAGAGAGGGATGGTGGGGTGCGGTTTTGAAACACTACATTAGCTGATGCTGTGTGTGTTGCGGCTGACTTGGCTGGTTACACAGGTGCTGCAGCTGGAGGCAGCTGAGTCAATACAGACGCATACAGCACGCGGAGTGGAAGTGTATAGACACAAATGTGACTTGGCTGGGTTATGGAATGCGTCTCAATAGTACTTAATAATACACACATACTGAATTAAGTGTGAATTAATTTTGTAAAAGTAATATTGTTGCATTGTAGACGGAAAACAAGACTATAAGTTATTCTCTTCTAACCTCACAGGAAACACCTGACGAAATATTTGCTAACAGAATCGGAAGATAGCACCAATAATAGAAACAAGAGCAGCCACAAACTACGAAAGATAACAACTTTGGAAGATAAGATATCGCCGATATCGGAGACATATGCAAGGATGTAAGATTTGAGGCTTTCACGGCGGTGACTATGAAGAAAGCAGTCTTCTGGGATTTGGCACCGTGTATATGTGGTGTTAACCGACGTTTCGGAGGAACGTATCGCCTCCATCTTCAGGGTAGAAGAAAAAGTATAAGAAATCTGCAAGCGACAAGACCGTGAGAACGGTAAAAGCAGACTGTCTGCACCATAACCACTTTACCTCTCCCATTTAAATGCAAAGCATGATTTGTATATAATTCCAGACAGTTTTCCACTTCAAAAAAATGAAGATTTTCAAAACCCTTATTATAATTCATCAGCTTTCTACTGAAATTTTTTACCGCACTGTTTACACACGATCTCTGCTTGAGGTCATGGTTATAAGGAACTTTTATTACACCCAAATCTGTGTGATTCTGCCTAATTACACGGTCATTCATTTGTCGGAGACCATTCTCACCTTCATTTTTCTCTACATCGCGACTCCCTCCCCACACAATAAACACGTCTTTTGTGAGCTCACATTTGAATTATCTTAGTAGTTATCTCTTTGATGTTTACCCAGGTTAGACTATGCC
>NW_019727848.1:0-1054 GCF_002891405.2 Cryptotermes secundus | reverse complement strand
CGTGGCCCCAGCCTTAGGCATAATCAATCTATATAATGTTGTCAACAATCGATACATGTAATTATCAGGAATAAGACGGCAGTCAAAGCAAATCTTGTTTCAATGGTATTGAAGCAAGATATGCTTGGGAGATTGTAATCGATTATGGCCTACCGGGCTAACTCTCAAATATTATTATCAACTTTATAATAAATGCGACTTATGTCCAGTTTTTCACTGATCACTCTACGAATTTGCGGCAAAGAATGTTCAAGTAAGTGCTACAAGAAATGTGCATTACAGCCGGTGATAACATGAGAGGCTTAGTTTCACCGCACTATCCTTATTAATGGAATCTGCCAGAATGTTCTCGCTTAAAAAGAGCTAAAAAGCTTCGAGAATAATCTAGAAATAGACGGTTCCAGAAAGTTACGTCATCTTACGGTATTTAAGGGTTCGATCCCGGTGGGCGAGTATCACAGGTAACCGCAGTACCAGGCAAGAAATAAGAAACAGGTACACAGGGTTGGCGACTGATATATCTTTACAAACACCAGAGTAACGTTGTGAATATTAAAGTAGTGTAGAGCATGTGCGAAATGTGCATCTGTGATTATAGTTGACTGGTGCTTGCAAACGTGTAATTCTGTCAATAGAGGAAGCATAATATATTGTCAACTGTAAGTTTGGTCCAGGGACTTCCACACCAAGAAAACCTCTCTCGGAGAAGCAATGTCCGTTAAGACCTAAGAGAGAACCTCATCCCTCGAACCTCGGGTATTATCTTCTTAATTCTCCCAGGGCGCGTAAAGCCCATAGTGACAACGAAGGGCAGTAAAGCAACTCTTACAAATGGCTCCCAATGCGAGACTTTGTCAAAAGGACTGCTAAAACTCTGTCTGCAAACTGTTTCACGAATTCCGGAATACAAACAAGCATGGGGGTTCCAAGTGAAGTAACCTTGCCTCAGAACTTCTTGGGTGAATGCGAGCTGATTAAAAACGACTTGAAATATATGGAGGGAATGTCTTGCGAGTTCCACGAACAACTACAAGCAATGCGATACTGCAGTCTG
>NW_019727847.1:302-465 GCF_002891405.2 Cryptotermes secundus | reverse complement strand
GCGTCTAATTTGGCCAGGAAATCTCTGTCCTTCCTCCTATTGGCCCCCATTTCTTCTTTGTCAGCCTTCTTATCGGCCTCCGCCTTTTCTTGATTGGCGTCTAAATTCGCTAGCATGGCGATTATTCGCTGCATCTCCATTTTGTAGCAGTAAAGTACTTAAT
>NW_019727847.1:0-205 GCF_002891405.2 Cryptotermes secundus | reverse complement strand
GTTTATTGAACAATCTACAAATAACGGCTACAATTACTTATATCACAGTTGCGGGGTTTCACAATTTATAACCCTAATCGCATTAATCTGTTAACACTGTTGCGGGGTTTCACGATTTATAACCCTATGCGCAATTCAGTTCACTCTGTGTGCAGTAGTATACACGTTGACGGTAGGGGAGCTAGGTATCACTGTGTCACACGCT
>NW_019727846.1:0-1026 GCF_002891405.2 Cryptotermes secundus | reverse complement strand
TGCTAACTTTGCTTTGCTACCTTGCTAGCTTTGAGTTGCTAATTTTATAGCTTTGCTTTGATATCTTGCTAGCTTTGCTTGCCAGGTTTGCGTTGCTAGCTTGCTAGGTTTGCGTTGCTAGTTTGATATATTTCCGTTGCAAGCTTGCTAGCTTTGGGTTGCTAGCTTGCTAGCTTTGCGTTGCTCGCTTGCTAGCTTTGCGTTGCTTGCTTCCTTTGCGTTTCTTGCTTGCTAGCTTTCCGTTGCTAGCTTGCTAATATTGCGTTGCTATCATGCTAGTATTTCGTTGATACCTTGCTAGCATTCCGTTGCTACCTTGCTAGCTTGGCGTTGCTAGCTTGATAATTCTGCGTTGATACCTTGCTAGCTTGTCGTTGCTAGCTTGCTAGCTATGCGTGGGTAGCTAGATAATTTTGCGTTGCTCGATTGCTAGATATGTGTTGCTAGCTTGCTAGCTTTGCGTTGCTAACTTGCTAGCTTTTCGTTGCTAGCTTGCCAGGTTTGCATTGCTAGGTTGCTAGCTTTGCGTTGCTAGCTTGCTATATTTGCGTCCTAGGTTGCTATCATTGCGTTGCATGTTTGCTTTGCGTTTCTTGCTTGCTAGCTTTGAGTAGCTATCTTGCTAGCTTTGGTTTCTAGATTGCTAGTTTTCCGTTGCTAACTTGCTAGTTTTGTGTTACTACCTTGCTAGCTTAGCGTTGATAGCTTGCTAACTTTGTGTTGCTAGCTTGCTAGATTGCTAAATTTGCGTTGCTAACTTGCTAGCTTTGCGTCTCGTTCTTGCTAGCATTGCGTTGCAGCTTGCTAGATTTGCGTTTGCTAACCTGCTAACTTTGTGTTGCTAGCTTGCTAGCTTTGGTTTGCTAGCTTGCTAGCTTGTCAATGCTAGCTTGGTAGTTTTGCGTTGCTTGCTTGTTAGCTATGCGTTGCTAGCTTGCTTGCTTAGCGTTGCTAGCTTGTTACTTTTGCGATTCAATCTTCTTAGTTTTGCGTTGCTAGCTTGATAGATTTGCGTTGCAAGCTTGT
>NW_019727845.1:0-695 GCF_002891405.2 Cryptotermes secundus | reverse complement strand
TGAGTGTCTTAATGTTAACAAGGAAACACTGAAAAGAATAACAAATTACCACAGGCCACTCAATAGACAGGCAGAATTTTAACCATTCAGCTTCATAAAGCAAATCACATTGTGCAAGATTTGAGGTTATCACAACAGTGAAGATTCACATTGCAGTCTTTTAGGTTATGATACCATGCTTTGTGGGTGGATAACAATTTTTCAAAGGTGATGTCCCTGTCTTCAGTAACATGGAGTCAGCAAGTTCCTCTGAAATGTTGGTATCCACCTACAAGAACACAATAGGCCAGGCCTAGGAACTGATGTGTGGGAAAAATGTCATGTTTACCCCTACAAATATTACTGTGAACTGTGCCTCTAGTCATTTGGGATTTAAGGTTAGTCTGGTGAATAGTGGGTATCACTATGATGCCTATAGACAGCATGTAGTGGAAGTGGGCTACCAGATATAGTATATATTGTGTAGGATGATGTTGCATTGCATTACATTACATTTAATTTTACTTCATGGATCTGTGGAGACATCCCACATAGCATGCTGTTTCCACCAGTCTTTTAGGCAACACTCACTCCTTAGTGAATATCGCATTGCCGGACGTCTCATTCATATTTATACCAGCACGCGCTGCAAATTTCTGCTCCTCATTCCTAGCCAATCAGCGCTCAGCAAATTCTTCCTCCTCAATTTCAAGTTT
>NW_019727844.1:0-675 GCF_002891405.2 Cryptotermes secundus | reverse complement strand
TGCGTTGCTAGATAGCTAGCTTTGCGTTGCTATCTTGCTAGTTTTTCTTTGCTAGCTTACTAGCTTTGCTTTGCTAGCTTGCTAGCTTTGNCTAGCTTGCTAGCTTTGCGTTGTTTCTTGCTTGCTTGCTATGCTTTTACTTGCTTGCTAGCATTCGTTGCTATCTTGCTAGCTTTGCGTTGCTACCTTGCTAGCTTTGTGTTGCTATCTTGCTAGAATTGCGTTCCGAGCTTGCTAGCTTTGTGTTCCTACCTTGCTAGCTTGGCGTTGCTTGCTTGCAAGCTTTGAGTTGCTTGCTTGCTAGATTGCTATATTTCCGTTGCTATCTTGCTAGCTTTGCATTGCTTTCTTGCTAGATATATGTTGCTAGCTTGGTAGTTTTGTATTGCTAGCTTGTAAGCATTGCGTTGCTAGCTTGCTTGCTTTGCGTTGCTAGCTTGCTAGATTTACGTTGCTATCTTGCTAAGTTCCCGTTGCTGGCTTCCTAAATATGCGTTGCTAACTTGCCAACTTTGCCTTTCTAACTTGCCACCTTTGCGTTGCTAGCTTGCTAGATTTACGTTGCTATCTTGCTAAGTTCCCGTTGCTGGCTTCCTAAATATGCGTTGCTAACTTGCCAACTTTGCCTTTCTAACTTGCCACCTTTGCGTTGCTAGCTTGCCAGCTTATCGTTGC
>NW_019727843.1:0-431 GCF_002891405.2 Cryptotermes secundus | reverse complement strand
GCAAGCTAGCAAGCTAGCAGCTGAAAGCTAGCAACGCAAAGCTAACAAAGTAGCAACGCAAATCTAATATGCTAGCAAGCTAGCAACGGAAAGCTAGTAAATTAGCAACGGAAAGCAGGCACGATGGAAACGAAAAGCTGGCAAGCTAGCAAAGCAATGTTGGGAAGCTAGCTACGAATATATAGCAAGCTAGAAAAGCAAAGTAAGCAAACGAGCGACGCAAAGCTAGCAAGCTAGCAAAGCAAAGATAGCATGCTAGAAACGCATAGCTAGCACGCTAGATCGCAAAGTTGCAAGATAGCAACGCAAAGCTAGAAAGCTAGCAGCACCAAGCTTGCAAGCTAGCAACGCAAAGCTAGCAAGATAGCAACGCAATTCTACCAAACTTGCAACGAAAATCTAGCAAGCTAGCAACGCATAGCCAGCAAGAT
>NW_019727842.1:0-5880 GCF_002891405.2 Cryptotermes secundus | reverse complement strand
AGCTTTG
This sequence comes from Cryptotermes secundus, assembly GCF_002891405.2. Classification (NCBI taxonomy): domain Eukaryota; kingdom Metazoa; phylum Arthropoda; class Insecta; order Blattodea; family Kalotermitidae; genus Cryptotermes; species Cryptotermes secundus. The sequence goes on along the minus strand of NW_019727842.1, from coordinate 5,873 downwards.
CTTTGTTTTCTTGCTTGCTTTGCGTTTATTGTTTGAAAACTTTCGTTGCTAGCTTTCTAGTTTGCGTTGCTAGCTTGCTAACTTTATGTTGCTTGCTTCCTTTGCGTTTCTTGCTTCCTAGCTTTATTTTCTAGCTTGCTGGCTTTGCCTTGCTAGCTTGTTGCATTGCGTTGACAGCTTGCTAGATTTGCGTTGCTACTTTGCTAGCTTGGTGATGCTACCTGGCTAGCTTGGCGTTGCTAGCTTGCTAGCTTTGAGTAGATAGAATGCTAGATTGCTAGATTTGCGTTTTGCTAACTTGCAAGCTTTGCGTTGCTATCTTGCTAGCTTTACGTTGCTAGCTTGCTAGCTTTGCCTTGCTAGCTTGCTAGCTTTGCGTTGCTAGCTTGGTAGCTTTGCGTTGCTAGCTTGGTAGCTTTGCTTTGCTGGCTTGTTAGCTTTGCGTTGCTAGCTTGCTTGCTTTGCGTTGCTAGCTTGCTAGTTTTGCTTTGCTAGCTTGGTAGCTTTGCGTTGCTAGCTTGCTATATATGCGTTGCTAGCTTGCAAGGTTTGGGTTGATAGCTAGCCACTTTTGCGTTTCTAGCTTGCCAGCTTTGCGTTGCTAGCTTGCCAGCTTTGCGTTGCTAGCTTGCTAGTGGGCGTTGCTATCTTGACAGCTTTGCGTTGCTAACTTTCTAGATTTGAGTTGCTAGCTTGATAGATTTGCGTTGCTACCTTGTTAGCTTTCCGTTGTTAGCTTGGTAGCTTTGTGTTGCTAGCTTGGTACCTTTGCGTTGCTAGCTTGCTAGCTTTGCTTTGCTTGCTTGCTTTCTTTGCATTTTTGCTTTCTAGGTTTGCGTTGCTTGCTTTGCGTTGCTAGCTTGCTAGCATTTCGATGCTAGCTGGGTAGCCTTACGTTGTTGTCTTACTACTTTTGCGTTGCCAGCTTGATAGGTTTGAGTGCTAACTTGCTAGCTTGGTGTTGCTAGCTTGCTAGTTTTGCGTTGCTAGATAGCTAGCTTTGCGTTGCTAATTTGCTAGCTTGCTAGATATGCGTTGCTAGCTTGCCAGGTTTAGGTTGCTAGCTTGCCGAATTTGTGTTGCTGCCTTGCCAGGTGTGTTGCTAGCTTGCCAGCTTTGCATTGCTAGCTTGATAGATTTGGTTGGCTTGCTTGCTAGCTTTGCGTTGCTCCCTTGTTAGCATTCCGTTGCTAGCTTCCAAGCTTTTCGTTGCTAGCTTGCAAGCTTTGCATTGCTAGCTTGATAGGTTTAAGTTGCTAGATTGCTAGCTTGCTACATATGCGTTGCTAGCTTGCTAGTTTGCGTTGCTAGATTGCAAGCTTTGCGTTGCAAGATTGCTAGATTTGCGTTGCTAGCTTGCCTGCTTTGCCTTTCTAGATATCCAAATTTGCGTTGTTAGCTTTCCAGGTTTGCGATGCTATCTTGCCAGCTTTATGCTGCTAGCTTGACAGCTTTGCGTTGCTAGCTTGCTAGTTTTCCTTTCCTAGCTTGCTAGCTTGCTAGATATTGATTGATAGCTTGTTAGCTTTGCGATGCTAGCTTGTTAGCTATGCGTTGCTTGCTTTCTAGCTTTGCGTTGCTAGCTTACAAGCTTTGTGTTGCTAGCTTGGTAGCTTTGCGTCCTGGATTGTTAGCTTTGCGTCCTGGCTTGTTAGCTTTGCGTGACTAAATTGCATTCTTTGCGTTGCTAGCTTGCTAGTTGTGCGGTGCTGGCTTGGTAGCTTTGTGTTGCTAGCTTGGTAGATTTGCGTTGCTACCTTGCTAGCTTTGCGTTCTAGCTTGCTTGCTTTGCGTTGCTAGCTTGCATGCTTTGCGTTGCTAGCTTGGTAGCTAGCAAGATTTTGCCTTGCTACCTTGCTAGCTTTGCGTTGCTAGCTTGGTAACTTTGGGTTCTAGCTTGTTAGCTTTGCAATGATAGCTTGTTATTTTTGCGTTGCTAGCTTGCTAGCTTTGCGTTGGTAGCTTGCTAGCTTTGCGTTGTAACTTGCTATTTTTGCGTTGCTATCTGCCTATTTTTGCGTTTTTATCTAGTTAATTTGCATTGCTAGCTTGCTTTTTGCGTTGCTAGCTTGATAGTTTTGCGTTGCTAGCTTTGTAGTTTTGCGTTGCTAGCTTGGCAGCTTTTCTTTGCGAGCTTGCAAGCTTTAGGTTCTAGCTTTCTTGCTTTGTTTTGCTAGCTTGCTTTATTTGCGTTGCTAGCTTGCTTGGTTTGCGTTGCTAGCTTTATAGCTTTCCGTTGCTAGCTTGCTAGCTTTCCGTTGCTAGCTTGGTAGATATTCGTTGCTAGCTTGCCATCTTTGCGTTTCTAGCTTGCCAGCTTTGCGTTGCTAGCTTGATAGCTTTGTGTTGCTAGCTTGACAGATTGCATTGCTACCTTGCAAGCTTTTCGTTGCAAACTTGCTAGATTTGGGTGGCTAGCTTTCTAGCTTTGCGTTGCTAGCTTGCTAGATTTCTAAATATGCGTTGTTAGCTTGCCAGCTTTGCGTTGCTAGCTTGCTAGTTTTGCGTTGATAACTTGCCAGGTTTGCGTTGTTGACTTGATTGTTTGCGTTTCTATTTTGCACGCTTTCCGTTGCTAGCTTCCTAGGTTGCTAGATATGCGTTGCCAGCTTACTACCTTTGCGTTCATAGATTGCTAGCTTGGCGTTGCTAGCTTGCTAGCTTTGCTTTGCTACCTTGCCAGCTTTGCGTTGTTAGCTTGCCATGTTTGCGTTTCTAGCTTGCCAGCTTTGCGTTGCTAGCTTGCTAGTTTTGCGTTGATAACTTGCCAGGTTTGCGTTGTTGACTTGATTGTTTGCGTTTCTATTTTGCACGCTTTCCGTTGCTAGCTTTCTAGCTTTGCGTTGCTAGCTTGCTAGATTTGCTTTTGCTTGCTAGTTTTGCTTTGCGTTTCTTTCTTGTATGCTTCGTTACTAGCTTTCTAGATTGCGTTGCTAGCTTGCTAGCTTTGGTTTGCTTGCTTGCTTTTCGTTTCTTGCTTGCTAGCTTTATTTGATATATTGCTGGCTTTGCGTTGCTAGCTTTCTAGCTTTTTGCGTTGCTAGCTTGAAAGCATTGCGTTGATAGCTTGCTAGCTTTTCGTTGCTACCTTGCTAGCTTGGCGATGTTACCTTGCTTGCTTAGCGTTGCTAGATTGCTAGCTTTGAGTTGCTAGCATGCTAGTTTGCTAGATTTGGGTTTTGCTAACTTGCTAGCTTTGCGTTGCTAGCTTGCCAGCTTTGCGTTACTAGCTTGCCAGCTTTGCGTTGCTAGCTTGCTAGCTTTCCGTTGCTAGCTTGCTACCTTCCTAGATATGCGTTGCTAGCTTACTAAATTTCGTTGCTAGATTGCAAGATTTGCGTTGCTAGCTTGCTAGCTTTGCGTTGCAAGCTTGCTAGCTTTGCTTTGCTAGCTTGACAGCGTGGCGTTAATAGCTTGCCAGGTTTGCTTTTCTAGCTTGCCAGATTTGCGTTGCTAGCTTGCTAGATTTGCGTGGATAACTTGCTAAATTTGCGTTTCTAACTTGCTAGCTTTCCGTTGATAACCTGCCTGCTTTGCGTTGCTAGCTTTCTAGCTTTGCGTTGCTAGCTTGCTAGCTTTCGATGCTAGCTTGCTAGCTTTGCTTTGCTTGCTTTCTTGCTTTGCTTTTATTGTTTGCAATCTTTCGTTGCTAGATTTCAAGTTTGCGTTGCTAGCTTGCAAGATTTGGGTTGCTTGTTTGATTTGCGTTTCTTGCTTCCTAGTTTAGTTGCTAGCTTGCTAGCTTTGCGTTGCTAGATTGCTAGCATTAGGTTGATAACTTGCTAGCTTGCGTTGCTAATTTGCTACCTTGGCGTTTCTACCTTGCTAGCTTGTCGTTGGTAGCTTGCTATCTTTGAATTGCTAGCATGCTAGATTGCTAGATTTGCGTTTTGCTAACTTGCTAGCTTTGCGTTTCTATCTTGCTAGCTTTGCGTTTCTAGCTTCCTAGCTTTGCCTTGCTAGCTTCCTAGTTTGCGTTGCTAGCTTGGTAGTTTTGCTTGCTGGCTTGTTTGCTTTGCTTTGCTAGTTTGCTTGCTTTGCGTTGCTAGCTTGCAAATTTTGCGTTGCTAACTTGGGAGCTTTGCGTTGCTAGCTTGCTATATTAGTTGATAACTTGCCAGCTTGGGGTTGATAGCTTGCCACATTTGCGTTGCTAGCTTGCCAGAGTGGCGTTGATAGCTTACTACTTTGCGTTGCTAACTTGACAGTTTTGCGTTGTTAACTTGCTAGATTTGCGTGTTTATCTTGCTAGTTTTGATTTGCTACCTGTTATCTTTCCGTTGCTATCTTGGTAGAATTGCGTTGCAAGCTGGGTAGGTTTGCTTTGCTAGCTTGCTAGCTTTGCGTTGCTTGCTTTGCGATTCTTGCCTGCTAGCTTTGCGTTGCTAGGTTGCTAGCTTTGCGTTCATAGCTTGCTAGGATTACGTTGCTAGGCTGGTAGCCTTGCGTTGCTAATTTACTAGCTTAGCGTTGCCAGCTTGATAGGTTTGCGTTGCTACCTTGTTAGGTTTGCGTTGCTAGCTTGCTAGATTGCTAGATATGCGTTGCTAGCTTGCTAGTTTTGCGTTGCTAGATTGCAAGCTTTGCGTTGCTAGCTTTCGTTTGCTACCTTGCTAGCTTGCTCTATATGCGTTGCTAGTTTTGCTAGCTTTGCTTTGCTAGCTTGCTAGCTTTACGTAGCTAGGTTGCTAACTTTTCGTTGCTAGATTGCTAGCTTTGCGTTGCTAGCATGCTAGCTTAGCTTTGAGAACTTGCCAGCTTTGCGTTGCTATTTTACCAGGTTTGCGTTTCTAGCATTCCAGTTTGCGAGGCAAGCTTGCTAGCTTTGCTTTGCTACCATGCTATCTTTCCTTTCCTAGCTTGCTAGGTTTGTTTGCTAGCTCGCTAGCTTTGAGTTGCTTGCTTGTTTTGCGTTTATTACTTGCTAGATTTCGTTGCTTGCTTGCTAGCTTTGCGTTGCTAGCTTGCTAGCTTTGCGTTGCTAACTTGCTAGCTTTGCGTTTCTATTATGTTAGATATACGTTGCTTGCTTGCTAGCTTTGCGTTGCTAGCTTGCTAGCTTTGCGTTGCTAACTTGCTAGCTTTGCGTTTCTATTATGTTAGATATACGTTGCTTGCTTGCTAGCTTTGCGTTGCTAGCTTGCTAGGTTTGCGTTGCTAACTTCGTAGATTTGCGTTGCTGACTTGTTAGCTTTCGTTGCTAACTTGGTTTCTTTGCGTTGCTAGATTGCTTGGTTTGCTTTTCTAGCTAGTTAGTTTGCATTGCTAGCTTGCTTACTTTGCTTTGCTATCTTGATAATTTTGCGTTTCTAGCTTGGTAGTTTTGTGTTGCTAGTATGGTACATTTTCGTTACTAGCTTGTAAGCATTTCCTTCTAGCTCTCTTGCTTTGCGTTACTAGCTTGCTATTTTTGCGTTGCTGGTTTGCTAGCTTTGCATTGTTAGCTTGGTAGCTTTCCGTTGCAATCTTGCTATATGTGCATTGCTAGCTTGCCAGTTTGATTTTCTAGCTTGCCAGATTTGCGTAAATAGCTTTATCCTTTGTGTTGCTATCTTGAGAGCTTGCGGTGCTAGCTTGCCAGCTTTGCGTTGCTAGCTTGCTAGCTTTGCGGTGCTAGCTTGCTAGTTTTGCGATGCTTGCAAAGCTGGCATACTAGGTACGTAAATCTAGCATGCTTAAACTAAAATCTAGCAAGCTAGCAACGCAAAGCTACCAAGATTGCAACTCAATACTAGCAAGCTAGCAACGAAAAGCTACCAATATAGCAACGCCAAGCTAGCAAGCTAGCAATGCAAATCTAGAAATCTAGCACGGCAAAGCTAGCAAGAAAGCAACGCAAATCTATCAATCTAGCAACGCATATCGAGCAATCT
>NW_019727841.1:0-674 GCF_002891405.2 Cryptotermes secundus | reverse complement strand
AGCTTGCTAGATATTCATTGCTAGCTTTCCAGCTTAGCGTTACTACCTTGCCAGCTTTGCGTTGCTAGCTTGCTAATTTTACTTTGCTTGCTTGCTAGAATGCTAAATATGCGTTGATCGCTTGCTAGCTGTGCGTTGCTAGCTTACTAGCATTTCGTTGCTAGCTTGCTAGCTTTTTGTTTCTAGCTTGCTTGCTTTGCGTTCCTAGCTTGCTAGATTTGCATTCATAAGTTGGTAGCTTTATGTTGCTAGATTGCTAGTTTTGCGTTGCTAGCTTGCTAACTTTGCGTTGCTTGTTTCAAGCATTGCGATCAAACTTGCTAGCTTTGCGTTGCTAGATTGCTAGCTTTGCGTTTATAGCTTGTTAGTTTTGCGTTGCTAGCCTGCTATCTTTGCGTTGCTAGCTTGCTAGATATGCGTTGCTAGCTTGCCAGCTTTGCGTTTCTAGTTTGCCAGCTTTGCTTTGCTACCTTGCTAGCTTTGCGTTGCTAGCTTGCTAGCTTTGCGTTGCTAGCTTGCTAGATAGCTAGATATGCTTTGGTAGCTTGCCAGCTTTGCGTTGCAAGCTTGCAAGTTTGCGTTGATAGCTTGATAGTATTGCGTTTTTAGCTTTGCTAGATTTGCGTTGCTAGCTTGTTAATTTTGCGTTGCTACCTTGTTAGATTCCGTTGCTA
>NW_019727840.1:0-392 GCF_002891405.2 Cryptotermes secundus | reverse complement strand
CCGTTGCTAGCTTGTTAGCTTGCTAGCTTTGCGTTGCTAGCTTGCAAGTTGTGCGTTGCAAGGATGCTATTTATACTATGCTAGCTTGCAAGCTTTTCTTTGCTAGCTTGCCAGGTCAGATTTGCTAGCTTGCCTGCTGTGCTTTGCTAGCTTCCTAGCTTTGCGTTTATAGCTTGCTAGATTTCCGTTACTAGCTTCTAGCTTCGCGTTGCTAGCTTGCTAGATTTGCGTTTCTAGCTTGGTAGCTTTGCGTTGCTAGCTTGCTAGCTTTTCTTTGCTTGCTTGCTAGCTTAGCATTGCTAGCTTGCTATCTTTGCGCTGCTAGCTTGTCAGCTTTTCATGCTAGGATGCTAGATTGCTAGATCTGCGTTGCTAGCTTGCTAGCGTTTCGT
>NW_019727839.1:0-2972 GCF_002891405.2 Cryptotermes secundus | reverse complement strand
AAAGTTGCTTCCCTGCTTTCGGTAGTCATGCTACGCCACTGGTTAATACATTTATCCCACTGGGAGATAAAACGGTCAATTCCTTCCTTGCAAAAGCTTGTGAGCTATCTACGGAACCACATCTTTTCCCAGCCACACACATCTTTGTCTGATGCAAACCGATGTCCATGAATGTCTCTTCTGGTCTCCAAAAACGTGAAAATCACATGGGGAGATCTGGGCTGTAGGGGGGATGTTGAAGCACTTCCCAACCAAATGTCTGTAGTGCATTCCTCACAGAGTTGGCACTGTGGGGGCGTGCTTTATCATCAAGAAGGATAATGCCGTTCGATAGCATTCCAGGGCGTTTTGACTTTATGGCANCTTTATGGCATGTCTCAGTTTCTTCAAAGTGTCTTCATAGGGCTGTGCACTGATTGTGGTACCATGCTCGAGAAATTCGACTAGCAGAGGGCCCTTGCAGTCGAAGGTCATCATCATCACTTTACCGGAACTTGTGTGTACTGCTTTGGATTTTTTCAGTGGGGGAGAATTCACGTGTTTCCACTGTTGACTCTGCCGTTTGCTCTTAGGTTCAAAATAGTGTCCCCAGTGGTAATGCGGGATAGAAAAGCATACTCTTCCTCATGGTATTGTTGCAAGTGACCCAGTGATCCAGCTATCCTCCAAGTCTTCTGCCCCTCCGTGAGTTGATATGGAACACATCACACGCAGATTTCTTGTCACAATAGCATGTACGGAACCGTGACTTATTCCCATCAAAAGACTAATTTCTTCCACAGTGATCCGTCAGTTTGCCCGGATATGTCCATCCAACGCAGCAATAACATCAGGAGTGATGACATGGTGAGCCTGTCCTAGGCCAGCATCATCTTGCAGTGACACATGTCCCTCTCAGAATCTCTTATGCCAAGACAGAACAAGCAAACGTGGCATGTTGTGTTCACCGTAAACAACAGACATGTGACTATAAATTTCTAGTCCTCCAACTCCTTCAGCAGTCAAAAAGGGCGCTACAATTTGGTGTTCTTCTTTACCTGCCTCAATTACTGATGTTGGACGACGACACATAGCACTAACCATACTTCCAGCACAATAAACAAACGACTAGTGTGCAAGGGCACGTTGTCACTGTGCTTTCCCGAGTGCCATCAGATGTTCGTACCATAAGCAAATTCCAGTGTTACTAAGTTGCGCGTCGTGTGAGTTATGCGTGGTGACCTATTTTCATTTGACCGCCCCTTATAAAATAAAAGTGTGTACGGTAAGTCACTGACTGCATTTAATGAAAATGTTGTTGTTTGCTTCATTTAACAGCAGAGCTGCAGCAGAGCAGAGATATGTGTGAATGGTAAGTTGCAAAGGATATGGAAGGCTCTTACCAGACTGTTACTGGTGGTCATAACAAATGCAATGAGTAAACCAAAACATAAAAATATGCCAATAAGCAATGCTCCACTTAAATTCAAGGGGAGACTGGTATGAATATTCTTGGGAAGCTGCTGCCTCCATTTCAGGCAGACTACCCACAATATCACACCCAGAAGACAGTAATCTACATATTCAGTGGATGTTCAGAAACTGGCTCAACAAGTAAAAGTGTGCCTTCAGTGTGATGGCTGTCACACTGAATTTGCCTATAAGCACTTAAAGTTCACATTTTAGTGCAACTTTAGGTTACTCATTATGCCACATATTAGAACAGCCATTCTCAATCGTTTTGGTGTGTACCAACATCCACTTTGTAAAAAAAAAAACAAATCTAATTTCTAATCTAAATTTTAGTATGGATCCTCTGAAATTAGAGTTTAACTGAATATGCAGATCATTAACTTGAAAAGTTCTAAAACGACAGTTTCACTACATTCTCCGTTGAGTGGTGAACCTCTGGTCCACACGGTACATACACCATAGGCATAGACACATGCATTTTCGATAACATAATTACTAAAGCCAATAATAAAATCCACGTCTAAAATTTATGTAGGCACATTCAAGTGACTTATGTGGCCGCGCCATAGCTAAAGTGGTTAGTCGCTGGCTTCCCACCATGGCGGCCCAGGTTCGATCCCAGGTCTGGTCAAGTGGGAATTGTGGTGGACAAAGTGGCGCTGAGGCACGTTTTCTCCCAGTACTTCGGCTTACCCTGCCAATTTTCATTCCACCAAATTCTCCATCATCATAATCACCTGGGGCAGGCTTCAATAGACCAAAAGTGGCCGCCGTGCAGAGTGGACCCAGTTGGAGTCCAACCTCCACTAAGAGAATTTAATTTTTTCATGTGATTTAACAGCTGCTTTGGAGTGGGAAAACAAGTCAAGGCCTAAAATGATGCTCAAGCCTGCACTGACAGATATTCTGTGTATACCTTGCATAAATTCCATTCAGTGTAGTAAATTCACAAAGTGTGCACAGTGCCATTAGCCGGATAATGTGTGAAAGAGGGTAACTGCAAAATTATGGAGCAGCAATTGTGTCGCCTACTCAGACAGACCAACGCCTCCTCTCATTGAGGAGGAGAGCGTATTTCCAAACACATGAATGGTTTTGCAAAGAACAAAACTTCAACCATATTTCCTCATGGCGCCTGAAACCGAGAACATCTTTGCTGGTGAACACCAGCAGCAATTTAGTGGATTATACTGGACAAACGAATTACACGGACTGGACAGCCATGGGTTCGAATTTTGATTCCAGGTAGGGGTATGAGTTTTCACCAGTCCTGTGACCCACCCAGCCTCCTATCCAACTAGTACTGAGGTCTCTTCCAATGGGGGTAAAGGGGACCGGGGATGTGAAGCTGACCACTCGTCTCTGTCTAGTGCCGAAGTGAAGAATGGTGGGGCTATGCTTCCACTGCTGTGTTTTCATGGCATGGTGCTTAAATACTTAAGCACATGGACAACTTTACCTTTTCCCTAACGTATGTGAAGGATGAATGCCATTCAACCCCACAGTGTCAAGGAGGAAGA
>NW_019727838.1:0-676 GCF_002891405.2 Cryptotermes secundus | reverse complement strand
ATAAGCCAGGGTTCGATGAAGGATGCTCAAAATTATTAGATCAAATAAAGCAGGCCCAATTGTAATGGTTACAGGATCCAAGCGAGTTAAATGGGGATAATCTGAGCAATATAAGACGTGAAACCAGCAGGCATTTCAGGAACAAAAAGAGGGAATATCTGAAAGACAAAATTGATGAGCTTGCAATGAACAGTAAGAAATAGAACATTAGAGACCTGTATGGAGGAATAAATGACTTCAAGAGGGGTTAGCAGCCTAGCCGTAACTTAGTGAAGGATGAAAATGGTGATCTGCTTGCAGATTCCCACAACATTTTGAATAGCTGGAGGAACTACAGGGGATGGACAAAAATATGGAAACACTTCGTGAACTGCATGCCTGAATTGAAGTGTTTATTTTAGCAACATCTGTAGGTCACGCTGTCGTATCCGCCCAACACCACTACCTGTACAACCTCCGCAATACGTTGCATGATGCTTCATTTTTGTCGAGAGAGTGTTCTGTGCAATTTTTGTGCATCACGTCAGAGCGAACAGAATTCGAACGCGGCCAAATTATTGGGGCCTATATGGTGGATGCTTCCGTAATCAAAGTAGCCGAGGTTTGTGGTGTTTCGTGAGGCACAGTATCGAAGATTATGACCGCATACAGGAGGACTGAAAAAACTGCATCCGAT
>NW_019727837.1:333-435 GCF_002891405.2 Cryptotermes secundus | reverse complement strand
TTGACATTATTTATATTAATTGAAATCGAGAAAGAATATTGATTTGAAATTATATAAATTAATTTCATGAAAATCAAAATTGGTTTAGAATTCCTTAAAATA
>NW_019727837.1:0-240 GCF_002891405.2 Cryptotermes secundus | reverse complement strand
TGGTAAAAATTCCAATAATTAATGTGGATTCACTATATATTTGTTGGAATTCTCTATATTTACTTGAAATATTAACTAATTTTTGGTCAAAGTTTCATAAATTACATTGAAATCATTCAAATTCTGCTTTATATTCGTTAAATTTAACATATAATCTATCGAAATTATTTCAATTTCCCTAATACAAACTAGAAGTCGTCCATAATTTGGACAGTATTCTAATTAATGAGAAGAAATCTT
>NW_019727836.1:15501-16324 GCF_002891405.2 Cryptotermes secundus | reverse complement strand
AAATGATGGTACAGTCCTAACTTCTGATCTCCGAGAAGCAATAGCCGAACTGTGTAAAAAAGACTCATCAGGTCCCGCAATTGCTGACATAAATAATTGGCTATCTGGAGGTGAGGACGAAAGTCTTCTATCATTACAGATGAAGAGATAATCAGCAATATGCTAGAAGAGAACAGCAGGGATTGTCCACACGGTACGACTTGATATGCCATGAGTGCCTTCACCATGTGTCATAAATTGGCTGAAGAAAACAGCATCCAAGCTGAAAACATATCTCACATTGAAAATATTGCAAGAAAACTTTATAAAAGAGGCATTTTGAAAGAAAAGACAGAATACTATTAACTTTTTTTATATAAAAACAGTGAAATGAATCCATAAAGATTGAATTAGTGGACAAAAATTCACAGTACATGTTTATATATGTAAAGTAAATAAATTATAATCTATTCTGAAACTTCTGTGTAGTGCAGTACAACTTAATAAATTTATTCTGACTTTTCCCTTTGATGAGTCCTTTTGGTAATAAGGCAGTACTTTATTACCCTATATGTCAGATTACCAAGAGTGTACTCTACTTCCTTCGTAATAGAATCATAGGCATTCTTGAAGCCATCTGTTGCATAAAAACTTCACTTTGATGATCTCAGTAATTTTGTTAAGGTATGGACTTAATGTTGAAAGAAGGATTTTGATTAAAACTTCATATGAAGTTCATAACAGTGAAATGCCTGGGTTATTACTGTGGTCAGTCTTTTATTTTCTTTTTTGTTTCCCTTCTTGAAAATTCTACAGTAATAGTGCCATTCACACAAACCAGATA
>NW_019727836.1:0-13314 GCF_002891405.2 Cryptotermes secundus | reverse complement strand
ACGATCTTCATCAATTGCACGTTTGATTTTGGCAATGTTTTCGTCCCTTCTTCCTGTCGAAGGACGCCCGGGGCGTGGCATGTCTTCTGTTGACATGTTGCCAGATTTGAAACGGGAAAACCACTCGTAGACCTGTGGTTTCTCCAAAGCATCATCAATAAAGGCTTGCCGAAGCATCCCAACAGTCTCGGCTGCAGTTTTCCCGAAGAGAAAGCAAAATTTCACGCACACTCTTTGTTCCTTCTGGTCGGCCATCTCACTAATCGCCAAAGGGTTGAAACAGGAACGCACACAACAGAGCACCACAGACAAACCACTTAACTCAGACTGACGCCAGCTCACTAACAGTCGCGGGAGACCCCCAGCTAACACCACCTAGCAGCACAACTCGTAACTACAAAGCATGCGCGCGCAACAGGTCAGTTCCGGTTATTTTTGGGTCCCCCTCCGTAGATACAATATAAATAATACACAATAGATTTTACACCCAATTGTATATTATTTATATTGTCTGTATATATTTTAACTTTTAGAACATACTGTAATAGTGGCTTCTAACAGTATTGATGTAGAGGTGTCCCTCTGAAGACCGAAACATGCAAGGACATGAATAATTGAAATAATAATAAAAAAATCTTAACCAGTCACACTGGACAGGACTATTTAACTTTTTCACTATATATGTCTCTTGTGGAAAAAAATTCTTAAAATGTTACGTGTGTTTGGCTAATGACCAAGGGTATTTCAATAAGCAAAATGGCTTTGAGCCAGACAACTAGGATTGGCACAAAGGGGCTAGAATTTTTCTCATCACTATGACATTGAAACCTACCCTGGAGCTCAGCCAACCTTCTATCAAAATTGGGTTCTTGCATGAAGCAGCCAGGGCATAATACTGTTGTCATTTCCTTGTATTGCTGTGGTGAAGAAAATGTGAATCTTTTCCTCCAGCCCTTATAAGCCTCCATCTTCATAATAAAGCATAAGCAGTGGGACTAGCAACCTGCAATTACTAATGTCGCTTCTTTATACAAAGACGCATTACATCTTCTGATATTCTCCATCCATCAGGCTTTATATTAGACATATTTCAAGTTTCATCACTATGCATTACAACTTCAGTTTTTTGGAAAGATATTTTATGGGTCCCTCTCGTTGGTGTCTCCACCTTATCGTGGTGAGGGGGTTTGAGTATGCCAAGGACCCTGAGAGCTATACCAGCGGTAGCGTAGCTACTGGCAGGGCCTCCCTTGCTGGACAGGTCAAAGGGTAGGCATCAGACGAAGAGAGACACCAAAAACCAAAAACTGATGCCGGAAGCAGCGTCATCAGCAGCGACTTGAAGCACAGAACAAATGATGCTCGAGATGGTTCAAGTTCGTATAGCAACAGGCGTGACCAGAGTGGTTTGAACGGCTGTTGTACTGCGATGTGGAAAGCAAATGGAAAAACTACCACATTATCACTTTTCCTGGACAGTCTCTTTCCAAAAACAGAAGATCACATTAAGTGGAGGAACTGTTTTGGAAGAGACTGTGGACCTGTCATCTGACAGTTACTGATCAATCAATCAATTTTATGGGTGACATAGTTCATAATTTTAACAGAAGATAAATTAACTAATTAATAATAGTACATAGTTTTATTGTATATATATTATGTCTGAATGGTATTTAATATGTGCAAACTTTGGTATTTTTTCATATTTTTACATCACTTACACAATGAAGTGTTTGGAAAACAACGTTTTGTCCAGTAATCAGGTGTACTTGGCAAACAAATAAGAGTTGCATACAAGTTGTCTTCAAGCAAAATACATTTTTCATTGATGTTTTCCCATCCTGAGCACCCCTGAACACTTAACAAACTTAAAAGTTTCAGTGAATGATATACAGTAAATGAAAGTGGTCCAACTTATTCCAGTAATTTTGTTTCAGACAGATATTGACAAAATTACATCCATAATCCTTAGAGGAATCCTGAAGCAGTTAAGAAATGGGCATTCCAGAGAATAAATAACTTGTCCCCTTTTTGCAGAAAATTTCACAGGAAAACCAAGGTTCTATTTATGAATTGGTTCATTATGAGGAATGTCCATGACACCAAGAAAATCATCACAAACTCTCAACATTTCTACCCAATTTAGTAGGTGCCCAATATGAGTAATGGAGCCAAGAGAGCTCTGTCAGCATAGCAAAGAGCTGTGTGCTGGTGACCCATGAATCAAAGTTTGACTGCTGGAACAGTAAGAGATTTTCCTCATCCCTATATTGTCCATATGTGCTATGGGTACTGGGGTATGTAACCCCAGGGGAATGAAGAAAAACGCTCACCACTCTAGTACTGAGGTCAGGAAAAGCAGAGCTATACATTTTACCCCTTACATCTTCATGCGCAGTGCATGATTAATGAAGCCGATTGCCACCATTGCCTTTACATTAACTGCCCAAGTTCCATCCTGGAAGGAACACTGTTTTGATGAGGCTTTCTGTGGTTTTCTTCATTCTCTCCTGGCAAATGCTTTAATAGGGAATCAAATTAGGGTTGTATGTCCACCATCTACATCCTTTACAACTCATTATTCACTATTCATCCTATCGTTTGGTGTCATATTCTCTGGGCTGCTGACACAAAAGGTAAATAAGATATAAATAACAAGTTTCGGGGGTTGGATCCAAGGAGCTTCTGCCTGATTCACCACCGTTGCCGATCTTGTGTGCTGGATTAGAGAATTTGTAATCGGAGGAAATGGCTGTGTTGGTCGAATAGTACCGACTGAACTGTGATTATATTACCGTTTTTGCCTTTATTCGCAGGCGTAGGTGATAGATGGCACAGCGGTATGCATGACGAAACTCGTCATCCTCTAGGGTGAATTAATCAACTGTATGCACGCAACAAGAATTGTTTAGTGTGAATGCGATTTAGGGAATTGAGCAAAGACGATCGATTTCATCCAATTTTAAGAATAAGTCGTCTCTGTCAACCTATCTTGTGGTTTGTATTATTGTTTCTGTTACATAAAATTTTTCGTTTCAACAATAGTTTTATACGTTGCCTTAATTATGTCATTGGTTCAGTATTGTTAGGCCAAAGGCAACACGGCGCTACACAATGTCATATCCTAGATGATAGAACTCTTATTAATGAACGCTGTGACAACCCCAGATATTTGGTATTTAGTAGATGATGAAGAATAAGTTTCATTTGGAGATTAAGAAACTGGAAAGCACACAGAGGAAGTTCGCAGGTGTAGGTAACGTTCGATTTACCGGGCGGCACTGATGCCGTAATTGTCACCGAACTTTTAATATTTGAAATTGTAGAAGAACTCCATACATCTCGTCACATTAATTCTTTGTTCACGTTCCGCTCTCGAGACTGAGTATATAGGGACTTCCCACTTTTAAAGTGAGTAATGCTTCAAAACTTCTTGTTTGGGTTGTCGTGGTCTTCGTTCAAATTTTGGCGAGGTTACCGGATATTCTGCGGTGAGATTTTTTGTGGTTTGTGTTTGGTGCCTCCAATTTTTAGGATAGTTCCGTGATCAGATCATGGATGCGTAGTTCCCAATACTTCATATATGCATCTTGACCATTATGTGCTATATATTCTCACTACCAGTTCTAACCTAAAATAAACCATAATTCTTCATCAGAATTAGTCACACATGTGAGAAGCATGTGTTCAGCATTATACATTTTAAATAAATATACTTGTGTATAGACAGGGTTTAGATTAGTAATTAAATTCATTGAACACTTACAGATTGTAACAGCTAGTAACTGTAGTGCTATCACTGATTCCCACATTGCAGTTCACTACTAAGTCTTCTCAGCCTGCTGTGTCTTCACCTGTTGTTCCCTGGTGATGGATCACAACAATGTCCTCTGCTTCCAATGCTCATGTTCTTACTGTCTGGCGACTGTTTCAGAACTGACCCATGACCCGTGAAGCTCAAGATCAGAGTTTTTTTCTTTTTGGCAGACCCATTACCACCATAGTCCCTATGTAAGATCCTCTCTCATGAGAAGATGGGTGTGTCTCTTATGAATATGCTTGTCCTTGTCAAGTGTATGTATCACACATATAGCATGTTTAACTCATTGTGGTGCACAGTCATTCTTGGTTTTGTGCTTTGTGATGAGCTGTGATCATATTTTTGTTCTTTCCATACTTATACATGTTTTGAAATGGGACCCCCTTTTCGAAGAGAGGAGAGATCTCTCTAGTGCTGGTTACTCCCACTCTGCCGGTGAGTGAAAATTCTGGCACTCGATGCCACTCACTCACCTGCAACTTCATTAACTCATTACTTCAATTATCCTACTTATGATATCTTAGAATGGAACACACAATTGTTTAATTGTTGCTTAGCAGACCTTGCAGAATCCAACATAACTACAGGGTGTCCCAGGAGCAATGGACCAAACTTCGGGAGGGTGTTCCTTATGTTAAAGTATGCCGATATAACCCAAAACACCTATGTCCAAAGTTGAACGGTTACGGAGATAATGGCCCGAGAAAAGTGTGGTCTTCTAGCGGGTCTACGGACTATACCTATCAGCTGAGAGGCCTTATCTATGTTTGTCCTTGAGTGCCGTGATTCACCCTAGCCGTACTTATGTAGTTGGCTTTATCAGAACGCGCAGTCAGCCAAGTTACGTCAGCGCTTGCCATTCATGTGTCATGTATAGTGCTTGGAAACCCTAGGGACAATTATGACATGGCGAGCGAGTATTTTGTACTTCAATTTTATGGCTTCATGTCACTCACAAGTTAGTTTTATGTTACATACATTATTAACATTACAGAATCCACATATTCCTGCCAGTTTTAATATGTATTTTGTAATTAACAAGTGTGCAACGCCAGTCAAAGTTTCACACTTCTCTGGCCATTATCTCCGTAACCGTTCAACTTTGGACATAGGTGTTTTGGGTTATATCGGCATACTTTAACATAAGGAACACCCTCCCGAAGTTTGGTTCATTCCTCCTGGGACACCCTGTATGTGTGTACAGGCCCCTGCCCTGCAACAGCAGCAGTACCATCAGCTGTCTCGTAGTTGTTGCCCAGTAACATGGCTGCATATCACAATATGCTGTTTCACTTTAGAGCTAGGATCACTTTGTTGGTAAAACAGCAGGCTACAGGCTGGATGATTGGAGGTCAGTTCTCATCAGGGACAAGAGTTCTGTCTCTACCTTATAGTGTCCCAACTGGCTATTTCAAAGGCAAGAGTTAACTGCTTAATGTCAGTAATAATTACCAAATGAACACCCTGCAGGAATGTTAAGCCCCACAGCTTCCACTGACACAATGCAAATATATGTGTCCTGAAACTGCCACATATTCATACATATATCTGTGTGTGTTTTAACACCATTCTTAATTAGTATGTTTAGTTTCAGAACTTGGTCACATAATCCAACTCAAGTACTGTACACACATCAGAACTTCATGACTATATTACCAGGATTCTTATAAGCCACTTTCTGACAACCCACAGTTTATCATGTGTGATGGTCAAGATGTAGACTTACAAAAGACTCTACAATCCGTTGCAGCAAGAGTGCCAAAAATTGTAGTACAGAGAGCTGAGGAAATATTTCCTGCTTTAAAACAAATCATGGTGAGTGTTCTGTTTTTCTGTCCCAAGAAAATAATTGTATGGTCTTCTTGGCTGCTTTTACATTGTCAGTGAACGGAATACTTTGTTACAAGCTTCTGTTAAACATCATTTCTGTTTTCTCAGTTTTGTAAGGATGGGTGTACACATTTTGGGGGCTTAGTGTCTTCTATATTATTAGCATGATGAATTAAAGGAATTGGTCTGTGTGCATGAATTATACATTGTTGAGACTTGCTTGTTATAAGTGTAGTAGTATGTGTGTCTGTTTTTGTTATGAATTTTAATATTTTATAATGTAAATGTTTTAATGATACGGCTTACCAGTGTGTGTGGAATGGCAAGGTGTGAATTTGACAGTGGATTTTCCATTACCCATGTGTGTTGTCCTGACAACTTGAGCTATCTGTGAGAGGTCTGATTATATATTTTATTGGACCAAGGACAAATGATGTGTAGTCATCATGAATTTTTAATATGTGACATG
Organism: Cryptotermes secundus; assembly: GCF_002891405.2. NCBI lineage: Eukaryota > Metazoa > Arthropoda > Insecta > Blattodea > Kalotermitidae > Cryptotermes > Cryptotermes secundus. The sequence goes on along the minus strand of NW_019727836.1, from coordinate 7,195 downwards.
TGTTATATCCAGCCCTAAGGGGAGATGATTCGATCCATGAAGTGAAAAATAAATGTAAATGTAAATGTAAAGGAAGATGTGAGAGGCAGGGCATATGTCATGTTTGTGAGAGAGAAGACATTCATAGAGATACTTGGAGAGAAATATAAAAGAGAAGTACAAGGTGGGAGATGTGTGCCTGTATGATAGGCTAATATTCAGGGAGATTATGGACTGGAGTTGTTTGGCCCAGGACAGGGACCAGGGACAAGCTGTAGCAAGTTTAGCAATGAGACATTGTGTTCCATGGAGGTGGGGCAGGAACAGGGAGTCTCCTGGATGGTGTCAGTGGTTAGCAATAATTTTGGAAGTTGTAGTGAAGAAAACCAGTGGAAAATAGTAGTTGTCATGTGATGCAGTGCTGGGTGGTGATGACAAGGAAAGCGAATCCTGTTCTGTGTAATAACATTATAGCCATGACTGATAAGGGTGTGGTGCTTCTACAGGACTCCTTGGATTCACAGAAAGATGAACCAGGTTCGCATAGTGAGGCATGTGCATCGTCGTCCCTAAATGGAGTTCAGGCTGTCAACATAAAAGTTGAAGAATCCTCAGATATGGAAGGTGGGGAGGATCCTGTGCCAATGACAGTTGTAGGAATAAAGGCTGAACATGAGGTGAGTCTATGTCCCCTCTGTGTCGCTGTGAGGCATATCTGAATCACATCCAGAGGTGACTGTTCTTTTTCTTTGCATCTTTCATACAAAACTCCTCCAGTTTGGTGAAGATGTAAATTCTTGAAAAGACCATTTTGACATGTCTCAGAAGGATTTCTTCTTGTTGCACATTGTTTGTAGTTTACTGTTGTCATTCTGTGTGAATGCCATGTGCATAAAACAAAATATATCACTAGAATTCTTCTAAACCACTATGTGATGTGGCCTACAGTCCAGTATGCATGATGAAGTTTCAAGCTTGCAAAGACGCTGTATTCTCTTGCAACAAGAGTGCACACATTATGGGGCCTTGGTGTCTTATTAGCTTGATCAATTCAAGGAAGATGTCAGGGTCCAGTCATATAACATGTATTTGAGGACAAGACATTCATGCAGATGTTTGGATAGAAATCAGGAAGAGGAAGGTGTTGGCTGAGAGAGGTATGCATGGATGGCAGGATGCTGTTATAAAGTGGCTCTTAAACAAACAATGTGAGAGGGTGTGGACTGGAATTCTTTGGCCCAGGATAGGCACTAGAGACAAGCTGTAGTGAACATGGTAATGAGACATGGGTTCCATGAAGGCAGGCACCAACAGGGACTCTGCTGTGTGGTTTTAGTGCTTGGAAATGATATTGGAAGTTGGAAAGCATAAAATGTGTAAGAACACAGCGGTTATCAGTTTGATGCAGTGCAGAATGTTTATGGCAATGAAAGTGTATCCTGTTCTGTGTGTTGACATTAGAGCCATTACTGATAAGGGTGTGGTATGTTTACTGAACTGCTTGGATTCACAGGAGGATGTACCGAGCTCACACAGTGAGGCCTTTTCGTCATTGTCTCTGAATGGAGTTCAGGCTGTCGACATGAAATTTGAAGAATTCTTAGATATTGAAGATAGTAAGGATGCTGTGCCAATGACAATTGTAGGATTAAAGACTGAACATGAGGTGAGTTGTATGTCCCCTCTGTGTACTGTGAGGCATATCTGAGTCACATCCAGAATTGCCTGTTCTCTCTCATCTGCAAAAGTCACACACAACTCTCCATTCTGTTGAATAGGGGAATTTTCTAAATATTTGTTGACATGTCTCAAGAAGACTGCTTCTTGTCACAGTTCGCTTGTTGTGTACTGCTGCCATAGTGTGTAACAGCGATACACATGAAACAGGATACTGAGCAAATTGAAGAACCCAGTTGTATGCAAGAAGAAATACAGTGCAACCTTTATTTTATATTTCTGGATTTCAGGTTTTTTGTGAATTTATCACATTTTTGCATGTTTGTAGCTAAATATCCATAACAATGATATTGCAATTTAATGGAGTTTATGTTTCCTCAGATACATGTGTCCTCCAAATTTGCACTTAATTTTTCTAGTTGTGTCCATTCAAGTGCCGTTAACTTTTATCGGGTGAATGTTATATATATATATATATGCCTCAAGCAGCAACCCGTGTTGGCCAAATGATATGTATATATATATATATATAAACCGTGACACACTCTTTGGGAGTGCTGATAGTTCAGTCTTGGTTTGAAACCAAAACAAACGCACGCAAGTTCATGTCAGGTTTATTTGTTAGCTCTGAACAATGAAATTGTTTTTATATATGACTGTTTATGACCTGGTCAGCCAAATATAGCCCAGCTTTGTTCTGAGAACTGAAGAGGAAATATTCATCGGCACTTGCAGATCAGTGCTTCCAGAGCTTTCAAGGAAGTGTGACGTATTCAAGGATTGTATTTCAGTGGTGAATTATCAGTTAGGAAGTCAGTGTTGGATTGCGTAAAATTTCATCATCACTTAAAAAGTTATTGTCCGACTGTCATATATTTCGTATATTATTTTTATTTTGTGTCTCGGAAGAGGTATAAACCAACTGAGCCAGTGTTACTTTGTGAGTAAAAGGCATCTTTGTCACTGTGACTTTCCATATCAGTGTGGGACTGGCACCTTTTTGACTACTATTACATTTTATTATTTTTTATTGCTAGTGGGGTGGGACTAAGTCCCTTGTACTGCGGCCACTTCTGGCCTCTTGTACCGTACTCTTACAGTTACTTTGGATCACAATTTTGTGAGTCTTAGTCAATCAACATAATTTATTCAATTTTGCTGGAAAACCCCCCTCCCCCAAGATGGAACCTCAAAAACGTGCCCGATATTCCAAACTTCTCAATGCAGAAGAACTGGAGGAAATATTGATGGAAGAGGAATCTTATGAAGAGTTAGAAGATATCAGTGATTTCATTGAACCTCGAGAAAATATGTCGTCATCATCATCATCATCATCATCATCATCAGACAAAGAGGCAGAGGAAATGGAAATTAGGTTTCGTGATAGAAGACCTGGGGATTTGCCAAAGGTACTAGACTTCACTGGTCCTCCGAGTGGAATCAACAGATCAGCTGCTCCCAATATAAGTGCACAGTCATCTCTGTTTTCCATTTTCATTCTGTTTTTCCAGCAAATATTCCAAATCTTGTTACAAGAAACCAACAGATATTTCCACCAATTTATGGCATGCCAAGATGGTCCAGGCCCTTCTGTTCAACCGCCTGACATTACAATTGAAGATATATATATATATATATTACTTTTTGGCAATAATAATTGAAATGGGCCATGATCAACGGGACACACACAAAGATTATTGGTCAAGAGATGAGCAATACCACACTCCATACTACCGTAACACCATGGTACGAGACCGTTTCTTCATATTTTGAGATTCCTACATTTTGAAAATAATGAAGCTCCTTCAAATCGAAATGACTCAGAGTATGATAGGCTCTGGAAAATTAGAAAAATTTTTGACAATCTCAACAAATTTTGTGAACTTTTTCAGTCCATGAGAACGTCTTGCTGTTGATGAAGTCATAGTGTTGTTCAAAGGAAGAGTGATTTTTCATCAGTATATTCCAAAGAAACGCAAAAGATTTGGTATAAAAATTTACAAGCTTTGTGGCTTTCTTAGCTATACTTATTACATGACAGTTTATTTGGGCAAACAGAGGCAATTTGCGACAGAAGAAATTACATCGATACATGGAATTGTTCTCTAGCTAATTCTAAGAGTAGAAGGCTTGGACACAAAATTTACATGGACAATTATTTCAGTTCTCCTGCTTTATTTGACGATCTTTTAGACAGGAAAATAAATAAATGTGGCACTTTTCACAATGATAGGCGTGGAATGCCACAAGAAATTTGGCCCAAGTCAATGAAATTGAAAAAGGGGATATTGTTACAAGAGTCAAGGGAAGTGTTGTTCGTTGGAAAGACAAGCGTGATGTGTATGTTCTGACGAATATGCACCCTCCTCCATTGGAAGGCAACTTCTGAGATGAATCTGGCCATGCTGTCAAACCCCATGTAATTGAAGACTACAGTGCACACATGGGCTTTGTGGACAAATCTGATAGAATGGTGAACAGCTATGACATTGCTCGGAGGACATGGAAGTAGACAAAGAAATTGTTTTTCCACCTTCTAGATATGACTATTCTCAATGCATATTTATTACACAAGTCGTGTGGTGGAAAAATGATGCACAAAAAGTTCTGCGAAATATTTAGTGTGGGATTTGATTCTACAATCACATGAAGTGAATATCATGGTCAGTGGCGTTTCTCAGGGGAGGCTCAACTGAGTCGACTGGAGGTGAAACATTCACAGCACTGGCCAACTAAAAGGAAACAAAGGCATTGTCATGTTTGTTCTGAAAATAAGAAAAGCAGAAGCACGCTCTACTATTGTAAAAAGTGTAATGTTGCGCTCTATATGGTGGACTGCTTCGAGAAGTGGCACATGTGCGTCAGATTGTGAGGTATCGTAAACAGTGATGTAACGCAGTTCAAACTTGCATACGTTAAAGGTTAAAGAATGCAGTTGACTTGTAAGGTAACTGTAGTTGTACATGCTGTTATGTGTGTGTGGGTATGGAAATTGGTTTCTCACTTTAAGGGAAGAAAGAATATACGTTGAGGTGGTGTAGAACAGGATACTGAGGCGAGTATTTAGTCTAAGAGAGAAATAGTAACTGGAGGCTGGAGAGCACTGAATTTTGAGAAGTTGTGCCAGTGGAACAATTTAGCAGGTATTAGAATCCTAACATCAATGAGTATGAGATGGGCAGATCATTTAGAATTCATGTGAGAGATGAGGCACAAGTACAAAGTTTTCATGTAGGCTATGACTCACAGTAGTGAGCTGTAATGGGCCATGGTAAATATGGTGATCACTTTCCAGGTGTTCACATTATGAGGGCAATTTCAACATTACATAAATGACTATTAACTGTGCATGAGGAAGTCCACGAGAGAACCTGTACAGAGCAGCTGTTATGAGAGTGATGCACTGCACAGTGACCATAGTAATGAAAGTGTGTGCTGTTCTCTGTAATGAGAGCGCACAGCCCTGATTGATACGGGTTTGCTGGTTTTGCAGGACTGTGCACATCCACAGGAAGATGTCCCAGGTTCATGTACTGACACATGTCCTACAACTTCTCATGATGCATTTCAGGCTATCTGTATGAAAGATGAGGAGATATCAGATGTTGAAGAGGTGGATGATCCATTGTCGATATCCTTTCTAGGAATAAAGGCTGAACATGCGGTGAGTTCCTTGTTCTCTTTCCCAGCTGATAGCCAGGCAACTGCAGCTGCCTGTCTTATGTACTCACAGGGATAGCCCCACCACTAATTCCTAGTTGACTCACGGTTCATCTTCCAGTTGATCCCTCAGCAGATACAAGACAAGTATTTTGTTCCTAGCCAGTGTCTGTCAGCCATTCTTCTTTATGGTGACATGGAATAAAGATATACATAGCTCTGTATTTTTGTTCTCTTGATGGGTTATGATAAAGGTGTTCGTGTGTACNGCACTGTATGTCTGCATGTGTATCCTCCCTAGGCAGTGACTCAGTAAACATGTTCCCACAACAAGCAGTACACCAATACGCATTGGTATCCATGCATGCTGTATTGTAACAGAGGAAAGTAGATGATCAGTTCATCCTGGAACCCTGTGACTGCCTGTCTGTGCGCATACCATATTGCTGTTGGCCCTTGCTAGTGCAGTTATTGTTGACTCAGAGACCCTACTGTCTGTGGAGAGCAAAAGTTTGTTGATGTGTTTACAGGAGGTTTTTAGTGGTCCGCATTCTTAGCAAGAAATGTCCACTGCAATCCCTGCCAGTGATGAATGATGATTTGAAAGGATTTACGTGGAACCAATTGTGTCGTAACCTATATACAATCCTAGTATTTTGATGGAGTATCTAAGGAAATCTCTTCCAGTTGGATTTCTTCTAATGTTTGTCTCTGTTTTTTGCAGTGTGTGCTGAATGAACATCAGTTCACACAAAGTGAATGTCCATTTCCATGTGACATTGATAATAAGTCATTCACCCGTAGTAGTCGTCTGAAGAGATATCGGCATATACATGCTGCAGCCCGATCATTTCCCTGTGATGTTTCTACTAAAACATTCAGTAGACAGGGTCATTTGAAGGAACTTCAACGCCTACATAGTGGGGAGCCGCCATATTCCTGTGATGTTTGTAATAAATCATTTAGTAAGCGTAGGTATTTGAATGCTCATCAGCCCATACATAGTGGAGAGCGGCCGTTTTCTTGTGCTGTGTGTAATGAGTCATATGCCTCTAAGAGTCGTCTGAAGGTACATCTACTCAAACATAGTGGTGAGCAGACATTTTCTTGTGATATGTGTAATAAGTCATATACCACTAGCAGTGACCTGAAGGTACACCGACGTGTACATAGTGGGAAGCGGTCATTTTCTTGTGACGTGTGTAATAAATCATATACCACTTGCTCTGGCCTAAAGGTACACCAACTCATACATAATGGGGCGCGGCCATTCTCCTGTGCAGTGTGTAATAAGTCATATACCACTAGCGGTGGCCTGAAGGTACACAAACGCATACATACTGGGGAACGTCCATTTCCCTGTGCTGTGTGTAATAAGTCATATACCACTAGCGGTGGCCTGAAGGTACACAAACGCATACATACTGGGGAACGTCCATTTCCCTGTGCTGTGTGTAATAAGTCATTTAGTACTAACAATGCTCTGACAGTACATAAACGCATACATAGTGAGGAGCGGCCATTTTTCTGTTCTGTGTGTAATGAGTCATATGTCTCTAAGAGTCATTTGAAGGTCCATCTACGCAAACATAGTGGTGAGCGACCATATTCCTGTGATATGTGTGCTAAGTCATATACGTGTAGCAGTGACCTGAAGGTACACCAACGTATACATAGTGGGGAGCGGCCATTTTCCTGTGATGTGTGTAATAAGTCATTTATTGTGAACAGTCATTTGAAGGCACATCAACGCATACATACTGGGGAGCGGCCATTTTCCTGTGATATATGTAATAAATCGTTTATTGCAAACAGTTATCTGAAGGCACATCATCGCATACATAGTGGAGAGCGGCAATTTTCCTGTGACGTATGTAAT